>NC_137772.1:154634559-155184746 GCF_963455305.1 Plecotus auritus | reverse complement strand
GGATCAGAAATTGAACCCACAACTGGTTGGTGTGTGGGCCACTGAGACACACTGGCCAGGATATAATTAATTTTTAAAGGTCATGTATTGAATCCACATGAAACGTCATTATCTTTTTATGAGATAAGATTTTACTGCTGAGCAATAGTTATTTGTCCAATATCATTAAAGCCCATGTTAAGGTGATTATTTGAAGTATTTTATAATATATTAAATCTCTGGTATAGAAATGTTTATGATATAGACTCTTTATACCCATAAACATACCCATTTATATATATACTAGAGGCCTGGTACATGAAATTCGTGCACGGGGGGTGTGTGTCCCTCAGCCCAGCCTGCACCCTCTCCAATCTGGGACCCCTCAAGGGATGTCTGACTGCCTGTTTAGGCCCAATCCCCAGTCAGCAGTCAGACATCCCTCTCACAACCCGGGACTGCTGGCTCCCACTGCTCGCCTGCCTGCCTGCCTGAGTGGCCCTAACTACTTCTGCCTGCCAGCCTGCTCATCCTCTAACCACTTTCTTGCCAGCCTGATCCATGCCTACTGCTCCCCTGCCGGCCCGATTGCCCCTAACTGCCCTCCCCTGCCACCCTGGTCACCCCTAACTGTCTCCCCTGCTGGCCTGGTCACCCCCAGCTGCCCTCCCCTGCAGGGCTGGTCCCCCCAAACTGCCCGCCCCTGCAGGCTTGGTCCCCTAACTGCTCTCCCCTGTTGGCCTGGTCGCCCCCAACTGCCCTCCCCTGCAGGCCTAGTTCCTCCAACTGCCCTCCCCTGCTGGCCATCTTTGACCACATGGGGCGGCCATCTTGTGTGTTGGAGTGATGGTCAATTTGCATATTACCTCTTTATTGGATAGGATTTATTTATGTATGTATATGTGGAAATATTTATTTAGTTCTTTCTTTCAATACATTTAGTTAGTTCCTGCTAAGTGCTAGGACATAATGATATGCATTACTCCATAGTGGTTAACAAAATGAACATGGTTTGTACTCTTATGGAAACTGGAGCCTACTTAAATTCTAAAAAGGTAATCAAATAAATATATAATTTAAAAGTATGGCAAGTGTTCTGAAGAAAACATAAATATGCTTTGACACACTATTGAAGCAGGAGGGAGACCTATAAATGTAGCTCTTCTCTGAGGAGGAAATCATTTTCACACTATATCTAGATTATAAAATTGAGGATTACAAAGGTGGTGGAAGAATGTTCTAAGGGTATGGAACAGCATGCCACAGATAAAAGTTGTTACAGAAAAAGGTCAAACAATGATTTTTGCTCACCAATCAAATAAGCTGCTATATAGGGCTTGATCTTTGGCTCATTAATTTCAAGTCGACCAGTTTACTGTATTGCTATGATGTTTGATGTATTTTCCAAGTAAATAAAGTCAAAGTTATAGATAAGGTCGAATTTTTATATGAATTGTAGTTATTGTGACCAACTCTCCTTTATTTAAAATCCAATTCAATGATTTTAACCAGTGTGCCACAAAAATTTTTAAAACATGCCATACATGACTATTTAACCAGGGGCACTGACCTCTTTTCCCTTAGATTGTCAAATAATAATAAGAAAAAAGACAACAGCTAACACAACAATAGCCGTCTGGTGTGAATGCCCTATTTTGAACCATAAACCTATAGGTCATATAACAGAGTTGCAGCATATTAGTCACATAGAATAATAAGTTTGCATCTGATTGGTTAATTCTTGGTACCAGAAAGTCTTATATACAAGTATAGGTACCTGATTTTTTTAAAAGTCACTTTGGAGCAAAACAGTAGGTAATCACTTTTTTTTTGGGGGGGGGGGGTAAAATCAATCAAAATTATACTTATTTTTTGTCAGATCAACAAAAAATATGTTCTTTGGTGTGACACAGAATTAGATTGTGTGTGCCATGATATATAAAAAAAGGTTGAATATCCCTGATCTAATCCATTCTTCATGCTGGGATTTAAGGATGGACTCAAATTTGGAAATTAAGATGTGAAGGGAAGTCTACTGGGTGGCTCTTGTAAAATTGTTTTCCAACTTCTGAGAAAAAGTCATGGAAATAGAAAGATTCTCTGTGCTTAGGTACCTGGCTGTAACTACTGACCTCATGCAGGTGCTTGCTCTCAGCTTGAGGGTAAGTCAACATGTGGGAGAGCAGAACAATGACACTGCAGAATAGCAGGGCCAGAGCCTTATTGTACCTGAATCTGCCAAACTTCTGGGTTTATTTTTAAGTGCATAAGTCATTTCCGTTAAGTGAATTCATTTGTATTTGAGTTTTTTCTGTTTTTTTTTTTTTTTTTTGCAGTTAAAAGCATTCTAATAGTTTTTTTTTTTTTAATAAATCTTTATTGTTCAGATTATTACAGGTGTTCTTCTTTTTTCCCCCCATAGCTCCCCTCCACCTGATTCCCCACCCCACCCCATGCCCTTACCCCCCCGCCACTGTCTTCATCCATAGGTGTAAGCTTTTTGTCCAGTCTCTTCCCGCACCCCTCACACCCCCTCCTCCCTGAGAATTGTCAGTCCACTCCCTTTCTATGTCCCTGATTCTATTATATTCACCAGTCCATTCTGTTCTTCAGATTTTTTATTCACTTGATTTTTAGATTCACTTGTTGGTAGGTATGTATTTGATGTCATTTTGTTGTTCATAATTTTTATCTTTACCTTTTTCTTCTTCTTCCTCTTCTTAAAGAACACCCTTCAGCATTTCATGTAATCCTGGTTTGGTGGTGATGAACTCCTTTAGCTTTTTCTTGTCTGTGAAGCTCTTTATCTGACCTTCAACTCTGAATGATAGCTTTGCTGGGTAGAGTAATCTTGGTTGTAGGTTCTTGCTGTTCATCACTTTGAATATTTCTTGCCACTCCCTTCTGGCCTGCATAGTTTCTGCCAAGAAATCAGCTGACAGTCGTATGGGTGCTCCCTTGTAGGTAACTAACCGTTTTTCTCTTGCTGCTTTCAAGATTCTCTCTTTGTCTTTTGCCCTTGGCATTTTAATTATGATGTGTCTTGGTGTGGTCCTCTTTGGATTCCTCTTGTACGGGGTTCTGTGTGCTTCCTGAACTTGTAAGTCTATTTCTTTCACCAGGTAGGGAAAATTTTCTGTCATTATTTCTTCTAATAGGTTTTCAATATTTTGCTCTTTCTCTTCTTCTGGCACCCCAAAAATTCGGATGTTGGTACGCTTAAAGTTGTCCCAGAGGCTCCTTACACTATCTTCATATTTTTGGATTTTTTCTTTTTGTTTTTCTGGTTGGGTGTTTTTTGTTTCCTCATATTTCAGATCTTTGGTTTGATTCTTGGGGTACATTGATCTACAGTTGAGTTTCTGTATATTCTTTATTTCAGACAGTGTATGCTTAATTTCTGACTGGTCCTTTTCCATTTTTTTGGCATTCTCATTAAGGTCCTTGAAGGTCTCACTAAGCTCCTCGGAGGTCTCATCAAGTTTCTTGGCAGTTTTTAGAAGATTCTTGAGTAACCTTATAAATGTGGTTCTGAACTCCCCAATCACCTGAGGTGGACGCCTTTGGTACACCCCTTTGTGGGCTGAGTGCAAAGTCTTGGTGTAGTTAAGCCTTGATTGCTGTTGGTACACTGGGAGGAATTGACCTCCAGGCCAATTGGCTGTGAGGACCCGCTGTGTATATAATGGAAGAACTGCTGTGCTGGAGACACACTTATGGTGCAGGACTTGTTTCAGTGGGGCTTTGGTGCTCACTGAGTCTGCCTCTTGAATGTGTCACTTATGGATGTGAGGAGTTGAAATCTGGTGTCTCACACTGACCACCAGGTACACTGGCTTCTGGATCTCCAATGGGGTGCAGGTAGCTACTGTCTGAGGCCACCCAGCAGGAGCTACAGCGAGAACTACAGTTTTCTCCTCTTTGCTTGGGGTTTGGAGGTTTTGGAGCTGTCTGACCCGGGCTGCAAGTTTGCTAGGTTAAGCTGCATTAGGGCACGCCATTCATATGCTAAAGCTGCTGCTTGGAGCTTGGGTGGGTTCCTAGATTGTGCAGGGCGGGGTCTCAGGGCATGACTAGGTTAGGGCATGGCAAACAGCGATGGCTGCCAGTAAGCCGGCTCTGCGGCTCTGCTTCTCCCACCGTGTCCCCGCGTCCCGTGCCCCAGCACAATAAACAATTGTTCCTGCGCGCAGCCCTGCAAGCAAGCCTCCCTCACTTTCTGACCCCACAGCAGACAGTCCAGCTTCTCCCCGTAGGGGTTTGGGTCCCCCGCGTCTCCCCAGAAACTGGAGTTTGGAGTAATCGGGAGCTTATCTTCCTTCGGGTTGAAAACAGCAGCCCTCTCAGTCACCCGTCGCCAGCCCGATTCACCCGTCTCCGTACCTCAGCTTTTCAGCGCTTGTGCACCCCTCAATGCTGTTTGCTCTTTTCTTCTAGCTGTAGAACTTCCACTCAGCCAGCTTTCAGGTGGTTCTGGGTGATAGATGTTTTGTCTTTTAGTTGTAGTTTTGAAATTGTTGTGCGAGGCAGCAGTTTAGGTGTTTACCTACGCCGCCATCTTGGATCTCCTCTCGCATTCTAATAGTTGTAACATTTTTAGCTCAAGTCTGAGGCCTGAAAAGGGGGAGAGGATTATCAAAGAAGAGTAGCTGATAACTTCAACATTCTCCATCCCTCTTGGCCCAAACAAACATGTCTACATAATATTTCTTGAAATTATTAGATAACAATTATGAATTGTAATGCTTTCTGACTACCATATTTTGACAGTCTTTATTATGATATCATGGAATTTTATTCCTTACTAGAGGCCCGGTGAATGAAATTTGTGCATGGGGGGAGCGGGTCTCCTCAGCCCAGCCTGTGCCCCCTCCAATCTGGGACCCCTTGGGGGATATCCAACTACCAGTTGGACATCCCTCTCACAATCCGGGACCACTGGCTCCTAACTGCTCACCTGCCTCCCTGCCTGATCACCCCTAACTGCTCCCCCGCCAGCTGATCACCCCTAACCGCCTCTGCCTGCCAGCCAATCACCCCTAACTGCCCTCCTCATGCCCCGCTGCCGGCCTGGTCACCCTTAACTTCCCCACCCACTGGCCTGGTCTTCCTTAGTGCACCCCTGCTGGCCTGGTTGCCTCCAACTGCCCCCACTGCTGGCCTGGTTGGCCCTCACTGCCTGCCCCTGCCAGCCTGGTCACCCCCAACTGCCCCCCATGGCAGCCTGGTCTCCCCATGCAGTCTGCTGGTCAGTTGTTTGGTCATCCCTCATTAACCCACCTGCCGGCCTGGTCACCCCATGCAGCCTGCTGGTCAGTTGTTACTGTGAGGGCATCGTGACCAATTTGCATATTACCCTTTTATTAGTACAGATTTCTGTGTCTTTATAACTAAGCCTGGCCAAAATGTGTTGGGCATTACCTTAAAGTTACATTCCCTCACTTCCTGTTACATACTTGAGCAAGACGTGGAGTAAAATAGAGTTTATTTTTTCACCATAGAGCTAGGACTTACAGTGGAGAGTGGGATTAAGCTGAGCTGCACAGTAGAGACTCCTTCCTTTCCTGTGCTCTTGCTCTGTACCTTTATCTGCCAAAGTTCTGTATTCCCCTTGTGCTTGCTGCTGAGTGGGAGTCCATGTCATTTTCATCACAATCATTAATTGAGTAGCCACTCACATATTCTAACAGTGTCTTCACTTACATACTTTAGTTACTGCTTGTTAGACTTGATATTGAACCCTGTGTGTGTGTGTGTTTGTGTGTGTGTGTGTGTGTGTGTGTGTGTGTGTGTGTGTGTTACTGTTTTCAGAAGAATAGATGTCTCCTTCCTTTTCATGTACCTTCTTTTTCTGGGTTGTTTTTCTGCCCTCTTAGTGATAGAGATCTAGCAAGAGTACCTTTTGTTAAAATGCATGCCATAAAGTATTTTAATATTTTTTATATTTAGAAAATGTATTACTGAGGTAATTTCAACTTTTTACTGTTCTTTGGTGAAAATATTTGCTGGAGTGTTTATGACAACTTTTTGACTTGTATCTTTAAATTTTCATGGACTTTAGTTGTTTTGCTTGTTTTTAAAGGTGTTTTTATTTATTACAGAGAGGAAGGAAGAGGAAGAGAGAGAGAGAAACATAAATAATGAGAGAGAACCATTGGTTGGCTGCCTCCTGCACACCCCACATGGGGATCAAGTCCACAACCCCGGCATGTACCCTGACCAGGAATTGAACCATAACCTCCTAGTTCCTAGATTGATGCTCAATCACTGAACCATGATGGCCAGGATGACTTTAGTTTTAATTCAATTACATAAAACCAAAATTCACCATCAAAAGAAATTCCTATACACAGGAAACAATCCCACAGTTTGTTTTGTTGTTCTCTAAGACATTTTCAGAAATCATACTTTACAAATAGCTGATTAGCCATATCAACTTTTTGATATATCACTGTCTTTATATTGTGAAATCCCAAGTAGTAGGTATAAAAGTGGTTAAATAAGCATCCAACTTATCACTAGGAAGAATCATGCTGGGTGTTTGTTATCTTAGGTATTTAATTAGTATATCTAAGTACTAAGACAAATGAAAATTGGTAGCTGGCAGAAGGTACCTTACATGTGGTGATTATTAATAGCTGTTAAGAATATATGGATGCTCTTTCGCTTCTGGTCCCAGGTGCTTTTGCAGCTGTGGGCTCCAGTGCAGAGATGGCCAAGTCCAAGAACCACACCAGGCACAACCAGTCCCGAAAATGGCACAGAAATAGCATCAAACCCCTATCACAAAGATACGAATTTCTTAAGGAGGTAGACCCCAAGTTCCTAAGGAACCTGCGCTTTGCCAAGAAGCACAACAAGAAGGGCCTGAAGAAGATGCAGGCCAACAACACCAAGACCATAATCGCATGTGCTGAGGTTATCAAGGCCCTCGTCAAGGCCAAGGAGGTCAAGGCCAACCTCCCAAAGCAACTGAAGCTCGGTCAACTTACCTACATCGCTCACACCAGCTTGGAAAGTGTGCTCCTGCCCACATCACCAAGGGTCTCAGGCTCTGCCGGCCAAAGGCCAAGGTCAGTGCCGAAACCAAGCCTCAGGCTGTTGGTGCGGTTGCTCCTCAGGCTCCCACTCCCAAAGGTTGCCCAGGCCCCCAAGAAAGGCTCCACACTAGAGGCCTCTGTCTGCCGATGTGAGGATGGAAGGACTGGGGTGACCCCTGGGCTGCTGTGTGCATGGAGCTGGTGTCCTCCTGTGCTATTTGTACAAATAAACCTGAGGCAGGGAAAAAAAAAAGAATATATGGATGGCCCTGGTGAGTGTGTTTCAGTTGTTGGAGTGTAGTCCCATACATCAAAAGGTGGCAGGTTCAATTCCCCATTAGGGCACATACCCAGGTTACAGGTTCAAACCTAGGTCTTTTTGGAGGCACAATTGATATTTCTCTCTCACATTGATTTTCCCCCCTCTTCCTCCCTCTCTCTAAAATTAATAACAAAAAGAATACATGAGCTGAAAGTAGTAAAGAATTTATTTTTTTTCTTCATTTAAAACATTCTGTTTGGCGGATTCAAATTTTCATTCTAAAAATTTTAGAGGTCTAGTAGAACTTTTCTATTTTACAAATGGAGAAAGAATAGCCCAGAGAGAAAAAATGTTTTCTTCTGATAAGTAATGAGAAGAACAAGTAATATTACTTTTCTCTTAATTGCAAATGTGCTGATAGAAAAACAGCATAAACTCAATGTCTTTTTGAAAAGTGAAGAAAAATAATTTAAAAGTTAAAAAAGTCACCAGTCCTTTATTGGAATTTTTAAAACCACCTTTGAAATGGGATTGGCATAATAATATGTAAATAATGAGACTAATGGGAGACCCCCAAAATGTGGTAGCCCTAGATGACAGAATTTGGGTAGGCTATAGTTTAAATTATGTAATATTTGAATTGCATATCTCATCCTGAAGAGGATTTCAGTATGAAAACAAATCAAGAAAAACCTTAAAAATAGTCTGCTAATGCATCAAAATCTTATATGAAAGTCAGCATAACAATTGGCCTTACATTGTACCCAAATATATTAATTTAGTTCATAAATTGGCTTAATCCATTTCTATATTTTCCAGGAAGAAAAATTAAAGTCTTCCCCTGGCTATTTTGTAACTTTTCCATTACTGTATAAAAAAGCTGTTAAGTCAAATAGATTATTTTCTGGAAACAAGTTATTGATGATCATTTAAAAATCACTGATGTATATGGATTGTGCTTTAACATCTTACTTCTGGAAATGTAGACACAAAATGAAGTGGTTGTGCAATGGCCTGAAGGAAAAAGTGTTGTGTGCTGTGTGAGCAAGATTCTTAGAGGCAAAGAGACATGGAAGGACAGGAAAATAAGAAATGTAATGTTTTAAACATGTGGACCTTAAATTATTAATTTATGAATTGAATATGGCATTCCTAGGATAAAAATGCTAAAAAGCTGCTTCAATATCCTTTCAAGAAGGCATCATTGAACAGAAGGGTCTGGCTTTTGTGTGTCCTACTTCAGGTTTATAAAACTCATATATAATTTGTTATATGTTATTTAATTATCTATATTTTTCTCTTCATATGTTTATTGGTCCTTTGTGATTTCTTAACTGTGAATACCTCATTCATATTATTTACTCATTTTAATGGCTTGTTAGTCTCATCTTTTTCATCATTAGCATTTTTTGTATTTATATATTCATATAATCATTAAAATCATTCTGTCTAGTAATTTTTTTAAAAAAACCCTGCAAGTTCTATTTCTAGGAAAAGGTGGGCTATTTGGAGGAATCATTCTGCTAGAAATATGAAAATAGTTAGATATAAGTATTTAAAAATAATTTTAACCACATTGGCAGGTGTTGCGTGGTTAGAGCATCAGCCCAAGCACCTAAGGGTCCCAGGCTCTATTCCCAGTCAAGGGCACATATCTGGGTTGCAGGTTTGATCGCTGGCCCAGGTCAGGCAGTGTGGGAGGCAACCAAACAATGTGTCTCTTTCACATTGATGTTTCTCTCTCTCTCCCTCTTTTTGCTCCTTCCCCTCTCTCTAAAAAAAATCAATGGAATAGATTTTATTTTAACCATAAAAGATATCCAGCAGGCAAAAAATCAGTAAAATCACTTATTGAAGGGCATTTGAGATGGTGCCAGGTGGGTACTGGAAATATTGAGGGCAATAATCTGTGCAGTATATGATTGTCTAACCACTATACTATACACCTAAAACTAATACAAAATAATATTGAATGTAAACTGTAATTGAAAAAATTAATATACAAAAAAAGAAGTGATAGGAAATGCTCTGATTAGAAACATTATAAAAAGAAAGAAGAATAAATGGGAAAATATAGTCTGACTTTGAGGATCCAATTATAAGCAGTGGGTTCTGATTAAAAAAAACACCAAACCTCTGTATTTTACAGCAATTGATTTATGCATAGATTATATGTCTATACATAATGTAAAATACTCTATGTGTATATTATTACTTAGTAGATACTTGAATCTGATATTACTCCTCAGTGCTCAATATAACCAACAGTGATGTTTATATTTATTAATTTTTATTATATGCTAGTCACTTCATTAGGAATTGTGAGAGTATTAACTTGTATAATCTACCCAGTAATTAACAAAATGATACTGGTTTTCTTTGCAATTTAAACTTGAATTCTTGATCTTCATAAGTTTAAGTAAGTTTCCCAACTATAGTTGTCTTCCTTATATGTGGTGTTGCTTAGTTTTAGTTACCTGTGGTTTTTATAGTTTTAGTTACCTGTGGTTAACCAAGGTCAGAAAATATTAAATGGAGAATTTCAGAAACAATTCATAAGTTTTATATTGTGTGAAGTTTGGAGTAGAGTGATGAAATTTTGAGCATTCCTGCTCTCTTTTGCCTGGGATGTGAATCATTTTTTGTCCAGTTATCCACCAATTAGACATTTTGGAGTCCACTTTGTTGTCATAATGGTCGTCAGAGAAAGAGAGAGAAAGAAAAGAGAGGGCCTCTAACCACTCTATCTGCCTGCCTGATCACCCCTAACCCCTCTGCGTGTCAGCTTGATCACCCCTATCTGTTCCCCTGCCAGCCTGATTGCCCCTAATTGATCTCCCGCCTCCCTGATCACCCCTAACTGCTTTTGCCTTGGCCTCCACACCTGGGACCTGGGCTTCCCTCCCTCTGGCTGGCCACAGGCACCTGGGATATCTGGTGGCTTGGGGAAGCCAGGCAGCTCTGCCCAGGCCGGCTGCAGGAGCCTGGGACCCCCAGTGGCTCTGCCCGGGCTGGCCACAGGCACCCAGGACTCCTGGCGGCTCAGCCCGGGCCAGCTGCCAGAACCCGGGACCATGGGAGGCTTCTCCTGGGACTGCGGGTGGCTTTGCCTGGGCAGGCTGCAGCGCAGGTGCTTGGGATCATGGGCAGCTTTGCCTGGGCCTGGCTTTGTCAGGAAGGAGGTCCAGAAGATGTCTGGTCTAACTAGCATATTACCCTTTTATTAGTATAGATTGTTGTTAATCACTTACTATGCCTAATTTATATATTAAACTTTGTTATAGATATGTATGTATAGGCACTATCTGTGGTTTCAGGCATAAACTGGGGGTCTTGGAATGTATCCTCCAGGAATAATGGGAAACTACTAATAGTTTGTAAATTAGGTAACCATCATTTATATTCAGTTATTCATCTTGATCATAGAGTTTGTATGTTTAACTCCTCTTCATGTTGTACTGACACTTTAATTGGTCAAATAATAGTTTGGTCACTCTAGATTATGGCAGACAAAGGGGGAATATCAGAGACTCCTTAACTTTTTTGTCTATTTTCTGTTAAAAAGTACAGAAATATGCATATATAAAAGAATTCATTAAAACAGTATGTGAAACTAATGACAATAAATAGTGATAGAGTCAAACTTGTTCTAGGGAGGAGCTAACAAATAGGATTTAAATCCTACTAATAATTAGGACTTCTGACCTATCCAGAACAGGAAACATAGTGGGTGAACTGAGAAACTAGAGAGGGTACTGAACTACTGATAAAAGTGTACTGGACTAAATACAAAGTCCTGTCCTAACTCAGGTAACAAGTAAAATAATGACTGATCATACTTTGGTCAATTAGACTGCACTTAATTATAAACAAATAAATTTTTTAAAAAGAAGAAAAGAAAACATTTCTTACCAGATTGATTTAAAAAATTACATGCAATCAAATAACAATAATTTAATAATAAAAGTAAATTGTTTTATTTCATTCTTTAAAAATTTATACCAGTTGACATTTGCAGAGCAAGATAATAAACTTTTATTATCAATAGCTGGAATTAAATATTTATTATTAATAAGAAGTTTTATTTTTCAGTTTGGTTCAATATTGTTGGCTTATTAAAGTTTTGCTTTTCTAAATGCATGTAGTGTTTGTGGCAATATATATGATCAACTTTAATAATTTTTCAATGGAGGCTTCCAAAGACATATCAATTATGTAGAAATCAAAGTTTAATAAATACACATGAAATCTATATTATGAGTCATTACCTCAAATGCTTTATATTCTACTAGAGGCCCCGTGCACAAAATTCATGCACTGGGGGGCAGGCCCTCAGCCCGGCCTACACCCTCTCACAATCCGGAACCCCTTGGGGAATGTCTGCCTGCCACTTAGGCCCTATTCCCCCAGGGATCAGGCCTAAGCCGGCAGTTAGACATCCCTCACACAGTCCAGGGCTCTCACAGTCTGGGACCCCCTCACTCCTTACTGCCCGCCTGCAGCAGCAGAGGTGAGCCCGGCTTCTGGCTGAGCGGCGTTCCCCCTGTGGGAGCACACTGACCACCAGGGGCCAGCTCCTGTGTTGAGCGTCTGCCTCATGCTGGTCAGTGTGCATCATAGTGACCAGTCATTCCGCTGTCCGGTCATTTTGCATATTATGCTTTTATTATATAGGATTTTTTAACCAACTTGATCTTTCAAGCTCTGTGAAATCTCTCAATATAAACATTTCTATCATCTTCTCCTCATATTTGTAACATTTTTCTCTCTATGTGTTTGGTACTTTTTCGTTTGGAGAATATAGTTTTAGGACAGTTAAAGTTAAAATTGTTAGGACTATAGGACAATACAATCCTTAATGGCCATTATGTAATCTTCCAGTCACAGGAGAATGAAAGACCAGGAAAAACTCACTGGACACCAGGAGTCAGAAATTGAAACTGTCCTGGAGGCACCTTATGGCATACCTGCATCCCATCTGCTTTACAAGCTCACCAGCTCAGCCCGCAGAACTATTGAAGATAAGAGGTTCCCACCAGTGATTGAATATAAGGATGAAACTCCAGCTCCTGGGTGTCCCCTTGACCCATCAACCTAATGTCTCCTTGGCCTGGTGCTGTACAGCTCTTTCCTTTGGATATCCCATCCCCCATCTCCCCCCCCTGAAAAAATTCGATTTTCTTTATCCTCCATCTGAGATGGCTATTTAGCCTACCTGCGCACCACCATGCTAACCTACCATGTTTACCTTCCAAAAATACGTATATTAACATCAGCAGAGTAAAAATGTACCCTTAATATTTTAATAATTTTAATTCAAATTATCTTTTTGTATTAGTGTTAATAACGTTTCTTTCTTTCTCTTGTCTGGCATACCTAACAAATCTCAGGCTTTTTTATTTTCTGTTTAATTAAATATGTTGCATTTAAGTGATAGATATTCTAACTTCTGTTTCAAGATAGTGATCTGAACACATACTTCACTCGTACCCTCCTGCACCAAGTTCCTAGAAAAAACCACGTAACTAACAAAGTATTAAAGAGAAAACCACAGGCCCTCACTTGTGCTAAAGCCCATGATACCAAACATAGATTTCAAATCTGACCTAGTTGTTTTTTTAACCTCTACCAGAAACATAGTCTTAATCAACCAGTGAAGAATTTTCTGGTCTGTACCAATGTTTCACACGGGTCCTCTCTAAGCCCTCATAGAAAGAAGAGGCAATCTGCATGATAAAACACTTGCCACTTCCTTCCCTGAAAAAGATGGTGTTCTGGTCAAAAAATCCTTCCTTATTTTTGTCAATACCTCCTTTGCCCTTCCCTCCTTCCTATAAAAACCTCCAATTTCATATAAGCCTTATATGAATGCCTTTGCAGACGTGAGATGGGATGCAGCCTGATTTCATGAATCACCTAACAAAGCCAATGAGATCTTCAAATTTACTCAGTTGAATTATTTTTTTAACCAAGAAAATACATAAGTTCTCTCACTGCACCAGAAGTTACAGCCAGTTCCTGAAAGTTAGAAAAAAAAAATGAAAGAAATAAACCTCAGCAAAGAACACAAACAGGAAGGTACCACTATGAATGGTGCCTGGAGTTTGTTGAAGCCAAAGAAAGAAGAGACTCCAGTGATTAGGCCACAGGTTCCCAAAAACCTCCTACATTCTGCCTTTCTCATTGTGTATGCTAGGTATTAAGCACTGGGTTGCTTGCCTCTGCAAATTCTCAAAACAAAACAAAACACACAAATCTCTATTATGGATGAAAAGGGGCCACTTGCTAATCTGACTAGCTCAGAGAAGCCCTGCCTGGAGGCCTTGCAAGCTCAGACCTAAAGTAACCACAAAGGATGGTCTGAAATTAAAACTATTTTTAACTAAAAGCTGTTTATGGTGGGTAGTCATGTCCTAGGTCAGCATCTTCCCTGACAAAGGTCAATCTTTACCCTACCTGAGCCTCCAATTGTCTATTGAATCTATGATAACATATATTTGGAATGTCAAAGTAATTTTCCTTTTTCTGGACCCCTCAAAGCACAGGCACCACTCTTTGGAGACCACAAATCCCCTCATTGTTAGTGAGTTAATTTTTGACTGTTAACTCTCCTATACCCACCTATGTAAAAGATGTATGTGTCTATCATTTTACTTTCTATCCAATCCCAGAGGTTCTCCCTCCCTCCCCTTTGCTTTCTTCTGCCTCCCAAATCTAGCTCCAAGGGATTTCATGTAACCCGCATATGTCTCCTCTTTTGATTGTAATGTATAAAATAAGTGCAAAACCTCCATTCTCGGAAGCATAATCTCAATCCATTGAGATTTTGCTTCCTGGCGATTGTTGACAGTTTGGCTTAAATAAACTCAAAAATTCTCCACAGGTTTGAATGTTTCTTACATTGACACTATTAAATACATGTCATTTGTTCACAAAAAGGACACTTAAAAACGTGCCCAAAAAGTTTGTAATGCACAAGTCAAAGTCAGTGATTATTAAAAAAATTTTTTTTAAATTGACAATTTTTCTCAATCATAAAATAATTGAATCCTATTTAATACTTCTAAATAACCATTGAGTTTTTAGATAAAATAGAGATCACTACCTATTTATACCTGTATGACAATGGCAACATTAAAAATACCTACAGTGTGTAGTTACTGTTCTAAATGTGTCAGTTACACTCAAATATTTAATCTTCAAAAAAACTCTATGAGATCAGTATTATTATTAATCCCATTAAAAGACACTGGGAGTTTAAACAAAGTGCCAGATTTCACATAGGCAAAATGTAACAGAGCTGGGATTTGAAATCAAACAGTTTAGTTCCAATGCTCAAACACTCCGTGCTCCAAAGGAGGTACTGCATATGAAACTAAAGGATCAAAGTGACAGAGGAAGACATAGCTTTTTTAAAAGTAGAATTTATTGGGGTGACATTGGTTCACAAAATCATACAGGTTTCAAATGCACAATTCAAAAAAACATCATCTGCACACTGCGTTTTGCACCCATCCCCTCAAGCTAAGTCTTTTCCCATTTTTATTTACCCCCCTTTGCCCACCTCCACCTAACTCCCTACTGCCCTTTCCCTCTGGTTAACAACTCATCATTGTCTGTATCTATGTGTTGTGTATATATGTTTTTTTGGGGTTTGTTATTTTGTTTTGTTTTGGTTTTGTTTTGCTTAATCTCTTCACTTTCTTTTATCCAGCCCCCCAAACACTCTTCCCTATGTAGCTTTAAATAAAATTATTCAGGAAAAAAAAGGAATATAAATAAACTAAACCTGCAATTCATAAGATTGTGAAAGAACAGTGAAACAAATCTCTAAACAGCAGAAGAAAGGAATTAATTATAAAATAAAAAATTAATGAAATAGAAAACTAACATAAAAATAGCAAAATTGACAAATAAAAAGAAAAGCCAGTTCTTTGAAAAGATCAATAAGATAGACAAGCCTTTGGCAAGTATGAGGAAGAGCTAACCAAAGAGCAAAGGCACAAAAGGGAAAAAAATATGGGGAATGAGAAAAGGAGGTCATGACTTCAGGTGTAGAGGAGATTAAAATAATAAAATTTTCAGAGAACACTGTATACCAACTAATTTTTCAACTTAGACAATTAAAAAAACTATAGATTGCCAAAATTGACCTTGGAAAAAGTTAGAAATATGACTAGAACAATAACCTTAGAAGAAATAAAAATGTTTTTTAAAGATTTACCATTAGGCAAGGCACAAGCTCCAGGGTATTTTATGGTAAATTTCTAACAAAATTCCAAGTGATAGATAATTCCAATCTGAAAGAATAAATTTGAGAATATAGAAGAAGATGGGAAGTTACACACTCTATTTTATAATTCTCATGTACACCTGATGACAAAATTGGATGAAAACAGAATAAAGGACAAACCAAGGACCAATTTTACTCCTCAGCATAGAAGTGAAATTTTAAAGTGTTAGCAAATTAAGTATGCCTGTTTTTGTTCTGTGTGGGTGTGTAATGCCATAACAGCATCTGTATCCCCTAAGCTATGTCTAGGTGCTCATTTCCTGTGTTAAAAATGACCATGTATTCACACTTTAAAACACCTATTTGATCTGAAATCATGGGTCATGTCTCCACCGTAGATTTGATGATTGATTTTGATATTTAAAAACTCCAATTATCTTCTGGTTGAATGACCATTTTTGTATTGGTTATTAATAATTATTTTCATTTTCTCTTTATGTGTTTTAGGAAATTATCCTTATTTTTTCCTTTACATTACTAAGTTTATTTTCTACAGTATCAATTATTAAATTTACTACTTCTACTGCACATATTTCTCTATTAATTTTGCATATCCTTATTTCTTTCATTATATCATGTAGCTTTCTAATAAAACTGTTATTTAGCAACCTATCTTTTCATTTCAGTTTAGTGCCTTATCATGTCAGATTTTATATACTCACTTATGGTATTTTTAACTTTTTAGGTCCAGAGAAGATAAAATGATATGCTTTCTAAGACTGATACCTTTTTAGTTAATGAAGATATATTTTGTATTAAAAATGAAAGAATTTTTTTCTTAAATCTCATATCTAACAACATAAATATAACTAGTGATCTCACAACTTCCAAGTTCATAAAACATATAAAGAACAACAAAAGACTATAGAATAGTCAATAAGCTATTTAAAGTGTGAAGCTTATTGTCTTTGCCACAAAGTTTTCTCACAAACCAAAAACAAACAAAAGAAGATATATTTTGGTAGTGATCAGATAATATTGTGCATGCATCTCATAAAGTATTTGGCTTAAAAAACGTTTCATAGAGTTCAAAACCATGGTGATAAGGTTTTTCAAGAATTTTCTAGAAAAGGCCAATAAATTTAGCGAGACCCTCTAGGATATTAAAAAGGACCAACTAGAAATTAAGCATACACTGACTGAAATAAAAAATAATATACAGAGATCCAACAGCAGACTATAGGATCGCAAGAATCAAGTCAAAGATTTGAAATACAAAGAAACAAAAAACACCCAACCAGAAAAGCAAAAAGAAAAAAGAATCCAAAAAGCTGAAGATAGTGTAAGGAGCCTCTGGGACAACTTCAAGTGTACCAACATCCAAATTATGGGGGTGCCAGAAGAAGAGAGAGAGCAAGATACTGAAAACCTATTTGAAGAAATAATGACTGAAAACTTCCCCCACCTGGTAAAAGAAATAGACTTACAAGTCTAGGAAGCGCACAGAACCCCAAACAAAAGGAATCCAAAGAAGACCACACCAAGACACATCGGTAATTAAAATGCCAAGAGCAAAAGACAAAGAGAGAATATTAAAAGCAGCAAGAGAAAAACAGTTAGTTACCTACAAGGGATCACCCATATGATTGTCAGCTGATTTCTCAAAAGAAACTATGCAGGCCAGACGGGAGTGGCAAGAAATATTCAAAGTGATGAATGGCAAGAACCTACAACCAGGATTACTCTACCCAGCAAAGCTATCATTCAAAATTGAAGGGCAGATAAAGTGTTTCACAGACAAGAAAAAGCTAAAGGAGTTCATCACCACCAAACCAGTATTATATGAAATGCTGAAAGGTATTCTTTAAGAAGAGGAAGAAGAAGAAAAAGGTAAAGATAAAAATTATGAACAACAAAAACATATCTATCAACAAGTGAATCTAAAAATCAAGTGAATAAAAAATCTGATGAACAGAATAAACTGGTGAATATAATAGAATCAGGGGCATAGAAAGGGAGTGGACTGACAATTCTTGGGGGTAAAGGGGTGTGGGGGGTGCGGGAAGAGACTGGACAAAAATTGTATACCTATGGATGCGGACAGTGGGGGGGGTAAGGGCAGAGGGTGGGATGGGAACCGGGTGGAGGGGAACTATGGGGGGAAAAATAGGAACAATTGTAATAATCTGAACAATAAAGATTTATTAAAAAAAACAACAAAAAAAGTTTCATCTAGATCAGTGGTCAGCAAACTCATTAGTCAACAGAGCCTAATATCAACAGTACAACCATTGAAATTTCTTTTGAGAGCCATATTTTTTAAACTTACGCTTCTTCTAATGCCACTTCTTCAAAATAGACTTGCCCAGGCCGTGGTATTTAGTGGAAGAGCCACACTCAAGGGGCCAAAGAGCTGCATGTGGCTCACAAGCCGCAGTTTGCCAACCATGGATCTAGATTATGACTGAACACAAACACAGCTCTTTTTTAGATCTAAACTGAAGCAAATAACCCAACAAACAAATACACACACGTGAAGTCAACATGCTTTTCTGGGCTGTGCTAGGTCTAGATGAATCTGTAGCAAATATGTAATACTATCAAGTTAAGAGTGCATTGTCTTCTTCACTCATGTCAAAAATATATATATTTTGGCACAAACCACATTTTATTTTGAACACTAGAGTTTCCAACATGAAATTGCAATTCATAAGCAAGTAGACACATATATTTTATTAACATTTAAGCTATGCCTTCCAAACATATATGCATATAGCCACATTAATTAATTGTGGAAATTACAAATAGAAATGCTTTCAGGTTAACATAAATTTTAGAATAGAATGGCATTAAAAGTACTGGAAAGTAAACAAAGAATGAAATTGTAAAATAAATACTGCATTCAGGTGTCAAGAAAATAAACATTTAGGAAATATGCCTGCATGGTGATGGGTATTGCCATAGAATGGCTGTGCAGCAGAGCATTCCCCAGGGAGTTGTCCAGTCCCTTTTGCTGACTTGGTGTATAGGAAAATTCTAGATACAAACAATAGTTGTTCCAGTACACAGTCCTTGTGATCATATTCATCAAGTTTAGGACTAACTTTCTACATCAGAATCTATATGAAGTATTCTGAAATGTCAACATTTGTTCCAGGGGTTTCTTATATAGGACCTCTTGAGTAATATGCCCTAATACTATATTCTTTTCTTTACCCATTTTCCTTTCCTCTCTTCTTCCTTAATTTTGGGTCAATATGTAAGCATGTGTTGTGTACATGTTTTCTTAATTGGCTATTACATAATGCATTTGGGTTCAATCAGGTAATACAAATTTTCACACTCTTATTTCTTTTCACTTCCCTTAAATAACTGATTAATAAGTAAATAAATATTTTAGAAAACCTGTAAAAGTTACATATGTCTCCTATCAAAAAGTTTAACTTTATTAAATGAAATATCCACACAGTCTTCCTTTGTCCAAATAGTAAGTAATTTCTATTTTTTAAAGTTATGGCATAATATCTGATAAATAAGTCAAGAGACTCCTCTCTTATGATTCCAAACTTGTACAACATGACATATAAAAAACATACTTAAACTAGGTACATTTAAAAAACTAAGTAAAATTTTATATAAAATAAACTCTATTCCATACATTTTGGCCTAAATATAACCTAATTATTCATATTTTACAAGTAATATAACTACATTATACATTCAATCAATTAAAAATTAATGTTTAATGATTATTACATGAATTTTATTTTTCTCATCTAAATGAATGCACTCCAGAATATGTGCAAAACAGTGCTAGTGTTCAAGATTGTACAACTATCTCTACTGCCTTTTTATTATTGTAATCCTCAGGTCTTCACACACTGATACACCAGGTCACAATATTTGGCTGTGAAATCTGTTTGAAGCTGAAGACAAAACAACATCTGTTATTAAAGCTTATTGCTGTTTTGAAACAATATCCTGAGATCTGATATCCAGTTGTAGAAGAAATTGAGAGGATCAATGCTATCTTGAACAGTGTCATCCTGAAACATTAAGTTTTGTTTTTATTACTTTCTTTCTTAGTTAAAAGGCCAGTGAAGGTAAACTTTTAAAATCTCAGACTGTCTAATGAATGGGATGTTTTCTTATTTCTAGAATATTTTTCACATTAACCCTGAATTTGTAAATTAGAAACTTAGTTATTCAGGTATTTCTTCTCCTTAACAATCATGATGAGATTTAAACCATTAAGTCTAAGCTTTTCTGAGTTTCTCATGCAAAGTCCTGCTGATAGTCACTTGCTCTAACCTCTGAATAAAATGGCTTTTCATTTGCTTTACCATTATCTGTTCAGTTTTTGAACAAATAACTTCAATTTTTTCATGTTTAGATTTTCAAATTGAATGTTTACATCAATGTCTTAGAAACCCTGACAAACTTGAAAATCTTTATTTTATTTTAATTATCTAATTTCAACCTTTATGCTAATTCCTTTTATTCTGTACATATGAACCTTAATGTTCTTTAAGAACCATAGGTGACTTCTGGAGAAAATTGCCTATCCAGGTCAGTTCATGTCTATCCTACATAATAAAAGCCTAATATGTTAAGTGTCTGGTCGTCCGGTCATCCATTCAACCAATTAAAGTGTAATATGCTAATGATATGCTAAGGCTGCTCAACTGCTTGCTTTGACATGCACTGACCACCAGGGGAAAGATGCTCTGACCGGTAGGTTAGCTTGTTGCTGGGGTCCGGCTGATTGGGCCTGGGCAAGATGGGCTGGACACGCCCTGCAGCCCTCTCGTGGCCCTCCCCAGCTGGCCAACCTCTTGTGTCCCTCCCCGGTCTTGATTGTGCACTGGTGGGGTCCCTTGGCCTGCCTGTGCCCTTTTGCAATCTGGGACCCCTCAGGAGATGTCGGAGAGCTGGTTTTGGCCTGATCCCCCAGGTCAGACAGAGGGACCCCACTGGTGCACGAATTTGTGCACCGGGCCTCTAGTTGTCTATAAACTATGCTTGTTTACACCAAACTTAATGGTAAAGTCATAATGTGAAGATGCTTGGATTTTTTAATCCTTTCTTTTTGGATGAAGTCTATGATATATCACAAGGTATTTTCAAAATTCTTCCACCTTGTGTCCTATCGCTTGTCTGTGTTACACTAGAACAGTGGTTGGCAAACTGCAGCTTGCAAGCCACATGCAGCTCGCGAGCCGCGGTTTGTGGCTCTCTTGACTAATGAGTTTGCCGACCACTGCACTATAACGTTGGTATGCTATGATTATTACGTTGGCTAACTTCTTTTTGGTTTTCAGTGGTTCTTTCATTTTCTTCAAGTCCATATTGTGTCAACCACTTATTCCCACAGATACCAGATATTACAACAATATCCAGTATTTTTCCTCTCTACTTTGGTGAAGCCAGGGAGAGGTGAAGGTGCTAAATCAAGTGGCACTGGAATGCACACATCTTTTTGACTCCCTGTAGTATTAAACATCCAACTTCTTTTTTTTTTTCTTATGTTGTGTACAAAGGAATTGACTATGCATTTCACAACATTTAGTTAAGACTCCTAGGCCTTTTTATTTTACCTTTTAATTTATATCAAAAAGTATTTCCATACATGTAGATAAGTACAAAGTACACTATTCACAAGTAAAGAAGTAAGATGTTGATTTAAAAGGCCAGGATTAGAACCCAATCTCCCCAAACCTCTTATAACATTCTAGTTTGAATGGGTTTGTTGGCCATTTCCACTTATCCCATAACTTTCTTAATATTTTTCTTGTCTTCTTTTACAGAGCAACTGGATATTATCACTACATTGTTGAAGGAGGGCATTTAAAAACCTAGTATAGTATCCTGGGTAAGCTTGATGAGATTTCTGTAAACAGATGTAACAATTTAAGAAAGTGAAGACATGTTCTTTCTTTTCCCTCAGATGGCCTCCATCTTATCACAAAACTTTGGCCCCAACTGGTTATCCAAAGCATTGTGAGAAGACGTTTCCTCTGCTTTCCTCAGACAGCATCAAGGACAACGTCTCTATGATAATGCAAGAGAAAGGAGGTGGTGGGAGCCTCACCTCACAACACCTCCAGGAGTGATTCCTCTTAGCTTCATGCTCTGGGGGAGAGGCTCAGACTTGACCCACCCAGACCAAGTACTGCCCACAACATTTTGAGTCACGATGATCTCAGGAGCATTGCCAGTGTCAAAGATATAAACAATGGGCTTCCCTAAGACCACTGCTCTTTTCCCTGCCCTCCACCTGGATGCAAATATCCTTCCTCCTCTCTCTGCTCTGTGTCCTTTCATTGTCTAGAGGTCACAGTAGCGATATTTTGCTCAGACTACATTATGGTATTTTGCATTTATAATACTTTGAGGGCAAGTTCTGATCACAAGATTCAAATCCTTTTCTTGCCCTTATATTTATTTTCCTTTCTGTTGTCAACCTGTATTCTTATCCACACAACAGATATTTACCTACATCTTTTGGTAGCCAAGAAACAGGATAAATGCATTTTCACTAACCCCTCCACATCATCTCCATGGATGCTATTGAAATCCTCCAAGATTTTAAGCAAGAGAGATTGTTGATGTTCACAGACCTTAAGCAAATTTCTCATATCAAGGTCATTTATCTGATTTTTCTCTACTGAGCAAAGAAGAAAACTTTTGCTCTCAGAAACTATTTGTGTAGCAGTGTAACCGGAAGTCACCATTGTGCAATTACGAGTAGTTTAAAGTGCTTTGAGCACAAGAGACAGGACATAGATGACTGTAACTCCGATTGCTCCCTTGGCTTCTGGTATTTCCACCGTTCTTACTGCTGAGATCACAGCTCAGACTATAATGCACCATTTGGTAATTTCTGCCTTTGCCCATGTTGCTCTATTGGGAAGTGTAATCAAAGGAATGTAGATGAAAAGTTAGTAATAAGCTAATGAACCTATGTAGCTACCTCTGAACAGAGCTATATAGATGCTGTGCTGTAGAGTTAGAAGGACTTTCTAAGTGAAGTGCCTGGATTTTTAAGGCAGTGATATTCAGTGGGGGTTAGTGCTATAACGTCTCAGGTCTTACTGTTCTGCTTTTTTACCTCAGTCCATAATATGCTTTTGCTATTGGAAATTTCTCTTGGGTTTTTGTGGGTTTGACAAATATTGCTAGTTTCAAATTCTGTCATCACTTTACAAGTTTTTTTGAAATTCTTCCATGTTCAACACCTGCAGAATTTATTTCTTTTTGTGTTTTTATGACATGTATGAAGTACTTGTACAGAATTTATCAAATAGCACTATGTTTGTTCACAAAAATTATAAAGAGAAAAAATGCCTGTGGGTAATTGTTGCTTGATTCAGAAGCACATGGATTTACTGAATGCTATACTTTTCCACCTAATGACCAACCCATCATATTTTCTTAACACTATTGATTGCTTTGACTTGGCAACAATTGACTAGCATGTCATCATGGTTAACATCAGCATCTTTACCATTCATTAAACAATTGTAAATAGAAGATTTTATCATTACTGTGGATGATCTTAATTTCAATAAAAAGATTATAAAGCAGGAGGTTATAAGTAAGTAGTCATCTGAGGTGTGTCTTTTTGTTTTAGAATTGTCTGAAAACTCCTTTATGTCATAAATCTCATCTTATTTACCCTCTTACTAGCACACTGTGCTAGAGATTGTGGCCCAAGCAAGTAATTTTTAATCATTTAATAAACAAAAATAGAACTGTTAACTATAAAAATTTTGGCAAGAAATAGAGTTTACTACTCCAAGATGTGCCTGAATAATTTTATATTCAGCTTTAACTTATAAATTTATTTACTTAATTAAAAAATGTTGTGTCTACTATGAACTAGCAAGGATATTTTTTTCAAAAACTCCATTTCACATTTTGGGTAGTTAACAAACTGGATAGAACTATTTGGATGCTACTAAGCAGAATGATTTAAAAATATGGAGGCCATTAGAGGATTTAAAAGCTAAATTAGTTCATTTATCTCAGCATCAATAGAACTTTGTACTTCCTCTTGCCAAACAATGTGCATAACTTGGACCTTGTTAGCTGGTTCTGACATTTGGCTGAACTCAGTATACTTTATAATCCATTACAACTCAGATATATTGAAAATAATAATAATCATAATGAAATTTAGGGCCCTTCTTCTGAACTCTATTTAAGATGTCCTGTTATTTCACCAATTTGCTATCCTTTCTGATCTTAGAGTAAGGTTGGCCAGGAAGCATATTGTATGGGAATGGGGCATTTAAAATTAATTTTAGCCCACCTACTTTATTCTGGCATGTCTTGCAGGGGAAGTTCTTCCATTGCAGTCTGAGTGGAGGTCTATGAATTCCTTTCATCAATCATAAGAGTTTTAAGTATGGATTTTAAAAGATGATAATTGCAGCCTTTTTATATTTATAATCTCAGTATACTCAGACAGATGTTGAGGGGTAGAGTGGACTGTAATTGGAAATATAGATTTACAACTAGTTTATAATATCTATCTCAAAGATATAAAGAAACAATAAAAGCATGGTTAACATTTTATAAATAACGTTGGTCATAGACCAAAGTTAAAAATGTAACTCCTGCTAAACTCATTTCATGGATTGCTATTTACCATCAAGATAATTTGAATCTTTGATTCAAATAGCTATCCAATGGGGAATGCCCCAAATGGAAAAATATATATGTTGACCGATTCCTTCCAATAATAGCTTCCTAAAGCTATTATGTCAACTAGGAGGCATTTTAGTAGATATAAAGTCCATAAGACTGTCAAATTGGTTCCCCACATCTGAGAAATCTATATGCATTTTAATAGAAAGTTAATATATTAAGACATTACAATTTGTTCTTTCCAGGAAGTTGGATTAAAAGAAGGAAGGAATACATTATTTTTAATATATCAGGTAGCTCGGAAATTAAACCTTTGATGTTACAGAAAAATGTTATAAAGTTTTATACCAAAAAGAGTATCTGAATATAAAATATATAATAATTCAGAATTTATTTCACCAATGGAATCATTGTACATCCTATCTCCATATTGGTTTATGTAAAATGTATAAAGCAAACTTTGGTTTTCTTAAGGCAGCTAAAAAAGCACACTGAAAGAGAAACTCTAAAATTGTGTCTGCAGCTATATTGCACTCTGAGATAGATATATGGTCATGAAGTTTTAAACTCTGTCATTTTTTGTTTTTTAAAAACTGATATACTGAAAAATACATATAAAGGTGTGCCTTTTGAAATAGACAATATGGTAGTTAATACATGTTTTTCAGAGTTGTTTTCATAGATCAAAACTTACATGTACTGTTTTGAAATTGCTACCTGAGATTCTGAGAAATATAAGATTGTCAGTGTCCTGGTTTATTTGCCTAAGTTGGCATTAAGTGATGATTAGCTGTTTTATAAAACCACTTGCTAAACAAGTAGATTTTAAATGTTCTCAACACACACACACACACACACACACACACACACACATTGATAACTATGAAAAAATTATCTATGGCAATCCAAATGCCAAAATTAGGGATTTGATGACATCTGAGAGAGCTTGTGAATTAGAAGGGTTTCAAATCTCTAATGAGTATGTGGATGTTTCTTATCTTATTCTCCTCATTTTCTAATATGACTAAAATATTTTATAATTTAAAAAACAAATGCACTCTAAAAGAGAAATCATTGGTTTAAGTATATTGTTGTAGGAATTTCCCTGCATATTTAACAATTTCTAACATTAAATTGTGATGGATTTTCAGTTTTATTTGCTAAAATATCACTGGTAGTTTTTTACAATCAAATTACATGGGCTTGTTTTTTGTAGTGTGGGAATTTTTTTGAATGACTATTGCTATTACATTATCTTTTTTCTCTTTCCAACATACACATGATACAACATGATATACCTAAGTCTTAACTTCCTCTATCTGCACACTTTCTTGCTTTAGCCTATTCTCTTCTCTCCCATAATCATGCAGGCATCAGGTGATAGATGATATTAACATACACCATGTATTTCCATGACATCTAATTGTCACTCCACTTTCCCTTCCACTTGAGAAAGGAAACATTAATACTTTATTTATAGAAATAAATCATATGCAAAACATGTCACAGCTGGTGGACCCATGTGAGTTCATGGTTGTGAACAGCTGAATAAGAGACTAGCAGTTCAGGATATCTACAAGTGTCTCAGAAGAATACTTTTACACCAGTGGCATCTATGCTATGTTAATGTAGAGAGAGAATTTATTTAAAGCCTTAGTATAGTAATAACCTATTGTGTATCCCCACAGTGTCACTGATCTGCAGCTTGGTTCTCTTTCATCTGTGTCCTACAGGTACCTACTTAATTTTTTCTAACTTTAGGAGCTAATAACTGAGGGAGATACCCATTTGATATTAGTCTATAGACCCTTTCAAACTCTTCATTCCTATAGATAGACTTACTTTCTCTTTCAATACATTGGGGTAGGGAGTGTTTCCTGATCCTTTCTTATACCTCCTGTTCTTATCAAGTCTGCTGACATAGCCTCACTTCGAAATAAATAGTACCTATTATACTTTAATCTGGAAAACAATTCTTTCATGTCTATCTTCTAAAAATATTTCAGAGCCATCTCTCTTAGGCTTTCTGTATCTGCTGTAATTCAGGTCACTCATTTTTTAGACCATGACCTCTTTGAGGTCTTCTTTGAAATCTTAGTACTTGGCACAATATCTGGCTTGGAGTAGGCTCCATGAGTGTGGATTGAAGGGATGGTGCAGTCTTGCACTACTGATCCAGCCTATGCAGACCCTGAAGATTTCCATCCATTTTTGTTAACTACTGTTAGTATTTGTCTCATCTGAAGTCTTTTATGCCTTTGTTCACTGCATTCATTTTAGCTAACAGGAAGATCTGTATACTGTTCAAACTCTAACAGCAAATGGGCTGGATAAAGGCCATTCAGCTTATACACTGCTTTGAAATACTCTCAATTCTCATATTGAAAGTCTTTAATTGAAACATCAACCAAAGGACTTGTATGCATGCATATAAGCCTAACCAATGGACACAGACAACAGGGGGATGAGGGCATGAGTAGGGGGGAGGGTTAGGGAAATAATGGGGGAATAAGGACACATATGTAATATCTTAATCAATAAAGAAATTTAAAAAAAAGCATTAGCGTTCAGGTTTACCACAATCAGGCTCATTTCCCATTGTTTTATATAGTAAGCCCTATCCACATCTTTTTTTCATCTGCTGACTGTGGTGGACAATGAAATTTTGAGTCGCATCTATGTTATGTCTGCTGCTAGCTAATTATAACATTCAGGGTTCAGATAAATGACATTTATTCATAGGAAAAAGAAGAAGATGATGAAGAGAAGTGAAGAAATAAGAGGAGGAGAAGGAAGAGGAAGATTAAAATTTGATTGTGAAATATTCAGATATTTTAAAAATATAGAAAATGGACACCTTATAAATCATATTTGCAAGATTTACCTAGATTTATTTTTCTGAAATATAATGTTATACATATTACTAATGCTCTACCCTATCCATTTGCTTTGCTTTCCAGAGGTAAGAGCTATCAAAGTTAGCATGTATCTTTTCTTTGCAGTTTTTTAGTATTTTTATCACATATTGCCTCCATTATAAAATATAATATTGCTTCCTAAAATCCTATCATATTGTACTATCTAAAACATTTTTCTACTCTTTCAGTTAATGTTATATTTTGAAAAATCACTATTTTGATAATTGACAACTTAGTTTACTTATTTTGGAAATCATATTGTGATAGACTGAATATACAAAGAAATTGCCGCACCGTATATAAAAAGAGAAGCCAGATCCACAACCTCTACATCAATGAGCTCAAGACAATAAATAACTGAATCAAATAACTGCCAACTTCTGTAATTTCCAGCTGAGGACCAAGAACAGAGAGCTAAATGTGATCCCCTAACCTACTGTATCGATGCTTTGCTTCTAGGTCTTGTTCCCTCAGCTTCCCCATGTCAACAATCTCCAGTCACGGTGCACCCAAAGCCTTCTCTTTTTCCACTGCATTTAAGTTTTGCACTCCCCTGCCTGCCTTTGAGTCTATGCCAAATGACAATGATAGTAGCTAACTCTTACTATTGGGGGTTGGGGTTGGGGGGAAAGTTTATTCTAACTTCAAGGTCCTTTCAGATGGTCTAATCCTATATAATAAAGAGGTAATATGCAAATTAACTCTCACAAGATGGCTGCCTATGACCAGGCTGGCAGGGAGTTTAGTGAGGGATGACCAAATGACTGAATAAGCAGGCTGTGAGGGGCAACCAGGCCGGCAGGGGGTGGGGGGGGAAGTTCAGGGTGACCAGGCTGGCAGGGGGGTAGTTGGGGGTGATTAGGTTGGCAGGGGGGCAGTGAGGGGTGACTAGGCTGGCGGGGGGGCAGTTAGGGGTGACCAGGCAGGCAGGCAGGTGAGCGATTAGGAGCCAGTGGTCCAAGATTGTGAGAGGGATGTCCAACTGCCGGTTTAGGGTGATCGACCTAAACTGGCGGTCGGACATCCCCCAAGGGATCCCGGATTGGAAAGGGAACCCCCCCCCCCCCATGCACGAATTTTGTGCACTGGGCCTCTAGTAATCAAATAAAGATGAGATAGATTAACCAGAGAAAACAACAAAGTTTAGTCATATACATATGCAGGGGAACCCTGCGTACATGTCAGAGTCAGAGACCCCACATGCAGAAGAGGTTCAGAGATAGAAAGGAGGACTGAGCCATTCTGAGCTAGGGGTGAGGTAATGCACCTTGGAGGCTCAGAAGGGCATTGCAGGGAGACACCATGTTCAGTAATTATTAGTGTGCCCTACCACATAGCTAGATAAAAAGTCATTTCTGGTGATAGCTCTTAATGTGACTCCGCAGGGTCTTGGTTGCCTTTAGCTCAAAAATAATCCATTTACCACTGAGGCATATCTTGGGGTATCTTGTTCTGAACCTGCACACTATGCTTGTTCTCATTTTAGTGATCTTCATTTATTTCCACGGTAGTATTAAAAGCCTATGTCTATCTAACAACAATGAACATTTAGAGTGTTTCCAAATTATCACTGTTACAGAGCTGCAGACACATCTATGTATATGTGCAAGCGTTAGAATAATTATCTCAAACTGCAATTAGAAATTAGATTAGTTATAGTTGCAACTTTACTTATTATTCCAAAATTGCCATCCAGCTTTGAACAATTTACTTTTTACAGGGAAGAGTTTGTTATTGTTTTTATTCAAAATCTCTATGAACAATTAGTCTTACCAGACATATTGTTTTTTTTGACAGTGACCAGGTTAGGGTTGTAATAAGAAACCAGTTATCAGTAGCTTCATCTATTAAAAATGCATTTAACATTTTTATAGAATACTAGAGGCCCAGTGCATGGATTCGTGCACATTGAAAGGAAATTAATTAGAAGGTGGACAGTAAGGAGGGACTGGGTGAGACGGGCCGGACATGCCCTGGAGCCAACCTCCTGAGGTCCCTCCCCGACTGGCCCTACCTGGGGTGGTGCCGGGGCTCGAAGAGTGTCTGTGGAGTGAGCGGGTTCCTCCAGTAGATGGGGTCCCTCGACCTGGCCTGTGGGGATTGGGCTGAAACCCTCAGTCCGACATCCCCCAAGGGGTCCCAGAGCGCGAGAGGGCACTCTGCAAAGTTGCTATCACTCAGCAGCTCCTGTGTTGAGCATCTTCCCCCTGGTGGTCAGTGCATGTCATAGCTACCAGACAGTTAGACAGTCGGACAGTTGCTTAGGTTTTTATACATATAGATAGTGTTTGGTCTGTCTATAGATTGGTATGGAGAGAGGATTAATAACAATACTGATTCTTCCAATTTAGGAATATAATATACTGTAGCTCTTCATTTGCTAGAAGTTTTTTAATATTTGTGATATAAACTTCTGTGAAAGTCTTGCAGATTTTTGTTAGATTTATTCCTTGATATTAGATGTCTTAAGAGGTTTTTGTAAGGCCTCTATACTAATTTCTGGTATGTAGAAATACTCTTAATTTTTGTATAAAGACCTTTTATCCATCTCACTAAAGTCACATATTAATTCTAGCTTTTTTTCTATCTTTTATCACTTTTCCCCCTTTTTTTTTTTTTAACTATTGGCTTTTTGCACTTGACTTCCAGTATAATTTTTATCTGAATAGAATTTGTGAAGTCAGATATCCTTGTCAATTCCTAATCTCAAAGGAGAGAGGGGTAATCTTTTCAGTAATTCACTATTAACTTTGATATTTGGCACAGGTTTTTTGTGGGTACTTCATCAGATGAAAAAAATTCTTCCATTACTTTTATATTTACTTACTAATCAGGAATTTAGACATATTTCCATATTTTAATTGAACATTTGTGCTTCCACTTCAGTAAAATGCTTTCATTTCCTTTGCCCATTTTTCCATTGGATGTTTGCTTCTTCTTACATGTTGCAGTATCAAGATTTAATGTAGTTAGTAAAATACAGCAAACATTTTTGAATGTTATCATTACATAAGACAAATTAAATGTTGCAAATGATCCATAAACAGCTTATATTTCTTTTATGCCTCAGAGAGTTCTAGAGACTGTTTTTACATTCTTAATCTTTTGCATTTCTATCAACTACATACATAATATAGAAGATTTTATAACTGGTTCTTAAAAGGCCCAAGTTTGTCAGCAATATAAACTAATATAAATTAAAACAATACATCTTTTATCTCAGTGGGAATTGCATGAGGTGCAATTATTAAATTATGTGAATTATTAAACTATTTGAACTTATTCCATATCCGTCTCCAGTCATGTTTCTGAAGTTTTATATTGACATTCTTCTAGAAAGTCAACAGTAAAATTTCTGCGACTATACTTAATTAAAACATTGAGTACAGTTTTATGAATCTAATGTTAATAATCTATTGTCTTTAGATTCTAAACTGATTAATGTTTCTTGGCATTTTATTAATTTGATTACAGTCATAGCTTAAATGCATAGATCATAAGATCACAGTAATTCTTACTGTGGATAAGGCCTGTCTGAATTAAAAATATCTTTAGAAGTTAATGAACAAATAAGATTCTGTCTAAAATTTGATAATTTTTATTTAAAGTCTTAGCAGAAATACATGTTTGACAGTATGTATGGGCTTAAGTTAGATTCTGTTGGCCACCTGCGTGGTTGAAATTTCCAAATAAAAAAAATGAAAATACAGTTTAAAAAAGACTACAAGGAGATGCTAGAACCAGAAAATATTAAAGTCAAGCAGTGCAGAGTGAAAGTTTTAAACTCTATGAGCTTAGTTTAGATTAAAACTGGTGGATAATATAACAATAGAGTATTAGGATGCTGGGCAAGCAATTGGAGAGTAGAGACAAATAAATTCATGTGGAGGAAATTTGGTTATTTTGGGCCTTTTTTTGAAAGTCTCATATTCTGACTGTGCAATCAGGCTTTATTGAACTTAAGAAATATGTCTTATTTAGACATCATGTGTGTTTTTCATGGGTGTCTTGCTGTTTGCATTACAAATGAAAATTAATTTTGTAAAGTAAAAATTTTCTAGATGTAATTTATTTATAGGATATTTTTCCTTACATGATATTACCCTACTGTCCCCCCTTTTTTGATTAATGGAGGCTTTTGTAAATTTTATAATGCAGTCTTGATAACTATAAATTTTAATTTTTTGCACAAAAATATGACTGCTTCAGTTTCATTGCATGTTCAGGAATTTTACCATGAGATGAACTACCAATAGAAATTTTAGCTACCACTTTAGGAACGGACCCATGAAAAACACACATGATGTCTAAATAAGACAAAGGAAAATCGTTTGGGCAAAAATAAAAAGGATCCCAAATCAATTATATAGAAAAGATTCCTTTATTAACTTTTGGTGGAGAATATGTTTGTATATTTTCAGAAAACAACTCCAAGACCATGTGGATTCCTGCAACAGAGAGGAATTGACAGGTCTGCTCCAACCACAAAGACAAGAGGAGAAACAGTCCAGAGATGGAAGACGCTGACAACACCTTGCCACGCTAGCAGTCAGCAGCTGTGCGTCACAGCAGGTTGCCCAGGACCAAACCAGAGAGGGTTGGACCTGCATTGCCACCATGTGCCCACCATCCAGATATCATTGCTGACATGTACACATAAGGAACTGTTTGACTTTGAAACGGGGACTCAGAACTGTTGGACATTGAAATTGGGACTCAAACATTTTTTGTTATTATATGTTTACTAGAGGCCCGGTGCACGAAATTCCTGCACAGGGTGGGGGGGGTTTCCCTCAGCCCAGCCTGCACCCTCTCTAATCTGGGATCCCTCGAGGGATGTCCGACTGCCCGTTTAGGTCTGATCCCATGGGCAGTCGGACATCCCTATCACAATCCAGGACTGCTGGCTCCCAACTGCTCACCTGCCTACCTGCCTGATTGCCCCTAACCGCTTCTGCCTGCCAGCCTGATCACCCCCTAATCATTCCCCTGCCAGCCTGATTGATGCCTAACTGCTCCCCTGCCAGCCTGTTTGCCCCTAACTGCCTTCCCCTGCAGGCCTGATCACCCCTAACTGCCTTCCCCTGCAGGCCTGATCACCCCTAACTGCCCTCCCCTGTAGGCCTGCCCCCCCCCAACTGCCTTTCCCTGCAGGCCTGGTCGCCCCCAACTATCCTCCTCTGCCGGCTTGGTCACCCCTAACTACCCTCCCCTGCTGGCCTGATTGCCCACAACTGCCCTCCCTTGCAGGCCTTGTCCCTCCCAACTGCCCTCCCCTGCTGGCCATCTTGTGGTGGCCATCTTGTGTCCACATGGGGGCAGCCATCTTTGACCACATGGGGGCAGCCATCTTGTGTGTTGGAGTGATGGTCAATCTGCATATTACTCTTTTATTAGATAGGATAGAGGCCTGGTGCAGAGGTGGGGGCCAGCTGGTTTGCCCTGAAGGGTGTCCCGGATCAGGGTGGGGGTTCCCTTGGGTCGAGGGGCGACCTGGGCGAGGGGCCTGTGGTGGTTTGCAGGCTGGCCACGCCCCCTGGCGACCCAAGTGGAGGCCCTGGTATCTGGGATTTATTTATCTTCTGCAATTGAAACTTTGTAGCCTGGAGCGGAGCCAAGACTTCTGCTTGCTCCATGGCGGCAGCCATTTCTGTTGGGATTTATTTATCTTGTATAATTGAAACTTTGTAGCCTTAAGCAGAGGCCAAAGCAGGCCAGGGCTTCAGGATCTTGGCTTCCTCCATCGCCGGGAAAACCCAAGCCTCCCTCCTGCTCTTTCCGTGTCCGTAGCCATCTTGGTTGGGTTAATTTGCATACTTGCTCCTGATTGGCTTGTGGGCATGGCTTGTGGGTATAGTGGAGTGGTGGTTAATTTGCATATTGCTCTTTTATTAGATTATTAGATAGGATTGTTAATCCCTCCTGTCTAGAAAATTATCGATGATCAGTATATATTGCTAAATAAATGATAAGCATGTTCTTATCAGTTTTCTTATGTTCAAATGAAGAGTTGTCATATTTTAGAAATGTAGTTCAAACCACTTGATAAAAATCAATACAGATACCTCTGTAAATTGTAATGTGAAATTTCAATAGGAATTTGGTTGTTAGATTATAAGTAATACTCCAATATGTGTAACTAGAGAGGCTTGTAATTCTTTACTCTTACTGGAAGAGTTAATTTAGATGCAAGGTTACAGCTCTTTCTGCTGATAACTGCCCATGAGAGTGTCAGAACACTTCCATTGAACTTTATCAAACCGAGTGGCAGATTAGTTTATCTAATTTGAAGGTTCTCCCCCACACACACCTTTTTATTCTGCATCATTTTTAAGGTGTTTTCTTATAATTGTTCACAGCTTGTGCTGCTTTATTGATTACACTGCTGTGAAGTCTTGGTGAAAGTACAGCACACCCCATTTAATATAAGCCTTTTAAAGTTCATATTATGCTTGTAGTCAGATGGCTGCCGTGGTGATGGCTGTGATTGAAAAACAAATGAAATGTTTTTAGGAAACTGTAATCACATTAGTCTTGACATTTCACTACTCCCCCCTGGGTAAATAATAAATCCTTTGCACTTCTAAAAGAAAATTTCCAATTAAATTTTTTTTCTATTTTTTAAGAAAAAAATTCTGATTCTATAAAGACCTAAGAGCTTATATTTTTCTCCATATTTGAGCTCCTACTATGTTTGACTCCTACTTTATTTGTTTACTTATTCATTCATTTATTCATTCCAGGAATTTAGGTACATTTCCTTATTGTGAGGCACAAAGCATGTGTACTTACCAGTAATTAGATTTTTTTTTTAAATATAGAGAACTAAAATATGTGACTCAGTATGGATTTGTTATTGGTGATATAAAACTACCAACTATGTGTATTGAGTGTGAATGAGAAGCAAATGAAAGAGATGGACTGTGAGTTCTTTAGAATTCATAACACTGTGAGATATTGTACACCAACTAAGCCAGTACAGCAAAACCTTGAACAAGCTTGAGAGCAAGACTGCTGGGATTTGAATCTAGGCTTTATCCCTTACCAATTCTGTGATTTGGGGCCAATTATTTAACTTTTTGTGTCTCCATTTTCTCATCTATAAGAGGATAATAATAGTACCTAACCAATATGATTGCTGTGAGGAATTAATGAACTACTCTATGTAAAGTATTTAGAACATTTTAATAGCTCAATTAATGTTAGCTGTTAGATCTATTTTTAAGATTTTTAATTAAATTTATTGGGGTGACATTGGTTAATAAGATTATGTATATTTCAAGTGTGCAATTCTATGATACATCATCTGTACTTTGCATTGTCTTAGATCTTTTTTATTATTCGTATTTCTCCTCTTCATTCAACTAAACTCAGCATTAATAGATAGAACATCTATGTGTAAGAGACACTGTAAGACTTAAAAGAAAGGACAGAGAATTCCTGTCCATCAGAGTTTTCAGGTATCAATTAGCTCCATGACACTATTCTGAATGCAAATTTGGTAGAATTAAAATATTGGCATCCTTTCCCTGGGGCAGAAAAGATGCCCCTGGAAGCATTACTAAGTCAATAGCTGGTAACTGTGTTGCATATGAATCTTGTTTGTGTTTAAAGGAAACATTCACACTGAGTCACTAATGCTGAAGAATAAGTTAAGGCTGTGAGGTTTGTAGTATTTTCTTGAGAATTGATGTTACCATTTGCTTTGTACTCAGAGATTATGTGTGTCATTGAACTACTCTTTGTAGCTCATTACATGTGCAAGTGCATACACATAGTCAACTAAAGAAAGAAATATTTAATTTTTCTGATAGGCGAAGTCTCAGGATAAGCCCATAATGGATGAATCTGACCAGCATTAACTATTTTGGGCATTGTAACATCAATATTCAATTTGCCAATGTTAGGGCCCTTCTTAGGAGTGAAATAGCCATGATTTATCTCTCTAAATTAAAAAGGTTGAGTGGTATTAACTCATATACATAATTCATTTTAATTAAATGCATATACTTGAATAGCTTCTTAATGGCTATCCAATGCCTCATTAATCTTAAATGCAACAACCTGAGATCCTTAGGGAGGTCATGTGATAACTCAAAATTCACAAACATAATGTGTACTGCCCATGTGGAATGCCTATCAGGCAATCTGTACAGGTTGAGTATATGCCAGCCATGATATTCATTTCTGATACAGTATGTTCAGAAAAATATAAAAGAGATAAAAGGCATGAATCAAAACATCTTGTTTTCTTACCATTACCATCTTCAAAATCTATTCCAAATAACACTAGGATACCCATGATATTTTAATTATTCTATGAGGAGAATTCATGAACGTTTGGAATATACCGGGTTAACCCAAATCAAATTTAGGTTTCTTTTGTGAAATAGAGATTCCCTATACACATTAGACTATGAGCTTAAAAAGCAGATGTTTTAGTCTGTTTTATTTACTTCCGTGCCACCAGAATTTAGAGAATTCCTCACATATAGGCATTCAGTAAAAATTCCATGAGTGAATGAATGATATTTTAATACAGTAGAGCACACTGATTGTCCAAGAAGTGGATATATCAGCATTGACTTACTTGATTTTGACATCTTTTTCTGCACCTTTTGATATAGTAGTGTTTTAAGGGAAGTCATTTGGGTAACACTCCTCTGGTCCATAGTTATGTCTTCCACAATCTCTGGTGGAAGCTTTGACAATTGTGTAGCATCAGACAAAAAGAATATGATAGATAACTGCACAAACCCACCACTATTACTAAAGAAGAATAGACATGACCCACCAAAACAAAACAAAACAGAATTCTTATCCTTATGAACTCTCAAAAATAGATGAATTAATCATTCACATCTAAGAAATATACCTGCATATGCCTTTATATTTTTATTGTGCCTATAGTATAAAAAATACACACACTGTCTCACATTATTTTGGCATGATTTCTTTTTTTTTTTTTTTAAGGGTTTTGTTTTTGTTGTTGCTGTTTTACTTTTATAGAGAGAGGAAGGGGAGGGAGAGAAAGAGAGAAACATCCGTGTGAGAGCAAAACACTGAAGGTCCCCCACTGGGATCCAGCCTGCAATCCTGGGCACATGCCCTGACCCAGGAATCGAACCAGCAATCTTTCAGTGTACTGAACAATGCCCAACCAGGGCAGCATGGATTCTTTTTATATTCTAAATTCTTTACAAATAAGATAATTCTAAAAGAAGGAAATAAGTCTTTGAAGTTCTCTGGTATATCAGTGAATTTGAAGGGAAGAATGAGAGTGAAATAAAACATATTTATACACACATTTCCAGGAGAGGCTTGAGAAGCTCTGGCAAAAAGCAAGTCATGTTGCTTTTTCACTGAGTATAATGCATGAGGCACTCCACTTGCTGCAGCACTTTTATATAATTAATTAGGCAATGCTCACAAAAAGTTAGCTGAATCAGAAGCATGGTCCCCATTTAACATATAATAAAATTGTGGCACCACGAAGTAGGAGCAATTTGATCAAAGTCATGTGAACAGTAAATTGAAAAGACATAATAAAAGATTGTGGTCTGAAAATATGTACACTGATAGGGCTATGAATAAAACAGAGATGAGGTTTGTGGTGGAAAAGGCACCGAATTGAACAGGGAAGTGACGACTGGTATAGAAACTTTTATAAATCTTTTGAGTTTAGTTCTACAGAGATTACATTGAAAATAGCATCTTGTAGTGGATCACACAAAGAACACAACAAGAAACTACTCAAGTGACCATTTAAGGCAAACTATCCTCCAGTTTACTTAAATGTAATATAAATAAGTAGCAGTTACATAGTTCTTACCGTGTGCCAGGCATATTCCTTATTGCTTTGCATGTGTGGACTCATTGAAACCTCTCAACAATGCTATGACATTACTAGCCCTTCCTCCCTTTTTATAGAAGAGTGATGCAGAAAAAAATTAGGTAACTTGTTCAAGGTCACGTAGCTGAAATTTGAACCCCGGCAGTTTGTCTCCAGAGCCAGTACTACACTCTTCTGCCTGTGAAGGGCTGAGGTACTCTGTCTTTTCATCATCTTGGATTAACAATGTAATTGAATTGGACAATTTTGGGTGTTAAATGCAAGAAGTTTAAGGCTGACACTCCTGAGATCCAGTGTTAGCCCTGAAACATGTGTGTGATTTGGGGCCAGTTATTTACTTTATCTAAGACGGTTTTCTTCTCTATTGAATAGAAATAATAACAGAATACATGGACTTACTAGAAGTAAATGAAAGAACAAATACAAAAATATTTAGCAAAGTGATGAACATTTAGTAAGGAATCATTTGATGTTCAAATATTATTATTGATTGAATTAACCAATTGTCTTAATATCACAAAGTTTCAGCCACATAGAAAAGAACAGGTACAGTAGAAAAAATTCCTATAAGTACCTTTTGTATTAGCTGCAGCCACTAGGTTGGTTTTCATTAGTTATCTCTGCATTCTGCTCAGAGATTTTGAAATTATATTTTTGAGTACACGTATAGGCAATAGTTCACCAAAAAAAATGGTCTGATCACTAGATTCCAAGAGCAGAGAAAATCTTGATGCACACGTAAAATGTAATAAAGATATTTTAAAGGCACATTTATTGAGATTAGAAACATTGAGTTGAATATAAAGATTCATCCTTTAAAAGGCATCCTCAATGAATTATGCAAAATTTTAAAGAAGATGACTGACTATTGAGACTATGTGAGACTAAGTGAAACTTTGGTTAAATGTTTTGGGATTCCTTATAAAAAACAAAAAGAAAACATTCATTCAATTTTTTAAAAAAATATGGAGGTATAATTTATATGCAATAAAATAAACATATCTTGTGTTTAATTTGATGAATTTTGACAATTGTATATGCTGTGTAAACACCATACAAATAGAGAACATTTCTGTCTGTACATACACTTACCTATGCCCCTTCCAATTCAATCTCCACCTTCTACTCTACCCTTGCTCCGCAGAGGCGACCACATTTGGATTTCTTCTTGGACTGTACACAGAATACATGCCATGCTTCTTTCACTCCCCATAACAGATTTTTAGATTTGCTAATCTTGTTACATTATAGTGGGTCAGATTTTATTTCTGGGTATTATGACATTGTATAAATATATCCAATTCATATATCTCTCTTCTTGTTGATGGAAAATCGCCCTCCCCCCCGGGGTTTTGACTGTTATAATTAAACTACTACAAACATTCTTAAACAAGTCTTGTGGGCATATATTTTCATTTGTCTTGAGTAAATACCTAACAGTAAAATTGACAAGTTATATGGCAAATAAATATTTAAATTCATAGGAAACTGAGAGTCTCCAATTTGTTTTATTTATGTTCCAAAAAGCAAACTGTGAGGGTTCCAGATGTAGAACTATTTACATTTTCTATTTCTTCTTGAAAACTTCTGATAACTGTACTCTTCAAGGAGTTTTTCCATTTTATCTAGGTTGTCAAATTTCTTAGCATTGATTTATCCTAAATACCCCTTTAGATGCCTGTAGAATCTTTGGCAATATTCTTCCTTTCAAACCTGATTGGTTTATTAGCTATACTTCTTTGTGTTATATTTTAGTGGTTGTTATAAACTTTACAATATTTGTCTATACCCTCACAGCATAGCTTTAAATAATATTATGTGACTTCATGGCAAATATATAACCATCAATAATATTAGTGCATTTACTTTTTTCTCCCTTTTTGTTTCTGTCATATTTTATACTTCATCATATGCCCCAAACCTCACAATACATTGCCATTATTTTACTTAAAGGGCCAATTGTTTTTTAAGGTGTATATTTATGTAGATGTCTCCATGCTTCTTGCAGCTGTTGCCTTAGCCTTGCTTAAGTACAGAGTGCTCTTAGGGTTTCCTTTCAGCTCCCTTGTCCTGATTGTCCTAGTGAAAGAGCTGCTTGCTTCGGGGAATTTTATGTGGAACCCACTATTTGGTCTGTTATTCCTGAACTTGCTGTAGGTCTATAAAAAAGCTGGCAGGTGAATATAACTTGCTGAGTAGTTGAGGCTCTTTGGAATTCTAATTCACCACATGTGGCCATAAAAAAAATTTGACATGAATTTGTCTGTTGTCTTTTTTCCTCAATCTACCAGTATAGCAAGGTCTTCTTTCTTCTCTGCTTCACCAGGGATGAAAGCAATTATACCTTCTCTTATAATAAGCGTTAAATCCTTTCTAGATATTAACTCATTTTAATTTCTTTGTATTCATAGCTTTCTGAATTTATTTTTTAAATGTTGTTTGGTAACTTGTTTAGTTAATTTTCATTTTTATCCTAGCGCACCTACTCCCAGTATAAAATTAAGTAGGATTGGTGAGAGAAGATATACTTGCATTTTTCATAATTTTAGGAGAAAAACATCCAGTTCCTCATAAGTAAGCATGGTATTAGTCATAGGATTTTTATAGATATTCTTTATAAAGTTGAGAAATTCCCCTCTATTCCTACTTTGCTGCAAATTTTTATAATGAATTTATGTTGGGTTTTGTCAACTGATTCTCTGCATCAATTAATATCATTATATGATCTTTCTTTTTTAGTCTCTTGCTGTGATAGATGGCAGTGCTTTTTTTAAATGTGAACTTGACAAATATACCCAGAATAAATTTGACTCAATCATAATGTATAATTCTTTTTATAGATTGTTGGATAAGGGGTGATAATATTTTATTGAGGATTTTTATATATGTTCAAAAAGATATTGGTTTGAAATTTTCCTTTCTTGTTAAATCTTTATCTATTACTGCTATTATGTGGTTCTGGTCTCATAGAATAAGAAACTGTTTATTCTGATTTTATGGGAGATAGTGATAAATTTGGTATTATTTATTACTTAAAGAAGAATTCACTGGTAGAATTTTTATTCTTTTAATTATCATGAGGTCTGTAGGGATGTCTCCTCTTTAATTTCTGATATTAGTAATATATGTCCTTTCTCTATTTTTTTTTCTTAGTTAGCTTAGCTAAAAGATTGTCAATTGGTGTATTTCAATTTGAGATATTTCTATTTAACTATCTTGTTGTTTACTGATTTTATATTTGGTTATACTCAGTCTTCAGATGAGCCTATCAAAGGAATTCTTTATTTCTGTTACTGTTTTTCTCAATTAATTCTTGCATATTGTTAGGGCCCTTAACCTATTCATCATAATTATTTTACATAATCTGATAATTCCCAAAATTGTGATTATGTCTGAGTCTGGTTTATATACTGCTTTAGCTCTACAGAGTGCATTTTCTTGCCTTTTAACATGCCTGTTACAATTTTTTTTGAAAGCTGACATGATTTATTGGGCATTAAGAACTTAGGTAAATAGTTCTTTAGGGTAGGTTTATATGTTAATCTGGCTAGAACTGAGGCTGTGTTTAATATTTGCTGAAGCTGTGGGTGCCTGAGTCTCCAGTCCTCTTTTTTTTTTCTCCTGTTCTCTTGTGACTTTCTTATGAACTTCTTACACATACTCTTTGTCTTTCATTTTGCTCAGCCGTTACCCATTATTACCATAATGCAGCCCTGTTGGCATGATGGTGAGGTGCAGGGGAGGATGTAGTCTATAAACTTCTGGTTAAATTTCATACTTTATTTGGGCCTGTGTCCCTGGCTGTGACTTTTTCATAAGTTGTTTCTTAGCTTTTCTCCCTTTTAGGTGACAATGCAAGGCTAGAGGGGAATAAAGAATATAATCTTGGAAATGAACTTCCGGGTGAACATGGCTTTTTTTATTTTATTAATTTCTTTATTGATTAAGGTATCATATATTTGTCCTCATCCCCCATTCCCATCCCAAACCCCTCCCCACGCATGCCCCCACCCCCCTGTTGTCCGTGACCACTGGTTAGGCTTATATGCATGCATACAAGTCCTTTGGTTGATCTCTCCCCCTTACCCCCACCCTCCCCTACCTTCCCTCTGAGGTTTGACAGTCTGATCGATGCTTCCCTGACTCCGAGTCTGTTTTTGTTCATCAGTTTATGTTGTTCATTATTTCCTCTAGATGAGTGAGATCATGTGATACTAGAAATACACTGATAAGAACCGAAAATGAGACAAGCAATAATGGTTATGCTGAGAGGCAAATGAATCAGTCTGTAGTGAGTTTCTTTCTGGGCCAACAGTTCTTTTGAGTCCCAATTTCAATGTCAAACAGTTCCTTATGTGTACATGTCAGCAATGATATTTCAGTTCTGGATGGTGGTAATGCAGGTCCAACCCTCTCTGGTTTGGTCCTGGGCAACCTGCAGCAATGCACAGCTGCTGACTGCTAGTATGGCAAGGCGTCGTCAGCATCTTCCATCTCTGGACTGTTTCTCTTCTGTCTTCATGGCTGGAGCAGTCCTGTCAATTCCTCTCTGTTGCAGGAATCCACATGGTCTTGGAGGTGTTTTCTGAAAATATACAAACATATTCTCGACCAAAAGTTAATAAAGGAATCTTTTCTATAAATTTGACTTGGGATCCTTTTTCATTTTTTGCCCAAATGATTTTCCTTTGGCTTGTTTTGACACCATGTGTGTTTTTCATGGGTGTCTTGCTGTTAGCATTACAAATGAAAGTTAATTTTCTAAAGTAAAAATTTTCTTGTTGTAATTTACTTACAGGATATTTGATAAAGTCTTTTCCTCTGGAATGTAGGTTTTTGGTACAGAGAATGCTCTGGCCATATTTCACAAAGATTACTCTTCCCTTGCTCCTTCTCTAAAGCCATGAGGGGGTCTCTCTTGGCTTTTCCCTTTGAGAACCTAGTGTGGTTCCTTTAGATAAAACTCATGAAAGTGTGTGTCCTCCTAGGAGTTTTCACTCTCATGCTAGTCCATAATCAGCCTGCAGAAGTTCATCCAAATGATCAAAATGATGATTTATGTGTTTCTGCCCGTTTGTGTTTTCAATTGCCTCTAATTTAGGTAAGCAAATCTACCTGTAGTTCTCTGTGTTATACTATTTCTCCAGGTTTTGGAGTGGCAATTTTCCCAGTGACCTCAGTTACCTCATAAATTCAAGAAAAGCTGCTGATTTTTAAATTGTTCCAATTATTTTCTATTTGTTAAGATGTCATTGATTGCTTTTAAGCTCTTTACATGCTTGAGCTAAACTGGAAGTTGGTATCTGTATTTTTTGAGGTGAAAATACAGCATATTTAGTAGTTTTCTCTGCTATAAAGTGAGGTCTTAAATAATCTAAAGTAAGAAAAGGGTAAAATAATTAGAAATAGTGGTTTATAATGTCAAATAAATTATGGCGTCTGGAGCAAGGCTTTGTATTATTTCAACAGAAATTCATAGCTATGGCTTTCTTTCAACAGTTTTGTGTTTACCTTGAATTTATACATATTCTGACCATATTATTGAAAAAAATTATCAATAAACATCCTAAACCCAGAATTAAGTCAACAATAATCATGAAGTGTACTGTTTTGTTAATTTTCTTATTTTAAACATATAACTTGCATTTGTAAATCACTACCTCACGAAGATAAACTGCCTGTGATGTGGTTTTTTTAGTAACTTTAATTTCATGACTTTGAGTGCCAAAACATAGAATAAAGATTTTATTGCTAAAAGTAATATAATCAGTGAACATAAAAGGAAATGAATAAACTGGCTGATTCTAAACTTGGCCTAGTTCTCTCTTGCCTTAAGCAGTCTCTGCTCCAATAACATCAGATACTATAAAGGGACCCATAAGAATAAAAGGCTTGCACTGTCTTCATAGCCCATTTTGTAATGATGGGACCCTTCATTTACACAGATGCAAAAGCAGTTTGGGGATTTCCATAGCAGTGTTATAAAAGATACTCAAAACTTGAATATGCAGCTAAGTGTTATGTGGGTCTCTTTAGGACAGGAGTAGAATGATCCCTGCCTCAATTCAAATCCTTTTTAACAATAGCAGTGTGTGTGTTTGTGTGTGTGTGTGTGTGTGTGTGTGTGTGTAGTGTCAAACTCATCAAGAAAGAAGCTTAGTTCTGGCCAGTGTGGCTCAGTTGGTGGGCCATCATCTTGTGCACAGAAAAGTTGCTGGTTCACTTCCCTGTCAGAGCACATGCCCAGGTTTCAGGGCTTGATCCCCAGTAGGGGTTGTGCAGGAGGCAGCAGATTGATATCTTGCTCTCACATAGATCTTTCTTTCTCTCTCCCTATCCCTTCCTTTCTCTCTAAACATCAACTAAATATATTCTTTAAAAAGAAAGAAGCTTGTATGTTAAAAATTAGTGAAGCAAGATATAACTAGAGTGGTACACTTAATATAAGAATTTATGATGGAGATACAAATTTATGTGGTAGGTTAAATCTGAAGACTGATGTGGATCAAATCTGAAAAATGTGTTCACATAGATTTTCAGTTTAGTTGTTAAGAAATAAAGCTCTGACCCTCTTTAAAGGCATATCTATAGAGGAATTAAAATATATTTAACATTTAGATGCACGTGTAAGAACAAATGGATTATGTGTTATGCATACTTTTATACATATGAATTTATTTAAGTTAAGTAATTGAAATTGCCCTTCTCACCTTGCTTGTGCTTATTATACTATCTAGCCTAATGTTTACATTTCTTTTATTCAGAGTGGGAGGACATATCAGGCTTAAGTAAGAGGCTTTTAGATGGGCAACTTTTTGAGCAATAGTGGAACATTCTATATTATGGAAGAAGATTTATCAGGTTATCTCTTGACATTACCTTTTTTGTTCTAGGAGCATAAGTCAAAATCAAAAGAAACATCATTTTAAATGGTAAAATGTGAAAAGGGGGTTACATATGTACTGGGATACATAATTAAAAGATTAGAGGCTTCTAAAAAGAGTCATATTAATCAGTATGAAGTCATATTAATTCATATTAATTCTGGAAGGCATTTTTAAAAGACTGATAGTAAAGCCATACATAAAATAAAAATAGGATATAAAGATAGCTCAAAAATAATTATTTTTAACTTTCTAAATATGTGAAAGTTTTCTAACATGTAAGAGAGAATTTTAAAGATGATGACATAAGTTGCAAAAGAGTTCTCCTTTCTTGTTTTAGGTAATTAATGCTAGTCACCTTAATATATTTTTTGGAGAAATGTATTTGAAACAAATGTTTGCCTATGTGCCATATGTTTCGGTCCAGTTATTTATTATTAATTGATTAGTTATGGAATTTATTGGGTTGACATTGGTTAATAAAATTATACAGATTTTAGGGGGTACAATTCTATGATACATCATCTATATATTGTATTTGTATTCACCACCTAAGTCAAGTCTCCTTTTATCACCATTTATCCCCCAGTTACCCACTCCTATTGGTCCAGTTTTATAAAATTGCATATTAAGCACAGACTCAATTGTTAAGTCTTCTCACCTCCATTTTTGTATTGTTTCAGCCTGATCCTAGGAGGAGAATAAAATACAATATGCATTAATGAAGCACATCTAGCACAGAACTTCTAAAATATAGAGCTGCTCAATATAAGTAATAGCAGCTTATTCAAACCAAAACAAAATGCCAAAGGAGTCTATTTTGTAAGGTTCAGGGCTATTTCTCAATTTTAGACAAGAGTGTAGTATGTTTTCTAATTTTCTTTTGCTAATGGGGAATCATAACTTCTTTGTTTCATTCAATATTTACTTACTGGTTGGAATGATAAATAGGGCCAGTATTGGAAAGTTTGATGTTGAGAGAAAATGAGATGCACCAAAGAAAACAATGAGGAATTCAATGTAACTTGGCCAAATAAATTTGTGATTCTACACAGATGGTCAGTGTATACCTTATACCTTTATTTTTCTATCATGCAAGAATGGAACACTTAGATTAATCCATTATTTGACATGTTGTAACATCAAAGGGCAAACCACAGAAAAATTGCCTATTGAAAGCACAAGAAAAAAAGTTTTATCATGATTATTTTTTAGAACCTTAAAAATAGATGAAGACAAGGATGATAGGTTTTGAAATCTATGCTACTGATTGGTTTTAACCTTCTTCCAACCTTTACACATAATTCAGGGCTCTTTGAGAGAGAAACTAGAAAGGATTATTTATCAAGTCTACAAAATGTACTTGTATAAATAGACCTTCCAAAATGACAAAAGAGAAAAGAATTATAAATTAATGATACCCAATCTTTGAAACTCTTTGAAGTCCCCAGGAGTTTATTTACTGACAACAAAAAGGCTAGGCACTACATATTTTTTTAGATTCTTGCACCCTCTAGACAACAAAATAGTTAATTTCTCTGGAGTTAAAATGAATTTCAGTTAAGACAATTTTGTTTGAATTTTGATGATGTACATTGATATATTCCCTATATTATTAAGTTTTAAGTCTAAGATTTAATAGTGGTTTCAGGAACAATGATTTCAACAGTAGCCTTGTAAGTGAATTGTATAATCACTCATGAATGGTGTCATTTCTAAGGCTGTGATGATTGTTTTCTGTCTGAGCTGGGTCCTTCATGAATCATCTAGTCTAAAGTACAGTTACTGAAACTTAAAATATATATACTACATAGTGTCTAAATATTTCTCTTTAGCAGCTTTAATACTTCTAGTATATTTATAGTTTTTGTGTTAGTAAACATTTATTAAATCTCAGTTTTGCACAATCATCTTTTTTTCTAAGCTCTAAAGATTAATATAATTTGTTTTCTGCCTACAAGGATTTTGGAATTCTGTGGGTAAAACTGAACTATAGTATTGTAAGACAGTGAATAATATCAGCATTTGTGTGCAGATTAAATTTCTAAATATGGGCGGCAGCATTAGAGTGGCTTATTTATGTGTTCATTATTTGCATTTTATTTAAAGTCATTGTTTAGAAATGTTCTAAATCTCATAAAAGTTGAAAAATTTTTATTGTGAACATCTGTACATCTGACCTTGATGCACCAAATGTAAAATTGTGCCCATCTTGTTTGCATTATTTCTTGTCTCTTGCTGACCATCTTCCCTTTCTCAAGTGCTTAAGAATACACAATGGAATACTATTCTGCCATAAAAAGGAAGAAAATTGTGCACTTTGTGACAGCCTGGATGGACCTGGAAAACATTTTGCTAAGTGGAATAAGCCAGTCAGAGAAAAACAAGTATCATGTGATTTCATTCATATGTAGAATCTAATGAACAAACTCAGCTACCAAGAAAATAGAGACAGACTCATAGATAGAGAACAAGCAGACAGCGTAGTGGTGGTATGGGTGCTGGGGGGAGGGTTGAGCAAAAAAAAAAATAGAGAGAGAATTCATGGACATGGACAACAGTGTGGTGATTGTGGGGGGAGAGAGGAAAGTGGGTGGAAGTGGAAGAAGGCATAGAGAGGATAAATGGTGGAAAAAATAAAATAAATTTAAAAAATTTTAAAGAATGAATTGGAGAAAGACAAAATAATTCACATAAATAATTCAGTATTTAACTCATAAAAACATGAGAATTCTCCTTGTAACCACAATATAATTATCACATGCAGAATTTAACATTGATACAAATTATCTACCATGCAGTTCATTTTTAAATATCCCCAATTATCTGAATGCTGGTTGGTTTTTTTTTTGCTATATTTTTTAGAGTCCCAGATCTCATCAGCAATCACACATTGCATTTCATTGTCATCTCCTTCAGTCCAGAACAACACATCAGCTGTCTAATTGTCTATATGGCATAATAGGCTAGCTGTTATGCTAAGTGACTTTCCATTTGGATTTGTCTGATTATTTTCTCATAATTAGATTCAGGTTAAACATTTGGAAAGAAAAATATTTCTTAAGTGATATTATTTGTTATCTTCTCAGTGTGTCACATTAGAAGTGTGATGCACTACTGAAATGACATGTAAGACATGAAGTGCTTAGTGGAAGTAAATGCATGAGCCTTGGAGGCAAGTGAGTAGGTAAATTGAGGGGCCATGTTTGATTCAAGAAACAGTGTAATCCACATTATTGAGTTATTTGGACATATAACTGTTTGGACATAAAGAGTAGATTAATGAAAGTACAAAATGTAAACCAATATTAAAATTGCTAAATAGTTGAAATCCACGCAAACCAAAGTGACAGGGGCCATGTAAATCTTATAATCTTCTGAGCTGGACTTTAGTTTTTCTAACTAAACCCATTGAGATGGGCTGGACTCTGGATGCCACTGACATCTTGTGTTTTGATAGTTACAAATACAGGAGTGTATCAAACTAGTGAACACAAATATTTGCTTCCCATTCCTACTATTAACTTGTAGAAATTGTAGCTAATATTTACATATGTAATGGTTCAAACTCAGAACAAATTGGGAAAAAAAAGCTATTAAAGTCTATAGGGAGGGTAGGTGAAGTTGCTGGTGTATGTATTTACTGACTAGAAATTACAAATAATTTTCTAACAAGAAAGCTGACACTTGAGTATTGTCCATATTAAAAACAATAATAATATCAATACAACCCCCAAAAACACAAAACAAAAGCTCTTTGAAATTATAACCCTCTTCACTTAGCCCTTAGTAAGATATTTAGATTTTCATAATACAACTTTTGCAACTTTTATGAGGATTAGAACATTTCAAAGAATGACTATAAATAAAATATGAATAATAAAACTTAAATAAACCACTCTTATTCTACAATTCATATTTAGAAATTTAATCTGCACACACATGCTGATAATATTCACTATCTAATCATACCATAGTTTAGTTTTGCCCAAAGAATTCCAAAATACTTGTATGAATCTTCACAGTATATCTTCTCAAAATATTAGTTCTTGTCCACAATTGCTGTTTTCACTTTACTGTCTCCTCTCCTCACCCTGCCCAGTCTTTCACCTATAGCATTTCTCTAAAACTATTTTTCTCAAGGTATTCAATGGCCATCATCAAATGACTAATAGTCACCACACTGTCTCCATTTTACCCAATTTATTAGCAGCATTTGACAGTTTAATACTTCCTCCTTCTTTATATACATTTTTCTCTTGACTGTTATAACACTATGTTTTACAGTTTTTCCTTTTTTCTCCTTTACAAATCTTTCTTATTCTTGATTTTTGTCACCTTCCTTTCTGCTATGGAGCTTGTCTAATTTCCTCCAACACTATAGCTATTGTTCTACTCCAAGCCACTATCATCTCAGCATTGAAGTCTATGGTAGCCTCTTATGCTAAACATAATCTTTTATTCCCATTATTAATTCACTCAGAAGACAACACATCAAACATAAAATAAATCCAACCACCATCAACAGATATGAAATAAAGAATTACACAAATTAAGTTACTTGCTAAACTTGTTGTTATGTGGCATACTTGGGACATGATCTTAGACCTTCTGTTGTCAAGTACTGTGGTTTTGTTTATTTATTATTTCCAGTTTTAAATCATTTTTATTTTTTAATTATAGCTGATATACATTATAATATTAGTTTCAGGTGTACACCCCAGGGATTAAATATTATATAACTTATTAGTGATCATTACAATAAACCTAGCACCTGACACCATACATAGTTATTAGAATATTATTGACTATATTCCCTATACTGTACTTTACATTCCTATGACTACTCTGTAACAACCAATTTATATTTCTTAATACCTTCACCTTTTTGATCCTTTCCCCCAACCTCCCATCTGGCTATCATCAAAATGTTTTCTGTATCTATGAGTCTGTTTCTTTTTTGCTTGTTTATTTATTTTGTTTTTTAGATTCAATTGCTGATAGATATGTATTTATTGGCATTTTATTATTCATATTTTTAATCATTTTTTTTCTTCTTAAAGAAAACTCTTTAATATTTCATATGATACTGGTTTGGTAGTGATGAACTCCTTTAGCTTTCTCTTGTCTAAGAAACTATCTGTCTTTCAATTCTAAATGACAGCCTTTCTAGGTAGAGTAGTCTTGATTGCAGATGCTTAGTCTTCCATCACTTTGAATATTTTTTGTCAATCCCTTCTGGTCTGCAAAGTTTCTGTTGATGAATCAGCTGACAGTCTTATGGGAGCTCCCTTGTAGGTAATTGTCTTTCTCTGTTGCTCTTAAAATTCTTTTGCTTGTTTGTTTTTTTGTCTTTAATCATTTGCATTTTAATTATGATGTATCTTGGTGTGGGTCTCTTTGGGCTCATCTTAATTGTGACTCTCTGTGCTTCCTGGACTTGTATGTCTATTTCCTTCACCAGGTTGGGAAACTTTTCTGTCATTATTTTTTCAAATAGGTTTTCTTGCTCTCTTTCTTTTCATTCTGGTACCTCCATGATGTGAATGTTGGTACGCTTAGTATTGTTCCAGAGGCTCCTAATGATATCCTCATTTTTTGTAATTCTTTTTTATTTTTGCTGCTGTGATGTGATTTTAGCTTCCTGATATTCCAAATTGCTGATTTGATTTTCAGCTTCATCCATTCAACTGTTATTTCTCCATTCTGACTGGTTCTTTTTTATGTTTTCTAACTCTATTTTTATGTTTCCTATCTCTTTCTTGAAGTTCTTACTAAGTTCATCAACTCTTCCCCCTAAATTCATTGTACAGTACTGAAAACCTGTGCTTTGAACTCTGCATCTAGTAGATTGTCTGTCTTGATTTTGGTTAGTTCTTTATCTGGAGTTGGTTTTTTTTGTGTGTGTGTTTTTTGTTGTTGTTGTTGTTGTTGTTCTTTCATTTGGGAAAAACTTCTTTGTCTCCTCATTTTTGCAGCATCCCTGTGTTTGTTTCTATGTATTAAGTAAAGCTTCTATATCTCCCAAGCTTGGTAGAGTGGCCAAATGTAGTAGGTGTTCTGTAGGGTCCAGTTGTGACAACCTCCCAGATGACCCAAGCTGAGTACTCTAGGTGTGCCCCTCATGTGGATTGTGTATATCCTCTTATTGTAGTTGAGCCTTGATTGCTGTGGCACATCAATGAGAGGAATTTACCCCAAGGCTGTTGAACAACTGTAAGGACTAGTTGCGACCACCAACCACTGTGGAGGATTAGCTGTGCAGTGGCCCACCCTAAGGAGCAGGACTTACTTCAGCAGGGCTCTGGTGCCTGCTGTGTCCATCTCATGAGTGTGTTCCATGTGAGGTGGTTTGGTGGTGTTGTTGTGATGTGTTCTGAAGATGTGTACTGGGTGTTCTGGATCTGGGGCCTCCTGGAAGGTAAAGGCCAAGGTCAGCTGCTATCTGTGCTTTGCCTGGGGGCCCCCCAGTATGAGCTACAAAGCAATCTACAGATAGCTGCTACTTCTGTGGGCTTTAAGATGTCAAGGAGAGGCCAAGCTGTGAACCAAGGCCAGCTGCTACTCCTGCCAGGGCTGGGACCACTTAGCAAATGGTATGAGACATGCTGAGGCCAGATTATTCTTGTTTTGAGAGATTTTAGAAAAATCTGGAGCGTGAGCTAAGATATGCCATTTGTATGAAAAAGCCACTGGAAACATTTTGGGTTTGCCTGAAAGTTGGGTGAGGCAGGGCCTCTGGGAATCATCAGGGTAAGGCAAACAGTGTGAGCCAGTTTGATGGAGACACACCCACCAGCTGGCTCTGGCTCTGTAGGGGTAGGACTCGGCAAATGAACAATGACCTCTGCCATCACATCTGTCTGGGATGAAGCTGCACCCCCATTCCCTCCAGCTCTCTCCCTGATGACAAACAATTCAGCTCCTCTGTGTTTATTTCTGGTGCCTTTCAAGCTGCTTCCCCAGTGCTGGAGCTCAGAGGGAGTGAGTCTGAGTAAGTCCATGTGTGGGCTTTTTAAGAGGAACTGCCTGGTACTCCAGTAGCACTCTATCTACCCATAGCCACAATTCCCACTGGTTTTCACAGCCAGAAGTTATGGGGACTTTTCTTCATAGCACTGGAACCCTAGTGTGGGGTTGGGACCCCTTATTCTTCAGGAGGACTTCTGCACCCTAGATATCCTTCCTAATTTTTATCCAACACACATGGGTGTGGGACCAGCCCCATTTCACAGCTCCACCCTTCCTACTAGTCTGGATATGGCTTTTTAAAATTCCTTGTTGTAGGACTTCCATTCAGCCAAATGTCAGATAGTTCTGACTGATGGTTGTTGTGTAGTTTAGTAGTAGTTTTGATGTGATTGTGGTAGAAGATGAGTGCCATGTTCACCTACTCCACCACCCTGTGGTTTCATTTTTTAATTGTAATATGGCTAATTTATTTACTGTTTTCACCCACGATGTCTCCTCAAAATATCATTAGTGAAAATACGTAGTCTGCTTTTGACTTTTTTTCTATTTCACTATTTGTGCTTCTGTTCTTAAAACATTTTGACTAACTTTTTGGTCACAATATCTTGTTAAAGGGAATTGATCATGTAATAGAATAAATATAGTTACATATATTTGAAACATCACTTTAGAGAGTAAATTTGGAAGAATAATGCATTTCTTAAATAATATACTGTGGCATAATATTGGGATATAAGAAAGTAAGAATTAAGTCTTTGTTTAAAAATTACATTATATAGTAGATTGGCAATACATCATTTCAAAAATATCCATATTTAGAGAATAAAATAATGGATGTTGAAAGTATAATATTTTGAAGAGGAGGAATAAGATTATATATTTATATTTAAAAGCTACAATTATCAGAATTTTATGCAAAGCTAAGGAATTACTTTATTTGGTAATTCTAAATAGAGTTCTAAAGTAGAGCCATAAATATTAGAATTTTATGCTACAAAATATTTGATGATTTTATCCCCCAGTTTAAATGAAAGATCCCCTTCACTTCAACCATGAAGACTGCAGCATCAAATATAATCTACACATCTTTCTCCCTGTTTTCCCCAAGGTGACTGTGTCTATACAATATACCACTTAAAACTATGTTACAGGCAACATGGTAATACAGGTGAAGGAGAAAAGTATGAACTTTTAATTTAGTCAGACATGAGTTAATTTTGTAAACTACTTCTGTCTTTCAAGCTCACTGACTCTGAACTAGTTTCTTGTTTCTTTAATAAAATGAAGATCATAATGGCATTTCAAATGATTCCTGTGAAAGTGAAGTAATGAAAGTAGCATGTACTATGCTTAGAATCTTAGAATAGTTAAGTGTTCTACCCAAGAAAACCAATTGACCTCCTTGATCACCAATGGTGTGCATTACCATAGAGTCTACCAAGGTGGATTTCCTCGTCAAGAAAGTTTTTAATTCAAAGAATAAGGTAATAATTTTTATCTATCTATCATCTATCTATCTATCTATCTATCATCTATCATCTATCTATCTATATCTATCATCTATCTATCCCTCTATAGCTCTGTCACTGTATCATTTATCTATATAATTTATTGTAATAATAGAAATTTCCTTGAAATAAAATTTTAACTGGAATGTTAATATGTAAAACAGCGTAAAGGCTCAGATTGACAACAGGTTTTTATTCCCCATAAATAGCTTCACTGCATGGTACTGTGTGGCACAGTTTGAAAACCACTGGGATAAATAACATTTTGGGTCTTACATTGATCCCAGTACAGCAAATATCTGAAACCTTAGTTTCTAAAATTTCATCTGCTTGTATACAAAATTGACACCATATTACCAACAATGTCTTAAATTTTATTGGCTCAGTCATTCAACTCTCTAATGAAGGGTCTTGATACCCTCTCCAAGTGAATTTCTGTGGATGACTAGGAATAAATCATATTTGATAATGGTGTAAATATTCTACTTTAAAAATAATAAATCATATGAAAATATGTTGCTAGAAATACCATAGTATATATTGAAAGTTGCTAAGAGGGAAGATCTCTAAAGGTCTTATCACACATCAAAAAAGTAACTATGTATCATGATAGGAACTGAATTGAGTCTATGGATTATTTTGGGTATATGGACATTTTAATGATATTAGGTGTTCCTATCCATAAACACAGTTAATGCTTCCACTTATTTATATCTCCTTTAATTTCTTTCTTCAGTGTCCTGTAATTTACAAGTATAGGTGTGAGCCCGGCTTCTGGCTGAGAGACACTCCCCCTGTGGGAGCACACTGACCACCGAGAGGCAGCTCCTGTGTTGAGCATCTGTCCCTTGGTGGTCAGTGTGTGTCATAGCGACTGGTTGTTCCACCGTTTGGTTGATTTGCATATTACACTTTTATTATACTAGAGGCCCAGAACACAAAATAGTGTGCAGTAGCCTGCCGCTGCTTGCACCCCTCCCACCCACTTGCAGCCACGCCCACTGTCCACCTTGCTGATATCAGAGCCTGTGGGCATGTGCATGAGGCCCGGTGCATGAATTCGTGCATGGGTGGGGTCCGGCCAGCCTGGCCAGGGGAAGGGGACATGGGTGGTTGGCCGGCCTGCCTGCTGGTCGAACTCCTGTTCAGGGGGACAATTTGCATATTAGCCTTTTATTATATAGGATATACACTGAGTGGCCAGATTATTATGCGTTCAGAGATCATAATAATCTGGCCACTCAGTGTATATATATGATTGTCCGAATGATGTAGCTTGGACTTCCAGTGCTATGTTGAATAAGACTGGTGAAAGTGGGCATCCCTGTCTTATTCCCAATCTTTGGGAAACACTTTTAATTTTTTCCCATTGAGTATGACATTGGCTGTGGGTTTATGGTAAAGAACCCAAATAGCCACAGCAATCTTGAGAAAGAGAGACAAAGCTGGAAGAATCACACTACTTGATTTCAAAATGTACGACAAGGCCATAGTAATCAAAACACACGTCACTGGTATAAAAACAGACATATGGATCAATGGAACAGAATAGAGAGCCCAGAAATAGATCCACACCTTTATGGTTCAATTAATATTTGACAAAAATGGAAAGAATACACAATGGAGTAAAGGCAGTCTATTCAATAAATAGTTTTGGGAAAATTGGACAGATATGTGCAAAATAAATTAAACTAGACCACCTTTTCACACTGCACACAAGAATAAACTCAAAAGGATTAAAGACTTAAATGTTAGACTTGAAGCCATAAAAATTCTAGAAGAAAACATAGGCAGTAAATCTCTGACATCTCTCATAGCAACATTTTTTTCTGATATATCTTCTTGAGCAAGGGAGAAAAAAAGAAAAAAGAAACAAATGGGAATACATCAAACTAAAAAGTTTTTGCACAGCAAAGGAAACCATCAACAAAATGTAAAGAAAACCTACTCAATGTGAGCACATGTTTGCCAATGATACATCTAAGAAGGGGTTAATATGCAAAATTTATAAAGAACTTATACAAACAAACAAGCTAATTAAAAAAAAAATGGACAAAAGACCTGAATAGACACTTCTACAAAGAGGACATAGAGATGGCCAATATATATATGAAAAAATACTCAAGGTCATTAATCATAAGAAAAATGAAAGCTAAAACCAAAATGCGATATCATCTCACTCTTGTCAGAATAGCTATCATCAATAAATTAATAAAAAACAAGTGTTGGCAAAGATATGGAGGAAAGGGAACCCTTGGGCACTGTTGGTGGAAATATAGATTGGTGCAGCCACAGTGGGAAATAGTTTGGAGTTTCCTCAAAAAAAAAAAAAAAAATGGAACTGCATTATGACCCAGTGATTCCACTTCTGGGAATATATCTGAAGAAACCAGAAACACTAATTTGAAAGACTATATGCACCCCTATGTTCATTGCAGTGTTATTTACAAGAGCCAAGATTTTGAATAACCCAAGTGTCCATCAGTAGATGAGTGCATAAAAAAAATCTATGGTACATTTGCACAATGGAATACTACTTAGCCATAAAAAATGAAATCTTACCCTTTGCAACAGCATAGATCGGCCTGCAGAGTATTATGCTAAGTTAAATAAGCCGGTCTGAGAAAGACAAGTACTGTATGATTTCTCTTATATGTGGAATCTAATGAACAAAATAAACTAATCAACAAAATAGAAACAGACTAGTAGATACGGGAAACAGACTAACAGCTGTCAGAGAGCAGGGGGATTGGGAAACTGGGTGAAAAAGGTAAAGGGATTAAGCAAAACAATTAAAACCTCATAGTCATAGGCAACAGTATGGTGATTAGCAGAGGGAGGTAGATGAAGGTATAGGGGGATAAATAGTGATGGAAGTAGACTTCACTTGGGTGGTGAACACACAATACAATATACAGATCATGTATTATAGAATTGTACACCTGAAACCTGTATAATTTTATTAACTAATGTACCCCCCCAATAAGTTCAATACTTTTTTTAAATTTTCTGAAAAAGAAAAAAAGTGTAACTACATGAGATGTGAATGTTAAATAAACTTATTATGGTAATTATTTTGCATTATGTACATGTGTCAAATTACATTGTATACCTTAAACTAATACAATTATGTAGTTTTATATTTCAATAAATTTTGAAAAAATACAGTTATATTCAATAAATTTTGAAAAAAATAGTTTCACTCCAAATAATGCCCTAATATTTTCTAGCAGCCTTGCATTTCACATCTTTTTTTAAATATGTACTTTTTTAAAAAATTAAATCTTAAATGTTGAAAGTATTGTGTCCCCTTTTTTCCCCATTGACCCCTTCTAATCTGCCTCCACCCCTTGCCCCAGGCCTTCACCACTCTATTGCCTGTGTCCAGGGGTTATGCACATATGCATACAAGTTCTCTGATTGATCTCTTTCCACTTACCCACCCACTTTCACCTTCCCTCTGAGATTCAACAGTCTGTTCCATGCATCTATATCTCTGGATCTATTTTGCTCTTCAGTTTATTTTATTTTATTTTTTTAATATATTTTATTGATTTTTTACAGAGAGGAAAGGAGAGGGATAGTTAGAAACATCGATGAGCTGCCTCCTGCACACCTCTTACTGGGGACGTGCCCGCAACCAAGGTACATGCCCTTGACTGGAATCGAACCTGGGACCTTTCAGTCCACAGGCCGACGCTCTATCCACTGAGCCAAACCAGCCAGGGCTCTTCAGTTTATTTTGCTCATTAGATTTCACATAAGAGTGAAATCATGTGATACTTGTCTTTCTCTGACTGACTAATTTCGCTTAGCATAATACTCTCCAGGTCTCTCCATGCTGTCTCAAAGGGTAAGAGATCCTTCTTTTTAACTGCTACATAGTATTCCATGGTGTAAATGTACCACAGTTTTTGTGTTTTTTTTATCCACTCATCTACTGATGGTCACTTGGGCTATTTCCAAATCTTAGCTATTGTAAATTATGCCACTATGAACATAGGGGTACATACATTCTTTCTGATTGGTATTTTGAGTTTCTTATGATATATTCCTAAAATTGAAGTCTAATTGACATATGACATTATTATTGTTTTAGTTGTATATGAAATGATTCAGTATTTATATACATCATGAAATGATCACCATGCTAAGTTTAATTAACATTCATCACATTACAGTTATAAATTATTTTTATTGTAATGAGAAATTTTAATATTTACTCTCTTATCGACTTCTAAATATGCAGCGCAGTATTATTAACTTAGTTACTATGCTGTACATCATGTCCTCATGACTCATTTATTTTGTAACTGGAAGTTTGTAGCTTTTGACCCCTTCACTCCTCTCTCCCACCCCACCTCTTACCACTGTCAACCAGGATTCGGTTCTCTTTATCTATGAACTTTGTTTTCTTTTTTGTTTGTTTGTCTTTATTTTTTCTGGATTTCACATATAAGTGAGCTCATATGGTACTTGTTTTTCCCCACTTGACTTATTTCACTTAGCATGATGAATTTAAGATACATCTATGATTTTACAAGTTACAAATTACAAAATATCATTCTGTTTTATTGGTAAATGGACACTTAAGTTGTTTTCACATATTGGCTATTGTAAATAATGCTACAGTGAACAAGGGTGCATATAACTTTTTGAATTAGTATAATTGTTTTCTTCAGATAAATACCCAGATTGGAATTGCTGGATTGTATGGTAATTCTATTTTTAATTTTTAAAAATTAAATACTTTAGACTTTTGCAAATTAATTAGACATGGAGCCTAGTTATATTTAAGCAATGGCCCTTGTTGCACCTCCATTTATCTTTTGTGTTTGGAGTTAAATAATAGCATCATTATTCAGTCTTTATCTGAAGTTATCATGGTGTATGGAGAGGAGCCCTGGACATTGAATTAGAGAACCTATATTTCTTCCATGTTCTTCTATGTTTGATCCATGTGACATAGTAAAGTCACTCATGTCCCTGAGGTCTGGATTTTCATTTAAAATGTGTAATTATAATGTACTATATTCCTTATAGATTTGATGAAAACAACATGATGACGTGTTATATGAACACGTTTTATAAGTGATATACATATATACATTTCTTATTTTGGAATTTAGCTCACGGCATCCCTTAGGTGTAGTTTGAAGTCATTTGCCAATGCAAACAGATGCTCTCCCAAAGGACTCAAGGAGTCTACCACATATGATTAGGTCAGGAAAAACATGCATGTAACTTTTCTAATTCACATATAATTCACTATTATAACCCAAGTGTTTCTCTTCTGCCTCCTCAACTTTGGTTCTTCCACTTAAATCTCTGTACACATTCCATAGTAAGTAGGAATTAAACAAAAATATCTTTGTTGTGGCTTAGAACAGATAATTATTCTAAATATGTTTTCTCTGCAATTTGAACATTTATGAGCAACAAGACTACCAAAATCCAGCTAAGCATTATGATTGCTTTTTAGAAGTAATACTACTAGGCAATATTACAGTGAGTCTTAGTTCTGCTTGAAATACTACATTTACATGGGGGTTTTCTATTGAAGTAGAATGTGTGCACATTACAATTTTTCCCACATTAAAGAACAAAACATTTGCTTCATTTTCATCTGCTTCACATCCCATCTATGCACAGAGGTCCTACTGACTTAAAAATTAATAATCCATAGGGTGCTACATTATATGAACTTTGTTAAAATAGACCTTAAATTTAAAGGTACTACTCCAATTTTTTTGCTACTGTTTCTATTCTGTAATGTTTTTAGCAAAGAAAAGGTTTTAGCATAAATTATGAAATTCCCATATTGTTCCTAAAAAGAGCCCTCTCCCATGTTACCTCTGTAAACTGGTTGGTTTCATCAACTTCACAGTGAGTTATAAAATTACTGGATAGGCTCAGCCTATTTTGACCATATTTTGACAATGTAGTTGTACATACAGAGGGTTTATTTTGCTTGCATTCAAATTGTCAAAACTGCTACTGTTAGAACTGTGATGGGTAGCAGAAAAAAGGCCACAGTCATTACTTTCTATATGGGCTCTTTGTATTGACTTTGTAGCTCCTCTCATCAAGAGGTAGAATCTATTTCCCTTCCTCTTAAATCTGGACTGGCCTTGTGACTTGCTTTGGCCAACAGAGTGAAGAAGTGATCTGCCATTTCCAAACTCAAAACCTTGAACATTTCTGCTAATTTGGAACACTACTCAACTGGCATGTAAATGTGCTGTGTTGGCATGCTGGGCAATGAGAGGCTGTGTGGACTAGAGCCAAGTTGTGTTAGCGTAGACCCTTTAATACAGTTCCTCATGTTGTGGTGACCCCCAACCATAAAATTATTTTCGTGGTTTATTAGCAAAGAAAAGGTTTTAGCATAAATTATGAAATTCCTATATTGGAATATCTGTGTTTTCCGATGGTCTTAGGCTCTACAGCAGCGATTCTCAACCTGTGGGTTGCAACCCACAGGTTGAGAACCGCTAGCAGGGTCGCCTAAGACCATCGGAAAACACAGATATTTACATTACGATTCATAACAGTAGCAAAATTACAGTTATGAAGTAGCAACAAAAATAATTTTATGGTTGGGGGTCACCACAACATGAGGAACTGTATTAAAGGGTCGCGGCATTAGAAAGGTTGAGAACCACTGGCCTAGAGCATGCTGGACCAGCCAATTCTCAGTTGACCCATGAACTGACGCCAGTTGCCTGAACAAGGCTAACCAACACCAGTAGAGCTGACAAATCAGCCTACAGGATCATGAGCTATATAGCATAGTTGTTGTTAGAAGCCACTGAATTTTGGGGTGTTTTATTATGGCAATAGGTGACATAAAAGGACTGATACTTTGTCTAGGAAAAATTTTTCCTCAGGGTCCTGACATCATGGTTGAAATTTTATTTTCTATAAGATTTCAAAGTTTTCTATAGAAAACTTTGAAGATTTGACAAATTAAAGCATGAAAAAATAGTGATAACAATGATAATTTTTATATTTATTTTGAAATTAGTCAATATCAAAATGGCAACTCAATTGATTTTTTTCAGCTTATGAAATAATTATAAGCACATGAGTGGAATAAACAAGGCATAATGAAAAAGTTGACCACATTTTGCAAATTATTGTCTTTGCAGAATAAATTGGTAATAGGTAAGGACAGTCTTAGAAAGAGTATTTTACCTGTAATGTAAACTATCCACTTAGAACTTTGGCCTGCTGGTTTGTATTAAAATGTGAAATGCCACATCTCACCTATAGCATGTAAATCTGCCTTCAACAGTCAAATATTCATGCCAGTTAGGTAGGTGGTTTGATGGCCAATGGAAAATTACAAATGTTCTGTTTCATAACTACTTTCTCTCACAGTTTGCTGAACACAAATGTTCAGTGCATAGGTCTGGGAGTTTATAAAAGGACTAGTTAATTAGAATAATTATTAAAGAAAATTATCTAATTCTCCATAGAATCTGCACTTACGTATTACACATGTCCACACTTGAACACGTATGAAGAGATGATGAGGTGGTTATTGATTATGATAATGTTAGTTGATTTTGATAATAACATGCCCTGTTCTTACACAAGAAAAAACGAAAATTTGGCTGCAAATGTGATACTAACAATACCATAGCAGTCAGCCCAGCTATTGTGGTTCAGTGGTTGAGCATTTACCTATGAACCAGGAAGTTATGGTTCAATTCCTGGTTAGGTCACCAGCTCAGGTTGCTGACTCCTTCCCGTGGGATGTGTGCAGGATGCAGTTTATCAATGATTCTCTCTCATCATTGATGTTTCTCTCTCTCTCCCTCTCCCTTCCTCTCTGAAATCAATAAAAATATATATCTATACTAGATGTCTGGTGCATGAAAGTCATGCACGGGGGAGGGGAGGGGTCTCTCAGCCCAGCCTGCACCCTATTGCAATCTGGGACTTCTGGCTCCTAACTGCTCACCTGTCTGCCAGCCTGATTGCCCTAACTGCTCTCCCCTGCTGGACTGATCCCCCAGCTGCTCTCCCCTGGTGACCTGATCTCCCTAACTGCTCTCCCCTTCTGGCCTGATCACCCCTAACCACCACTGCCTCGGCCCTGCCACCATGACTTTGTCTGGAAGGACATTGGAAGGTGGTCCTGAAGACGTCTGGTCTAATTAGCATATTACCCTGTTATTAGTATCCTATCTAATAAAAGAGCAATATGCAAATTGACCGTACCTCTGCTACACCCACAAGCCATGCCCACCATCCAATCAGGAGCGAGTATGCAAATTAACCCAACCAAGATGCCTGCAGCCACAGAGAGAGCAGGAGGGAGGCTTGGGTTTCCCCGGCAATGGAGGAAGCCAAGCTTTCCGCACACCCTGGCCAGCCCACTCCAGGCTACAAAGTTTCAATTATAGAAGGTAAATAAATCCCAACAGAAATGGCTGCAGCCACGGAGCAAGCAGAAGGCTTGGCTCTGCTCCAGGCTTTAAAGTTTCAATTGTAGAAGTTAAATCAATCCCAGATCCCAGGGCCTCTGCTTGGGTCGCCAGGGGGCATGGCCGGCCTGCAAACCACCAGAGGCCCCTCGCCCAGGCCGCTCCATGCCCCAAGGGAACCCCCACCCTGATCCGAGACACCCTTCAGGGCAAACCCACTGGCCCCCACCCATGCACCAGGCCTCTATCCGATCTAATAAAAGAGTAATATGCAGATTGACCATCACTCCAACACACAAGACGGCTGTCCCCATGTGGTGAAAGATCCTGCCCCCATGTGGACACAAGATGGCCACCACAAGATGGCCAGCAGGGGAGGGCAGTTGGGAGGGACCAGGCCTGCAGAGGAGGGAAGTTGGGGGAGACCAGGCCAGCAGGGAAGGGCAATTAAGGGGGACCCAGGCCTGCACGGGAGGGCAGTTAGGGGCAAGCAGGCTGGCAGGGGAGCAGTTAGGCATCAATCAGGCTGGCAGGGGAGTAGTTGGGGGTGATCAGGCTGGCAGGCAGAAGTGGTTAGGGGCAATCAGGAAGGCAGGCAGGCGAGCAGTTGGGAGCCAGCAGTCCTGGATTGTGAGAGGGATGTCCGACTGCCCGTTTAGGCCTGATCCCACCAGGATTGGGCCTAAATGGGCAGTCAGACATTTCTCATGGGGTCCCAGATTGGAGAGGGTACAGTCTGGGCTGAGGGACACTCTCTCCCCGCTCCCCCCGTGCACGAATTTCGTGCACCGGGCCTCTAGTAGACATATAAAAAGCCAGCAACCAGAATGCCATAACGACCAAAACGACCAGTCCTATGATGCCCACTGCAGCCAGCAAACCGGCCAGATCAGGGGGCAGGGCCAGCCGGCCAACCTCCTGCAGCCCCTTCCCCCACATGACCCTACCCCAGATCGGCCTGCCCCCCCCCCCCATTAGGGGCAGAGCCGGCCAGCCAACCACCTGTGGCCCCTCCCGAGGCAGCTCCACCCCCAATCGCCCCCCCCCACTCTGATCAGGGGCAGGGCCAGTGGCCAACCACCCATGGCCCCTCCCCCAGGCTGCTAGCCCCCAATCCACCTCCCCACCCCATTCAGGGGTGGGACCAGCCAGCCCACTGCCCACACCCCCTCCCCATGGCTGGCCCCACCTCCGATCAGCCTCCACTACCTCCATCGGCCCTTGGCCCTTCCCCCCAGCCAGCTTTGCCCCCTATTGGCCCCCCACACACCAATCAGGGGTTGGGCTTGCCAGCCAACCTCCCACAGCCCCTACCATGGCCACTGACCACCAATTGGCACCCCCACCCCAATCAGGGCATGACCTGCCAGCCAGTCTCCCACATCCCCTCTTAGCCAGCCCGGCCCTGATCAGGCCCCAATCAGGGCTGGGCCAGCCAGGCAACCTTCCACCCCAATCTTCCCCGATTGGGGAATCGTGCACTGTGCCTCTAGTATCCTAATATATAAAAACCCTGGGTCGTAACGACCAGTAATGACCGGAGGCTGACCAACCAGAAGTCAGTGGTGGCCCCACCTTCAAGCAAGCAGTAAGGGGCAATCAGGCATGCAGGCAGAGGGGTTAGGGATGATCAGGTAGGCAGGCCAGGGGTTAGGGGTGATCAAGTAAGCAGGCAAGTGGTTAGGGGAGACCAGGTAAGCAGACAGCCCCTCACAGGGCTGGCCCCGCCCCCAAGCAAGTGGTTAGGGGCAATTGGGCAGGCAGACAGAGGGGTTAGGGGTGATAAGGTAGGCAGACCAGCGGTTAGGGGTGATCAGGTAGGAAGACGGCCTCTAGCTGGGCTGGCTGCACCCCTAAGCAAGTGTTAGGGGTAATCAGTCAGGTAAGCAAGCAAGTGGTTAGGGGTGATCAGGTAGGCAGACTAGCAGTTAGGGGTGATCAGGTAGGTAGGCGAGCGGTTAGGGGCAATCAGGTAGGCAGATGGCCTCCACGCAGGGCTGGCCCTGCCCCCCAGCAAAGAAAGAGGGAGGCCCAGGCCAGACAAGTCATTGCACCCCAGCCTTCACCTGCAGAGGGAGGCCACCAGTGGCAGGGGAGGGGGGGCAGTGCTGCACAGATGGCAAGCAGTGGCAGCGGCAGGGGTGGGGCCAGCTGCCTGCAGCCTGGGGAAGGAAAACCCCGATAAGCTCTGATCTCAGGCCAGGCCTAGGGATCCTACCCGAGAGGTCCCGGATTGTGAGAGGGTGCAGGCCAGGCTGAGGGACCACCCCCACTGGGTGCACGAATTTTCGTGCACCGGGTCTCTAGTCCTATATAATAAAATGGTAATATGCAAATCGACCAAACAGCAGAACAACCAAACAACCAATCAAAGCATAATATGCTAATGATATGCTAAGGCTACTCAATCGCTCACTATGATGTGTACTGACCACCAGGGGGCAGAGTGTCAACTGGTTGACCAGTCGCTATGACATGCACTGACCATAAGGGGGCAGATGCTCCAACTGGTATGTTAGCTTGCTGCTGGGGTCTGGTTAATTGGGACTGAGCAAGATGGGCTGAACATGCCCTGGAGCCCTCCCGTGGTCCCTCTCTGGCCCGATCGTGCACCGGTGGGATCCCTTGGCCTGGTCTGTGCCCTCTCACAATCTGGGACCCCTCAGGGGATGTTGGAGAGCCAGTTTCAGCCTGATCCACAGGCCATCCAGAGCCAGTTTCAGACCGATTCCTTGGGAGGGTGCCAGATGCAGGGTTTATGGCTGGTGAGTGCTGCTGTGGCAGCAAGAGCCTCTCCCAATTGTATCTCTTTGGGCATGGCAAGCACAGTGGGGCCGGGATGAGTGGGAGTGGCAGGTAGGAACTGCAGGTGGTGTTGGAATGTGGGTTTTGGCCTGATCCCTGCAGGCCACCCAGAGTGACCCCACCCATGCACAAATTTGTGTACCGGTCCTCTAGTATATATATAAACACTAAAGACAGCAGTCATGATTCTCAAATCATTGTGATTTGAGGGGGGGAAATGTTACTGGCAATCACTTACATTGCCTTGGAACTATCTTCACATAATTGTCTCCCATATAAAACTGGCTATCTGAAGAGCTGATGAGGAGCAATTGCTAGTTATATGCCCATGAGTTAGTTATTACCTAAGAGCTATTTCGTTTTCTTTTTTCTTTTTTTTTAAAGAGATATTTCTTGAGAGCTTGCACATAATGGCTCATTTTCAATAGCTGTAGGAGAAGGGGGACTCCTTTTCTCATCAGATATTTTAGTTCATTGTGGTCCTGTTTTCTCAGTTGATGGATATAGTGAAAGATTGAGTGAAAGGATTGACAGAGACCAACTTCTAAAAATACCTCTTATCTCTGAAAAGACATCCTGATATATAAATAAGATAGTGAGTACCCAGCTTAAAATGTGCTTAATTTAGGCTCTGTCTTGATGAAACAAGATCATCCAACCATACCATAAGTATGTGTCAATGACTTATGAGAATTTAAATATAGTTTCATTTTAAAAAAATGTACAACAATGCTTTCAACAAGGGTGAATTTGCCCTTACAGGCTACATTTAGAAACATCTAAAGACATTTTTGGTTGTCATGACTTGTAGGTGCTACTGAAATCTAGTGGATAAGGCCAGGGATGCTGCTCGACAACTGGCAGAGCACAAGACAACTCCATAACGAGAGTGTCAGTAATAGTGTTGTTGAGAAATCCAAATTGAGAGCATACATTCTGTTCAATGTAAATCCACATCTTTATCCTAGCATCTGATAAGCATTCACATTCTAAAGAGAAAATATTTTACAGTGTTCAAGAGTAGGCTCAGAAATCAAACTTCCTGTTTTCAAATATTGATTATACTATTTATATAATGTGTGACCTTGTGCAAGTTATTTAGCCTCTTTATATCCCTTAGTTTTCTAATCTGCAGTGTCTAAATAATAACAATGACTACCTCATAGTGTGATGATAAAATAAATTTAAGTCAAATGCATATAAGTGCTTGGCACATAATAGCCATTCAGTAAATAATCGTTATTATTATATTTGATTAATAAAAGTTGTTGAAAGTGGAGATAACTCTATAGTGAATGTTTGTATTATACTTCAACTTGAGTGAACCTCAGAAGTTGCAATCATGATGAACAACTACCCACTTAACACACACTCAATGTAAATGCCACTTGAATTCACTTTTTAAAAAGAGTGAAAGTGAAAATTTTCACTGTTGGACAGAAGTATAATCACTCACACACACTTAAGATTACTGCAAATCATTTTGGAGCTAAGAGTATGACAAAGAAATATATAGTAAGTACATGGGTTTGGTTCTGTAAGAATTTGTTGAATGACTTCTACATGAGGCCAGATGCTTTCCGGAAGAGATGGAGGATTGTTCAGAAACTGTTCTCTTGTCACTGCTTGGGAGAACTCTGGCAAAGGCAGAGTGTGTTTGAAGAGAACTCTGAGCAGGACCAGAGTTGGGGACCTCGATGAACTAACTGCATGGCTGATCTCTGGAGAAATTTCTACCAAGACTGGGGATTACTTTAACAGAACAAGTACCATATGTGGCATGAATTTGAATCCTGGAAGTGGGTGGCAAGTTAACTCTTACAGGAGTTTGGAAAAATGGTGACTCATGCAGAAAAGCATTTGATAACTGTTTCATGTGATAGTGTAGAAAGTACACAATATAGTTAATAAACTTGTGGCTTGAGATGAAGATTGAGAAATGAATAGCACTAGCTAGAGAGTGTTACTATTTATTGCATTTAAAAAGAGTCTTAATGAACACCAATTGAATTAATGAATTAATCTTCAGCATAACTCTTTAGTTTGAAGTCCTAATCTTTATTAGAATTATTGAGTTGTCTCCTAGACTGTTTACTATTAACCTTATTTCTATTATCTAATTCTCTTTTACTCCAATGGAAAATAAACTATAAAATATATCAATTATTGTTTTGTATCAAATGCTTTAGAATATATTATATTTAGTGCTCCTTAGCAAGTCATACAATAATTTGGCCTCTGCTTAACCTTCCTATCTTCTACTGTTTCCTACATACTACCCATCTTTCTGATACATTGAACTCCTTTCATTTCCACATCTCTATGTCTATAAATGAGAAATGTCCACAGTTTTAAATTGCCCTCCTCAATTTTAAACATAGTAGCCACTTAATAAATGATTATTAATATATGAATACTAATTTGTGCATGGGTGGGATCCCTAGGCCTGGCCAGCGATCAGGGCCGATCAGGTTCCCCACCTCCCCACCTCCTCATTCCCTCACAGCCCGCATACTGCCACTGTGTAGTTCCCCTCCTCTCCCCCGACACCTTCCCTCACCTCCTGTGTCTGCCACCACCCACTCCCAGTTCCCTGTTCCAGCCTGGGCCTGGCTCCAATCAGGCAATCAGGGTCTGCCGGCTGCAGGGAGGGATGGGGAAATGGACTTGGGAGATTGGCCACCAACCCCGAGGAGGGAGCCGGCCCTTGACCCACCCCCAGTTCCCCATCCCAGCCTTGGGCCCCAGCCCCAATCAGGTGATTGGGGCCTGCCAGCTGGGGGGAAGGACCGGGAGGTTGGCCTGCAAGCCCCATTGGCGATTGGGGCCTGCAGGCTAGGGGCAGCTCCTGCGTTAAGCATCTGCCCCTAGTGGTCAGGGCACATCATAGCAACTGGTCATTCAGGTCGTTCTGGTTGTTCCATCTTAACAGTCGCTTAGGCTTTTATATATATACTAGAGGCCCGGTGCACGAAATTTGTGCACTGGGGGGTGTGTCCCTCAGCCCAGCCTGCACCCTCTCCAATCTGGGATCAGGCCTAAACCAGCAGTCGGACATCCCCCCTCACAATCTGGGACTGCTGGCTCCTAACCGCTCGCCAGCCTGCCAGCCTGATCACCCCCTAACCACATCCCTGCCAGCCTGATTGATACCTAACTGCTCCACTGCTGGCCCAATTACCCCCAAATGCCTTCCCCTGCCAGCCTGGTCCCCCCAAACTGCCCTCCCCTGCAAGCCCGGTCACCCCCAACTGCCCTCCCCAGCTGGCCTGGTCACCCCTAACTGCCCTCCCATGCAGGCCTGGTCCCCCTGAATTGCCCTCCCCTGCAGGTCTAGTCGCCCCCAACTTCCCTCCCCAGCTGGCCTGGTCACCCCTAACTGCCCTCCCATGCAGGCCTGGTCTCCCTGAATTGCCCTCCCCTGCAGGCCTGGTCCCCCGCAACTGCCCTCCCCTGCAGGCCATCTTGTGGTGGCCATCTTTGACCACATGGCAGTGGCCATTTTGTGCAAGGGCATGAGGGTCAATTTGCATATTAATTCTTTATTGTATAGGACTAGTGGCCCAATGTATGAAATTAGTGCACAGGGGGGTGGTGTCCCTCAGCCCAGCCTGCACCCTTTCCAATCTGGGACCCCTTGAAGGATGTCCTACTGCCAGTTTACAGGAATTGGGCCTAAACCGGCAGTCGGATATCCCTCTCGCAATCCGGGACTGCTGGCTCCTAACTGCTCACCTACCTGCCTGCCTTATTGCTCCTAACCACTCTGCCTGCCTGCCTGCTCAACCCCAACTGCCCCCGCCACCAGCCTGCTTGCTCCCAAATGCCCCCCCGGCAGCCTGATCACCCCCAACTGCCCCTCGTGCCAGTGTGCTCGCCCCCAACTGCCTCCCCTGCTGGCCTGCTCACTGCCACCTCCCCTCCCCACTGGCTTGCTCACCCCCAACTGCCCCCCTGCTGGCTTGCTCACTCCAAACTTCCCCCTCCCACTGTCCTGATCACCTCCAACTGACCCCCACTGATGGCCTGCTTGCCCCCAACTGGCCCCTCTGCTGGTCTGCTTACCTCCAACAGCCCTGCCCCCAACAGCCTGATCACCCAAAACTGCCGTCCCATCCTGGCCTGATCAGCCACAATTGTCCTCCCCTCTTGGCATCTAACCACCTCTACCTTGGCCCTGCCACCATGGCTTTGTCCAGAAGAACATCTGGAAATTCTAATTAGCATATTACCTTTTTGTCAGTATAGATCGAGGCCTGGTGCACGGGTGCGGGTCAGCTGGTTTGCCCTGAAGGGTGTCCCAGATCAGGATGGGGGTCCCACTAAGGTGCCTGGCCAGCCTGGGTGAGTGGCTGAGGGCTGTTTTCAGGCTGGCCACAGCACCTTCAGGGTGTGGGAGGTCCCACTGGGGTGCCTGGCCAGCCTGGGTGAGGGGCTGATAGCCGCTTTCAGGCTGGCCATGCCCCCCGTGACCCAAGCTCCCAGCCCCTCCTTTTTTCCTTTTTTTTTTTTTTTTCAGCGCCTCCTTGAATGGAGGCTAGGAACAGATGGAAGCTGGTATCTGGGATTTATTTATCTTCTATAATTGAAACTTTGTAGCCTTGAGCAGAGGCCAGGGCTGGTCAGGGTGGGTGGGAAGCTTGGCTTCCTCTATCACCGGGGGCAACCCAAGCCTCCTGCTCGCTCCAGCTCTGTAGCTGCTTCCATCTTTGTCGGGTTAATTTGCATACTTGCTCCTGATTGGCTGATGGGTGTAGTGGAATGATGGTTAATTTTCATGTTTCTCTTTTATTAGTGTAGATTATTATATAGGACTAGTAGATGAAGTCCAACAGAGGAAACAATTGCACTTATTGAAAACACCAGATGTCACAGAAAAATTATCATTAGAAATGGCTCAAATTTCAATGTGCATATCCACCACCTGGGATTTCCTTATAATGCAGATTCTGATTCAGCAGATCTGGAGCAGGCGTGAGATTCATTTCCAGCTTTAGCTCTTAGGTGATACTAAAGCTACTGATCCACAGATCACACTGGGTTAACAATGTCTTAACAGTAAAATTTCCCATAAAATAGGAAGACAATATAAGCAAAAATACAGTACTTCTGTCACTGAGACAGGAAATTATTAGTTTAGCCACAGTGAATTATTTCTATTTTATGGTCACTTAGGATTTTTAGAGGAGAAATTTAGGCAATAATGGTGGTTAGATAAGGCCAATGCCATATTATACATGATCTGGCAATCAGTTTTGTTTATTTTTAGCAATGGAACTATAGCTGTTATATGTATGTGAATAAGATTTGGTTATCTGAGTTGTAAAAAAAAAAAGCCAAATGAAAATAATTGTCGTAAAATATTAGAGTGATGAGTTGCTGAAATTCAGTATTTATGTTTTGTATCACAATAATAAATTCAAGTCACTGAGAGCAGTGTGTGAAGCCAATGGATCACTTCCCCATTCCCTGTCTCTCACTTATTTGGATTCAAAAAAATACCACTTTTGCTTCAGTTTGCTTTAGAAAAATAGCTTATATTGTTTTTGTACCTGTTTCCTAGAGGAATATGTAGATTTATTCCTGATTGACCTAGTTGGATGAATTAGAAACAAACAAGCATATAAACAAACAAACCAGCATAAAACTGAATTCAGTTAATGGCCTAGTAAACAGTTTTACATCTGTTTTGGTAAGGGGTAAAGAGCTCAACAAATATATTGAGTTTATTTCAGTTTTTAATTTTCTTTTTGGTTGAATCATTGAATACAAATGCCAGCTGGAACACCCAGAATAGATTTGGAAGTGTTAGAGTACACAGTGCTAAAGTCCAAAATCTCTGACTGAGACTGGTTAACTTGTGGTAGCTTATCTAGTGGCTGTAGTTCAGTGGGGAAATCCCAGTGGTATCCATGATTTAATATGTGTATATCCTCAAGGAATTATTATCAGTAGAATATGCCTAACTTGTGTAGGTTGGTGAATGAAGAAACCGGAAGGGCTGGCATTATATAACAATAATCCACACACCCTGCCCCCAAACCTATCTATTTGATGATCTGAACACTTTATCAGTAGGAAAAAATAGACTGGAAATCACCTTAGCAAAGTTGTTTGCTATGTTATAGCAAGGAACTCATTTACTTTTCTCTCGACTATAAGCATCCTGAACTTATGATGTTGTCTTAAAAGATTTTTGAATGCTCCCTACAATGTGCATAATACAGGACTCACAAATTAACCATTTAAAAATGTTTGTGAAATTGTGTAAAAACAAATTACTGATCATATCTAGCTTTCTGGAAATTAAAACCCAAATGATACCTCATCACTCTCTAGGTTCCTAGAAAGTAAATGTGAGAGGGGAAAAAAACAAAACAAAACAAAAAAACAACACTGGCTTTAGAGATAGACTGACTTTGTTCAGATATCAGCTTTTCATTCACTATGTTATGTGTATGTTTTAGGAAAATTACTTAAATACTCTGCACCTGATTTCTTCATCTGTAAAATGGAAATAATGAAATTTTGTAGCAAATCAATGTGAAGACTGGAGATAAGTAACATAAAGTGCTAGCATAGTTCCTGATGCATAGAAGCTATTCAATAAATGTTATCTCTTATTAAGATACTAGAGGCCTGGTGCATGAATTTGTGCACCAGTGGGGTCCCTTGGCCTGGCCTGTGGGATTGGGCTGAAACCGGCTCTCTGACATCCCCCTAGGGGTCCTGGATTGCGAGAGAGCGCAGGCCAGGTTGAGGGACCCTACCGGTGCAGGATTGGGGCTGGGCAGGGACGTGGGAGGTTGATTAGCAAGGGAGGGACTGCAGGAGGGCTCCAGGGTGTATCTGGCCCATCTCACTCAGTCCTGATCAGCCAGACCCCAGCCCATCTCACTCAGTCCTGATCAGCCAGACCCAGCAGCAAGCTAACCTACCATTTGGAGCGTCTACCCCCTGGTGGTCAGTGCACATAATAGCAACTGGTGAACAGGTCAACTCTATGCCTTCTGGTGGTCAGTGAACATCATAGTGAGCGGTTGAGCAGACTAAATATTTCATTAGCATATTACGCTTTGATTGGTTGAACAGATGACCAGTTGACCAGACACTTAGCATATTAGGCTTTTATTATATAGAATAATCTTCACATTTATTTTTCAACATGACCAAATAACCAATTCATATCTAGAACGGTATTTAAAAAAAAGCTATTTCATCTTCTTTGCTCCACTCCCCACTTAGTTTATTCAAAGATGAGAGCTAACTTGAGGTGGGAAAGTTGCAAGCTATGAAGGGAAAAAGAGAAATAAACATTGATTCAGGGAGTGTTACAAGCTCTCAGGAGACAATACATTCTGAAGATGATGGACAAAACTGCTTTCTTTTTGTTGGAAAAGGATAAAAGGTAGCACCTCACATTTTGAAAATTTTTTTAGTTGGAAAACAAAGCTAGAAGCAGTAAATGTGCTACCTAAAGTGTACCTCCAAGGTCAGTATAATGATTTTTGAAAGTTTCTACTTACTACTGAGAAATTTATATGGGGAAAAAGAAAGAACATGACTCAAAGATTCCGATAAACCTTCTTAAACTACCAGGACCATCTTTCTACATACTCTTCTAAATTCTGAAAATATTAAATGTTTGATGCTTATTCTAGCTAAGCTAATAGTTATAGATCAAATTTCTGATATAATAGTTACATGCTATATTTCTGTAGGTATTCCTCCCACATAATATAGATGCATATTTTATTGATGTTTATTTTATATGGTCTCTAGAGCATCATTTTCATTATTTGTATAATTATAGACCTGTATGGTTATTTTTGTCTTTGCCATTATGATATATGTTAGTTTAGGCTAAGATTTACTTAATACTGAGTCCTTAGTAAAGACTAAAATAATCAATTATAATAGTTTTACTCTATGACTTGTATTCTAGGAACACATTATGGCAAAAAGCATTAAATGGGTTTTCCTAAAACAAAACACATAGCCAAGCAAATAAATAAAAAGTCTATAAGGAGAAAATGGTATGTGAAATCTATAGAAAGAGCCAACTTCATAGGTAATAATTATGTAAGTAATACAACAAAATTATTAAGAAATAAATGTGTGAATTTGGGCTATTTTTGATGCTGCATCTGCATGTATGCTTATAATTTGGTATGATTTGTATTTCATTTATTATAATACTGTTTTTAAACTAAATACTGATTTCTCCAAACTCTCAATATTAATATGATGGAGTGGAAGTACATTGATTTAATTTGTGATCATGGTGTTTTTTTTCTAATATATGATAGGAGAAAAAAAATTAAAGTGTGGAAATTACTAAATTGATAATTATTCAGATGAAAACATTTAAGAAAATTATGAAATTATTTCATGTATTTCCTGTTTTTTAAGAATAAATTAGAGATTAAATAAAATAAAAATATCCTGAAATCACTTGCATTTATATATACCAATAATGAACTCTCAGAAAGAGAAACTAAGAAAATAATATTATTTGTAATTGCTTCAAAAGAGTACCTAGGAATAAATTTAACCAAGGATACAAAAGACCTATACTTGAACAATTATAAGACACTGAGGAAAGCAATTGAAGAAGATATAAATAAATGGAAGTATATACCGTGTTCATGGATAGGAAGAATTAACATCAAAATGTCCATACTATCCAGAGCAAGTTATAGATTCAATGCCATTCCTATCAAGATATCAATGACATATTTCACAGAACTAGAACAAATATTCTAAAAATTTATTATATGTAACCACAAAAGAAGCCAAATAACTATAGCAATCTTGAGAAAGAAGAACAAAGCTGGAAGAATCACACCTGATCTCAAACTATACTACATAGCCATAGTAATTACAGCATAGTACTTGCATAAAAAAAACAGACATTTAGATCAATGGAACAGAATAGAGAGCCCAGAAATAAACCTACACTTTTATGGTCAATTAATATTTGACAAAGGAGGCAACATCATACAATAAGATAAAGATAGTCTATTCAATAAATGGTGTTGAGAAAATTGGACAGATACATGCAAAAAATAAAACAGGAGCACATTCTTATACCATATACAAGAATAAACTCAAAGACTTAAATGCAAGACTTGAAATTATAAAAATCCTAGAAGAAAACATAGGCAATCAAATCTTGGACATTTCTCATAGCAATATTTTTTTCTGATGTATCTCCTTGTACAAGGGGAATAAAAGACACGATAAACAAATGGGACTATACAAAAGACTATATAAAGTTTTTACATAGCAAAGAAAACCATCAACAAAACGAAAACCCAATGAATGCATGAATGTAGTCACCAATGATACATCTCATAAGAGGTTAATATCTAAAATGTATAAAATACTTATACAAGTCAACACCAAAACACACACACACACACACACAGATACAGGATCCAATTAAAAAATGCACAAAGGACTTGAATAGACACTTCTCCAAAGAGGACCAATAGACATGAAGAAATGCTCAAGTCACTGTCACTAATCACGACCAGAGAAATGCAAATGAAAATCACAATGAGGTATCACCTCAAACCTGTCAGAATGGCTATCATCAATAAGTCAACAAGCAACAAGTCTTGGCAAGCTTGTGGAGAAAAGGGAACCTTTGGGCACTATTGGTGGGAAGGCAGATTGGTGAAGTCACTGTGGAAAGCAGTATGGAGTTACCTCAAAAAATTAAAAATGGAACTGCCTTATTAACCAGGGCATACTTCTGGGAATATATCTAAAGAAACCCAAAACACCAATCAGAAAGAATATATGCACCCCTATGTTCATTGCAATGTTACTTACAATAGGCAAAATTTGGAAACAGCCCAAGTGCCCATCAGTAGATGAGTGTATATAAAAGTTGTGGTGCTTTTACACGATGGAATACATGATGGTCTTGGAAAGTATTATGCTAAGTAAAATAAGCCAGTCATAGAAATACAAGTACCATATAATTTCCCTTACATGTGGAATCTAATGAACCAAATAAACTAACAAACAAAATAGAAACAGACTCATAGATACAGAGAACAGACTACAGCAGTCAGAGGGGTGGGGAGTTGGGGGCTGGGTAAAAAAAGATAAAGGGTTTAAACAAGAAAACCTACACACACACACACACACACACACACACACACACACACACACACACACACTCCAAAGAACCCTCGTAGGTCCAGATAACAGTATGGTGATTACCAGAGGGAAAAGGGGGTGGAGAGAGGTAGAAGAAGATATGGGGGGGTGGTGATAAATGGTGATGCAAGGAGTCTTGATTTGGGGTGGTAAACACACAACACAATATACAAATGACGTATTTTAGAATTGTATTATGAAATTTTATTAACCCTGATACATCAAATTAAAAAAAAAAAGAAAATGTATTATCTTAGTTGAGAACAGTTTAACTGAAGAAATGCCTGATTTACAAACTGAAATGATTAAAAATAACTTGGAAAATATTTCAGACATTTTGAACCTAAGAGAGGTAGTTATATATTTTAGGATTAAAAATATTTTACAAGCACCCTAGCTAGTTTGGCTTAGTGGATAGAGCATCGGCCTACAGACTGAAGGGTTCCAGGTTCAATTCCGGTCAAGGACACATGCCAGGTTGTGGGCTCAATCCCCATTAGGAGGCATGCAGGAGGCAGCCAATCAATGATTCTTTCTCATCATTGATATTTCTATCTTTCTCTCCCTCTCTAAAATCAATAAAAATATTTTAAAAAAGGAAAAAAAACAATATTTCACAAACCTGACAGATGTGGCTCAGCATTGAAGCATCAACCCAGAAACCAATAGGTTGCTGGTTTGATTCCTGATCAGGGTCCATGACCAGGTTATGGGCTCTATCCCCAGTAGGGAGCCTGCAGGAGGCAGCAGATGAATAATGTTTCTCTCTTATTGATGTTTTTCTTTCTATCCCTCTCCTTTCCTCTCTTTCTAAAAAATCAATTAAAACATATTAAAATATTTCACATGTTTTAAAATCACTAATTCAAAATTTCTTGGAATATTAGAATGTTAGAGAATTTACAAGGCATCTATTCAAAACTTGAATAATATATTTTTGTATTAATCACATGGAAAAATAATCAGTCAGCCCTTTTGGTAATATTTTCAGTGAATGAGGGTTGCTTACTACCATTTTTAGAAAAACTGTTTGATTTGACATTAAATTCTGAATCAGTTATAACTATTTACTTCTTAGAAAACATATCATGGGAATTTTGTATGTAAACTTCAAACAGTTATTACCTATGAAAGAAGCATTTTTACTTTGTTGTTCAAGTTTCATGCAATAAATCTAATTTGTTTTCATTCAATAAATCTAATATAACAGGGTTTCTATTATGTCCACAAAGTCTTTGTCCAGGATAAACATAACTAGAAAAGCAAGATATGAATAATTTGATGGAGAAGCAAGGAGATTACATTTCTAGCAGTATATTAGAGTAGATAGCATAAATAACTCTGAAAAAAACTGGAAGATACTGTTAAAATATCACTGATCTGAGAAGGAAGTAATTACAGAGTTCTACAACACTGTGAAACTGGGACTTTGAAAGACAGATATGTGAATGTCAAAGATCTCTTTTGATAGCAAGTTTTCTGCCAAACCCTATTTTCCATAAGCTTCAATTTTGAAACTGTGGAATTATATGGGACTAGAGGCCTGGTGCACAAAATTCATGCACTGAGGGAATGTCCCTCAACCCAGCTTGCACCCTCTCCAATCTGGGACGCCTTGGGGGATGTCCGACTGATGGTTTAGGTCTGATCGACCAGCAGTTGGAATCCCTCTCACAATCCGGGATTGTTGACTCCTAACCACTCAACTGCCTGCCTGCATGATTGCCCCTAACTGCTTGTGCCTGCCAGCCTGATCACCCCCAACTGCCCTCCCCTGCAGGCCTGGTCGCCCCCCACCCCAGCCCCTGCCAGCCTGGTTGCCCCCAACTGCTCTCCCCTGCCAGCCTGATCTTGCCCCCAACTGCCCTCCCCTGCTGGCCAGATCTCGCCCCCAACTGCCCTCCCCTGCAGGCCCAGTCGCCCCCAACTGCCCTCCCCTGCCGGCCATCTTTTGGTGGCCATATTGTGGCGGCCATCTTGTGACAATGTGGGGGTGGCCATCTTATGAAGACATGAGGCGCAAAAGCGCAAGGGTCACCTAGGCTTTTATTAGTATAGATAGGATAGAAGGATGGAGATAACATCTAAGAGAGACTCTCATAAAGACCCAAAAAGGGACATTCCACCTGTGTAGGGGTGAAGGAAAAATAAATCTACTTATCCACCTTCCTCATGTGACAACAGGGATGAACTGGCGCTAATTATGCTAAATGAACTAAGTCAGATAAGAAAGTTGTTGCCAGGGGTTGTGGGCTGGAGAAAACAGAGAGAGGTTTCTGAAAGGGTTCAAAATTTCAGTTATAAGATGACTAAGGTCTGAGAATGTAATGTATAACATGATAACACCATCTTGTATAATTAAAATTTGCTAACAGAATAGAATTTAAATGTTCTCATTTAAAAAAATGTTAAATATGTAAGGTGATGGATATTGTAATTAACTCTATGGGGGGAATCTTTTCACAATATATATGTGTATCAAATTCATTGTAAACTTTAAAGATTTTATGTTTTTATTTATCAGTTATACCTCAATAAAGCTGAAAATAAATAAATAAAATAAGATTATAAGTAATTTCAGATTAAGTAATGCTCTCTTATGAGCACAATTATCATATCTTTATAAATGAAAATTAACATTTTTACTCTATCTGTAAAGAAGGAAGATCAGCAATAGTAGGGTTTTTCTCCCCAGGGAAAGATGATGGGTTTTTGATGATTAATTTACTTATTCTACCTAGAAATCTTATAAAATGGAATTCATTTATTATATATTAATAGAGTACTCCATGGTAAAACAAAATTGTCTTCGATGGGATTAAATCTTAGTCTAAGACTCTATTCATAAACATTTTGGTTTGCAAATCCAATAAATGAGGTAAGTGAATTCTCTCAAAAGTCATTCCAATTCTTTTTTTTTTCTTTTCTGGAAAGTAGAAGCTGGAGATATAACATTTGTTATTCTCAGATTTTATGGCTAGAATTCCAGATGTAATTTATATTTGGCAAATCAGATACGCTCACATAATATTTTGGTTTGAATCTGAGTCAGGAGGAAAGAAAGGGTATGTTGGAGACATCCAATTTGTTGTCATGGATCATGATAATGAGCTTCCATGGTACTCTGTGCCACTGTGATATTGAAAGTCATTTTCAGAATCCTAGCCCAGAGCAGTTTTTCAACCCTCTCAGCAATTCAATGAGCTGTGCTTATGCCCATTAATATATTTTTGCACTGTTTCAAGAGTAAATTCATAACTTCTTATATCTAGAGATATATCAAGAAGATATATCTAGATACTTAAAGAATCTACAAATTAAGAAGAAAGCTAAATGCAGTAACACTTTATTCGAGGCCAAAATAAGTTGGTTTACTAATGACCTAGACATTTATATTTAATTGCATAGACTGACTAATACTTCATTTTATCAAATAAAATGTTATTTTAATAGAAGCAACATACATGGAAATATATTAGATGAGTTGCTTTTCATAATTACTTGAGAAAAAGAAGTGAAGGTTAGTTTTATTAACCTTGGTAATAATTATAACAGATAAAACATTTTTAATGCATTATTAGGTCTTGGACAGTTCTTAGTGTGAAATGATTTATTTTTCTTTATGAATGTGCATGGCAAATACAATATGCTGTTTTATTATGTTGCCTATTGTAACCATGCTATTCTAAAAATATTCTACTTCAGAAAGCTCAACTTTTAGTTATAGGCCTCCTTTCTTTGTCTCTGAAAGTTTTGATAGTTCATTCTTTTAGCTGAGCTACAATAATATTGCCAGGAAGAAAAGAAAAAACTAAAGTTAATATATGTTCATGACATTTACATTATAATCAAGATGAGTATGATCACCCTCAAAATCATAACAAGTTTTCTTCCCTGATTTTGTATCAGTTGCATATGTGTATTTTTTTTCCTTCTAAGCCATACCAATGTCAATTACCTGCTGTTACTTTTATACAGGGAAGTATATGTTCACCACAGTATTATCACAGTTTGACTAAGAAACCTATTCTTAGTGATACAAACAAATGGAACATAATGTAAATTTAGTTCAACAGAATGATGACCTTTTCCCCATGATCTGCATATTCTTGTTTCTCATTTATATATATATATATATAAAAGCCTAAGAGACCAGCTGACCATCCGGGGGCAGACACTTAATGCAGGAGCAGAAACCACAGGCATGGAAACATGGAACAGACTGATGAATCTCAGAGGGAAGGGGGGAGGAAAGAGGGTGTGAAGAGATTAACCAAAGATCTTATATGCATACTAGAGGCCCGATTTGTGCACCGGTGAGGTCCCTTGGCCTGGTCTGTGGGGATCGGGCCAAAACCGGCTTTCTGAGAGGTCCCTGATTGCGAGAGTATTCTGGCCAAGCCCAGGGACCTCACCAGTGCACTTTGTGCACCAGGCCTCTAGGTATAAAAACAAGTATGTACTTTGCATAAATCTATCCCAATATTTAAGGAACTGTGTAGCCTGGAATTTCAAGTGCTATATTTGATTACTATCTAAAAATTTAGTCTATGTGGTTGGTGTTTGTACATATTAGAACAATTAGAATCTTGACTTATATAAACCTAGGATCGAAAAACACATAATAATCAATCTATAAGTAAAAAGAGTGAGGGAGGCCTGGAGTGGGATGGGAGCTCAGAGGAGAAAGCCAATTGGGGGAGGGAAATGGAAGACATTTGTAATATTCTCAACCATAAAAATAATTTTTTCTTTTTTTAAATATATTTTATTGATTTTTTTACAGAGAGGAAGGGAAAGGACTAGAGCAGCCGTGGGCAAACTACGGCCCATGGGCCGGATCTGGCCTGTTCAGCTGTTCTCTACAGCCCGCGGAGCCGAAAGAGCGGAGGGTTCTCTTGCTCTCCCCATCCGCTCCTTTACTTTGAATTTATATTAGTTTACACAAACACTCCATCCATGCTTTTGTTCCGGCCCTCCAGTCCAGTTTAAGAACCCATTGTGGCCCTCGAGTCAAAAAGTTTGCCCACCCCTGGGCTAGAGAGTTAGAAACATCGATGAAAGAGAAACATCGATCAGCTGCCTCCTGCACACTCCCTACTGGGTATGTGCCCGCAACCAAGGTACATGCCCTGGACCGGAATTGAACCTGGGACCCTTGAGTTCGCAGGCTGATGCTCTATCCACTGAGCCAAACCAGTTAGGGCAAAATAAATTTTTTCTTAAAAAAAATGAGGAAATGTACAACTGATTTCTGTCTTTCCAAAAATGCCCTCACACACTTATGTGGGTATTTAGATGTGGGCCCATTCAGACAGCAAAGGAAAAAAGTAAAAGAAAATGCCTTAGCTTGTTTTAGAAAGATCAAAACCTTAGGGTTTGAATGTGTCTCTGAAAGTGGGCCAGAATCAGCAAGGGTTCTTATTTTATCTAAAATAGGTTCCTTAAAACTTGAGAATTTCAGATGTGTGAGAGATTCTACCCCTTTCAAAGTTTCTTCTTATTTAATCAATGTCTAAAAGCCAAGGCATGCTAGAGGAGAGCTCTACAAAGTATATTCTTGATAACTTTAATTAAATTTTTGTTCTATGCTGAGGGTTTGAATGTGTCTCTAAAAGCGGGCCAGGATCAGCAAGTGTTCTTCTTTTATCTAAAATAAGGTGTAAAATGAGGACAGATTGGTGGGAAGGAAAGACTGGAAGGTAAGAAGAAATTTATTACCAATAACAATTGACTTGGGGCCACTTATGGCCTAATACTTACATGTATCAAAATTAGTCTTGCCAATTAATCATTTATAGTCAGATAGAAAAATGCTAATCAGAGAAAAAGAAAAGAACAAAGGATAGCATTCTTGACTTGCAGAAGGTTATCGTTAAAAATGTCATTCTAGCTTCTAAGGAACAGTAGGTTTTTCATGACAATGAAACAGGAATTTTTAGGGGTGAAAAAGACAGGTTTTAAAAATTTTTAGAAATTAAGGGGACCATGGAGGAGGAAGCACAGGGCTGCAGAGCAGCAGAAGGTATATTTCCATAGAATAAGGAAGCTGAAAAGCTACAACAGGTACATTTCCATAGAATGAGGGAGATGGGAACAGCAAAAGGTCTATATTTACAAAATAAATAGAAGGAAGCCCTTCATCAGGAAGGAGAAGAAAGCCCAAAGGGAATAGGAAAACAATAAGGAAGAAGGAGGGGAGAACCTCACATGTCCCATGTGAGGTTTGACCTGTGAGTCCAGGAGTTACTATAGTAACCCGTCTAAGGGAATAGTGACTAATCAGAGGGGATATCAAGGCACCAGGATCTGCAGCCTTTATTAGCCATAAGGAAAGGGAACTCAGTGGGACCCTTTCTCCCTCCCCAAGTGGGAGTCCATTCTGTGGGACTCTTTCCCCCTCCCTACGTGGGAGTCGGTACTTGTTCTTTAATAAATTTCCACCTTTGCTATACCATTTTCTGTCCGTGGATTCATTCTTTGACTCCGGCAGACAAAGAATCCAGGTTCCAGTCCAAAAATTCCTTTTCAACAAGATCTATTCAAAATATGACAAATTTGATTAGATTACATGATTCATTTAGAAGCTTTTCCTAGTGTACAACAAACATTTCTGTGGATTACAGCTGTTTACATCTAAGCACTGTCTGAACAAACTGATGCCTTGTCCATTGAAGATAACTTGGACATTTTATTTCAGACCAGAATTAGAAACAAAATGGTAAAGCTGGTCATAATTTCCTCATATTTTGACCCCTGGTTAATTCTCATTCTTTAACTGAATGTGAAAGGTGATTTGAGCATTTTTAGAGGGAAAGAAAGATACTGACCTTCTAATATGAACATTCTGACGGACTAAGCGGTGAATTCTAAAGCACTTAGAATGGAGTTTAGAGCTTCCTCAAGATTGTCTACATTTTATGCATTGCCTTATATACACACAATATCAGTTTTGGTTTCCATAGTGTGGCTATAATCTGCTGTTGCCTATTGGTTTGTTTGGATTATTTGTGTAAAGGGAGTCTAATTGTGACAGCTATGAAGCATTCTAGTTGTTATCAGCACATTTTGGCAGTCTCTTTGGCAATGTTGGTTGTGGTCCTAACCCTGTTTATATTTTACAGAACAACGAGAAATAGGATGATTGCTCTTATCACAAATAACAGAAGGACATAGAGAGCCGAGCTGCATATACAATGACATATTGTACTAGAGATGTGTCATATTATTATAGCTGATTTAATTCAGCTGATAAGTAAAGTAAGTCCCTTTGCTTCCCATTTTCTGCATTCCCTCTTCTTTTCAGTTTGATAATTTCAATTTTTTTTTTAATTTGAGTCTTTTCCTTTTTTGTTCTATAACCCTCCCAGTCTATTTTCCCAAAGGATAATAGCATACTCCTTCTGAATTGTTACCTACTCTAGATTTTTTTTTGTTTCTTAGAATTATCTATTACTTATTTATTCCATATCTATATTCTTTTTAGAGAATTATAATTTCCCCACATTTTTTTAAAAAGGCCTTCCTATGTTCCTATGAATTCCTCTCTCATGTTAGGGATGATCTCCACACCCATTTATTTAAAATGAGAAACTATAACAATTTCACCTTGAAATTCAATTACTTTGATGACTTTCACATATGCCACCTAGGAAGCACAAACATTTTTCCAGAGGACAAGCAAATGGGCTGGTAATAATTTTCTTCTCTGGCATGAAAATGTGTCCACAGACTAATTAACATCAACCCGGGCTCCATAATTTCTCTCAATTAGCATTCCCTAGAAAACCATAGCAGTTCCTGGCGGAGGGATCTTTTCACTGTAAAATGTCTGTTGGACATCATTTTGTTGGCAGAGCTGTAGCACAAGATTAGTTGCACTCTCTGTTTTCCATCAGAGTGAATGGGTGAGGGAGGCATGTAATACCTGCTGTGGCCTCTATGTGCAGGTAGTCTGCTCACAGTGATAGACTTAGCCCAGCAGTATTAGCTGTGTTGCTAATTATTGTAATCCCCCATTTCCCAATCTGGTGTATTCTCCTTGTTGTCCATAAATTTCTCTCCAAATTTCTGGGAGGTACCCAGAAAATGTCCTCCTAATTTGGTGAGAGAATGTTACTGTTTTGTCACATGGACTTTTCAGGTCAGAGAGGTTACTATTCTTAGGTATAGCTTAGTCATCTTAGCATTAACCTATACGTGGAGAATTTGTATCTATGCCTGATGTAGCACTTCATCTTATTTTGAGCTTGAACTGAGCACAAATATGGTATTCCTTAAAACTGAGAGGAAAAATAAAATGAACTATGTTTATTGAACAATTGTGTGTCATATATTTTAACAGATAATACTTCATTTAATTTCCAAAACAACATTGTGAGGTAGGAATTACTATTCTTGGCTTTATACACAAGAAAACCAATATTGAAAAGTAAGTGACAGCATCGTACTTAAAAGTCTCTGTCTATATGACTGCAAAGCTCAAGATCTTTTCATTAAAACTTGCTTTCTCTTTATTACTGAAGAAATAGCAGAAATTTCCTATAGCCTGAATCTGAGAAGAACACAGAGCAGATATCCTTTTGTTAGGGAATACTTCCCACCTCACTTCATCACTTGGGGGATTACCCTGGTAGGTGAAACCACTCATCCTAAAACTGTCTTCATATGTATCTTTGGAAGCCATTATCTCTTCTGTTCACCCCAGCCTTCTGCAACAACTTTATGTTCCTATTCCATGAGTGACCTTTTTTTTATATTTGTTCTAAACAAGCATTAACAAATTTATTCTAGTTAATTGGGTTATGAATAATTTTACATCCATCAATTCACAGTGGGGAATCTATCTTGTGTTAATATCACAACAATTTTTCTGGAACTTTTTGAAACTGTATTATTCAAAAATTATTCATAATTTTATGCTAACTAAGTAACCATAATTCTCTTACACTTTGAATACATACATGCTATATATGTATAAGGATCAGTTTAAAATAATCATCCATAGCATGAATAGGTCTCCTTCTAATATAAAAAGGATTCAGATACCTTAGAAAGAGGGATTATCTTCATTATTACTAACCACTGTTTGTTATTGGGTGCCTGCATTCATGCCAGGCACTGTCCTAAACAATAAGCACCTTATATCTAATCCGCACAAAACCCTGCAAGGCAGATGTAAATAGCCTCATTTTCTAAATGTGGAAACTTGGATTTTGACTGTTTAAATTACTTGTGTGAGATCACAAAACTAGCGAGTGGCAGAATTAAAATTCGAACACGGTGTCGGTTGTGAAATTCCATGCAGTAAGCCATCCAAGCAGGGTTTTTTAATTGGTTCCATCTTTAGTCCAAAGCTTCAGTGGGAGTCAGGGACACAAGTCCTGAGGCCCACAGTCAGGGATGGAAACACAAGGCTCCGTCTAACTGTGTGACCCAGATACCCATAATAAAGCGCATGGTACTTTTTGATATTTATTTGGTCCCCAATACTTGTCTTTAACATGGCTCTTGGTGGTAAGTAAGTAACGCCTGCAAAATTCCATAAACCAAAAACCACGCCTTCTAAATCCAAGCTTCAGCCTTTTCACTACACTGTGCTATCTTCAGTGAAGTTTAATTTTTTTTTCCTTTAAATTGACAAATTAATGATTTTTCCTTCCAAGATATAAGTACTTAAATCCCTACCACTAAGCACATAAAATTTTAGCTTTTTGTAGCTCATGTATTTTCTTTAAAAAAGAACTTACTGTGAACTCCCAAGCCCATTCCTCCCTCTCAACAAGTCCCCACTCTTCTGAACTTTCAGTTTAGCATTCCTTTCCATGTTGATAAATTATTACCAAATGTATGTATCAGTAAAACACTAGTATTGTTTTGGATCCTTCTATAAAACATATACATTTTAGCTATTCAGTTATTTGTGTCTGTAAAATAAACTATCCCTACAATTTTGTGATGCAAAGCACAAAACAGCATTTATTTTGCTTCTGAAGTTACATTTTGGGCGGATCTAGATGGGGATAGCTCATTTCTGCTCCCCTTAGCATCAAGAGGCACATGCTCAAAGTTTGGAATTGTGTAAGGTTTTGCTCCCCCCAGATGATGTTAGCTATGGGCTTGAGCTTTAGCTGGACCTATCAACCAGAACATACATATGTAGCCCCTCCACACGGCCTGGGTTTCTAAACAATACGATGACTTGGTTTCAAAGGTGAGCATTGAGAGAGAGAGAGAGAGAGAGAGAGAGAGAGAGAGAGAGAGAGAGCGAGTGCCATACACACCCTGACTGGGGATTGAATCAGCAACCTAGGTATGTGCCCTGACTGGCAATTGAACCTGCAATCTTTTGGTGTATGGGAAGATGTTCCAACCAACTGAGCCATCCTGCCAGGGCAGAATTAGATTCCTTTAAATGAGATGAGTATTAAAGAATCTGTGGACATATTTAGAAAAGTTTGTAGACACATATAATTGTGTATATATATATACACACATATATATATGCACACACACATACATACACTTAGATACACACATGTATATATATTCTACTGTGCCATTGTTATATTTTTATTCAACATTATGTTTTTAATTTACCCTTGCTGATTTTTTATAATTATATTATTCTGTTATAAGAATATCCAACAATACCAGCATAAATATGCTTACTTTAATGTATGAACAGATACATAAATATGTATGTATATATACATTAATATCCATGCATATATGTCCTAGCTGTCTGCTGAAAGGAGACAGCTAGAAGCAATGACATCTTAATAGCAATGAGCATAACAAGTGCCCAAATATTGGGGTCTCAATAACATTCTCTACAAGGACAGAGTTCCTTTGAAGAAGCGTCTAATTTTAGGATTAGGGCTGGGAAAATTCAAGCTAAGCCTGGAGCATATTCCATGCCCGGAGGTAAGGCACTACTCAAAATGAAAAGGCTGGGGCCATGTCTGAGAGACAGGAAGCATTCTGAAAGAGCTTCCAATGGCCAAAGCAGGAACAATTTGAGCAAGAAAACAAATAGCATTGTATTGGGTTATAAACTGAAGTAGAAAGAAATATAAATGTGTCCTTACTTAGAAAAATATATGATTGAATAAATAGATAAATGAAGGAAAAGTGACAAGTCTTCATTTCAGAAAAACTCTAAATAATACATGTCAATAAAACCTCCTACAGAAGGTGAAGCTTAACCCCCACACCCCCACCTTGAATGAAGGCTGGAAGGAGTGATTTCCTTATAAAGAATAGAGCTAGAAAAGGTAAAGTAACTTATACTAGAGGAACCTGAAGGATTATACCTTAACTAAGGGATAGAGATGTCACATGGATATCATGTACATCTGTATATGATGTAATATGAAGTGCACTTAACAGCCATAATATTCTTTTACAAAATCCATAATCCTTGTCTCATCTTGAGAAAAAAAACAAATTGAGGAACATTCTATAGAATTTTTAAGCAGACCCTTTTATACTGTTAAGGTCATAAAGGAAAACCAAACAAAACAAAACACTAAGAAACTTTACCAAATCAGAAGAGACTATAGGGCCATTGTGGGGAGGCATAGGAGAGGAGTTGGCTGAAGGCAGCTGCCCCTGCCTTGACTTTTCCAAACAAGTCTGAGCCCCCAGATGTTTTATTGGAATCTTTATGTTTAGTCTTTAGATGTCCTTGCTTAAAGGACACTGTAGATGCATATTTCTTCTCAAGGATACTTACCCTGCCCATAGTATCTAATAGTTAATTTTAGATCAAGCTGTTGTTACAGTAAATCCTAAGGAGGCAGGTGAATGGGGCTATTTGGTTTCTCAAGCCAATCAGTCCCTTAGCCCTCTTTTTCACAGAAACGTGTGTCAGAATAATTATTCATCTGTTGCTCAGGGTCTCCTGGTCAGCCCTGGCAGGCCATAATGACTAGATACTATGATATATTCTGGATTAGAACCTGCAATCATCACAAAAAAAAGACAATGTTGAAAAACTAGAAAAAATAAAATCTTTAGTTTATATGTGGACCAATATTCATTTCTACCATAATTATGTAAGATTTTATCATGTAGCAAGTTTGGTGAAGGGCATAAGGAACTCCTTGGACCACCTTTGCAACTTCTCTATCAACCTAAGATTATTCAAAAATAAATTTAAAAACTGAAAAAAAATCCACAATTTGTTTTGCTTTTTTTTTTTTTTTTGCTTTGCTTCCACTACAGTAATTAAAAAATAAAACCCTAGATTCAGCTTCCCTTGCAGCTAAGGGTTGCTATTTATGGAAATGAAATGTAAAGAGAACTTTTATAGTGCCACTTATTCCCTTTCCTGTTTATTGTTTAGAAATCAGTCAGTGATCCAAAGCAACACTAAGTTATTATGTTAAATTCATACAATGAAATAAAAGTCAGCAATGAAAGTGAAGATCCCACTGATATACTCAACAAGAATGATTTTCAAAGATATATTGAGAAAAAGAGGCCAGAGACACTTTTGTTTCTTTAGAACTTATGATATGGTTCTGCTTATATGAAATCCAAGGACAGGTGAAAGCATATTTACCAGTTATGTATGATTCAACCAGAGGAGAACAATCTATCTATATAAAATTGGCTTATGCAATTGTAGAAGCTAGCTATGTAAATTCAAAGTCTATAGGCCATGCAGTCATGGGAAAAATCATAAGCAAACTGGAACCCCATGGGCAGGGTCTGAAGTTTTTATATTGTCTATAGCAGCGATTTTCAATGGTTGTGCCCCAGGACACTGGTGTGCTGCAATAATTTTTAAATATGAAATACTTGACTATTTAGTCATGGGTACTGACCTCTTTTCCCTTAGATTGTTAAATTTAAAATATGACAACAGCCCACACAATAATTGCTGTCTGTGTGAATTAATCAAAATTATATCTATCTTTTGGTCAGATTAGCAAAAATTATATATTTTGGTGTGCTGCAGAATTATAGTAATTAATTTACATATGCCATAAGATGAAAAAGGTTGAAATTCACTCATTTTCAGGCATGAGTTTCTCTCTCCCTTCAAGAAAGGCTTAAACTCTCTTTTAAAGGGCCTATACTTTACATAATCTTTCTAACATAAAGTCAACTGCTCAAGGACTTTAATTATATCTGCAAAATTACTCCACAGCAATACTTAGACTAGCATTTAATTGAGTAATGGGAGTAGGTGCGTATACTAGTATACTATAAAATGGCTGCTGAATCCCCTCTGTCCTCTAACTACCATGTCAGAATATCTCTCGTAGTTCACCTTATCTGGGAACATATTAAAAACTAAGTTTTGGAGAAATATTTAGTCTAGCCAAGTAACATCCCACAAAACTGTCACACTCTTTGATGGTAATAGAAGTCATTTCCTTATAACTAGGGAAATACCTATTGACCAGAAGAGGGCAGGGCTTGATCTATACTAGAGGCCTGGTGCACAAAATTTGTGCACGGGGGGAGGGGGGGGGGGCGGTTCCCCTCAGCCAAGCCTGCACCCTCTCCAATCCGGGACCCCTTGGGGGATGTCCAACTGCCTGTTTAGGTGCAATTCCAGGGATCAGGCCTAAATCGGCAGTCGGACATCCCTCTCACAATCCTGGACTGCTGGTTCCTAATCGCTCACCTGCCTGCCTGCCTGGTCACCCCTAACTGCCCCTCCTGCCGGCCTGATGGCCACTCACTGCCTCTGCGTGCTGGCCTGATCACCCCTAACTGTTCCTGCTGCCAACCTGGACACCCCAAACTGCCCCCCACTGCTGGCCAGGTTGCCCCCAACTGCCCCTTCCTACCGGCCTTGTCACTCCTAACTGCCCCCCCATCAGCCTGGTTATCCCTAACTGCCTCCCCTGCTGGCCTGGTTGCCCCCAACTGCCCCCACCCCCCCGCTGGCTAGTCACCCCTCAGTGGCCCCTGCCAGCCTAATTGCCCCCAACTGTCCCCCCTGCTGGCCTGGTTGCCCCCAACTGCACCCCTGCCGGCCTGGTCACCTCTTACTGCCCCCCTTGCCAGCCTGGCCACCCTCAACTGCTCCCCCAGTGGCCTGGTTGCCCTCAATTATCCCCCCCCCCCTGCTTGCCTGCCCACCCCCCACTGGCCTGGTTGCTCCACGCAGCCTGCTGTTCAGTTGTTTGGTAGTCCCTCACTAACTCCCCTGCTGGCCTGGTCGCCCCATGAAGCCTGCTCTTCAGTCATTTGGTCATCCCTCACTAACCCCCCTGTTGGCCTGGTCATAGGCAGCCATCTTGTGAGGGCATGAGGGTTAATTTGCATATTGCCTCTTTATTATATAGGATATATATATATACTGTATATACATACTAGAGGCCCGATGCATGAAATTCATGAAAGGGGCTCTGCCCTCTCAGCCCCGCCTGCCTCAGCTGGTCCTCACAGCCCCGGCTTCATCCAGAAGGTTGTCCAGAAGGTCATCTGGACTGTTGTTCTACTGTTTGGTCTAATTAGCATATTAGCTCTTTATTATATAAGATATATATGTTTACATATATATATATGTAAAAAATTACATATACATATATATGAAAAGTTAGCAAGCTACACACTTAGGATTAGTAAACTTTATGCACTTTTTTGTATGCTTATTATAACTCAAATTAGAAAAGAAAGTAGGCATAAACTAGAAAAAGGAATTGTGAGTGACAAATAAATTAGGCAAATATAACTCATTTATAACTTCTTATAAAATGATGTGGAAGTAAGAGCAACTTCTCTTATGTTAAAGATTTCAGTATAATAAGCACAAATTTGGAAGCAAGTGAATGACAGAACACACAGTAGAATGTGGTTCCAGGATAAATAAGAAAATAAAAGAAATTGATAAGGCCTTGTAACATGTTAAAGAATTAGGATTTTTATCCTAAGGATAGTGGAAGGATATCAAATAATTTTAACTAGTGTAATCACATAACCAGATGAATGTGTGGAGAGTTCACTGGAAAGGAACAAGAATGGAGCAAGGGACTCATCAGTCTTCACATATCTATAACTCAATGACATTCGGGATGTCACTTAACCTGTCAGTGTCTCCATTTTCTCATCTCTAAAAATACACATTATCAAGTCCATTTACTTACTTCTAGGATTGCTTTGAGGATTGGTGAATATGACTCTACTAAATGTATTTTGTGAGTATTCGTTAAATGAAAGAAGGAATGAATGAATGAATGAACTTGCCCAAGAGATGCCTACATTGTTAGTGAAGCTGTAATGTAACACTGGCTGCATCATCCTGTGTCAGAAACTTCCCATTCCACCACCATTTTTCTCTTCTCTTCTCCAAAATGATATTTAGCCAAGTATATGTATGCCTAGAAAAATGACCATGTCACCCAAACATCTTAATGGTAGGCATTTTCATGCGACTAATTTCTGTCCAAATGGGATGCAAGCATATGTGATCCGTAACACTTGACAGGAACTTCCTTAAGAGACATCTTGAGCAAACCATTCACATTCTCTTTATCTTTTCATCTATCTTGTTCTCTGGAATGATATTCTGCCTTGGATAATGAAGACAAAGCCACACATTAGAAATGACAGAGAGCTGATCTAGAAGTTTCTAGAGTTCCTAAACCACTTTCCTCTACTACACTATAAAGTTTCTGACATTAATACAGGTGATAAATACTTTTCTTTCTTGTTTAAGCTTTTTAAAAAGTTCTGGTTTTTAATGTTACTAACTGCTAAAAATAATGCTAAGAAATAAAAAAATTGGTATCGCCACAAGATGCTTAGATTAATGAAATATGAACCCTTTTCACTGGTTTCATGAGATTATTCATGTGGCAACAACTCAGATATTGCAGGCTTGAAAAGCAGCCTCATTCTTTTTTTACAATATATTTTGTGATACTATCTGCTGAATTTTTGTAGAAGGCTATGGGTAGATAAATAAATAGTGTGGTGGAAGCTAATAGAAACACTGAAATATTTGGTGTGTTTCACTGCTTTTGTTACTTTCCCAAAATTCTGACAAAGTGAGAAACGTTTGTGTGTAAGTAGAAATCAAAAGAAACAAGATTCCACTGAAGATAGCATGTTCTGCTATGCTATGTGTTCTGCTTCCAGGTTGCTAAAAATTTTGGAAACTTGGAGACTTTCCAATTTCAAAATGCATCCAAATGAAAGTGTTAGCAAGAGAGAAGTCAAATGCCTTGTCACATGAAAGTCAATAGACAACTGACAGAGATGGGATCAAAGGTATCGTTTTCACCCTGAGGACCATTGCTACAGATGGCTTTGACTAGCCATCATTGCATTGAAACAGTTGAAGGAGCAAAACACAAAGGATAATAAAAAGAACCAAAGCCTTTAAATGTAATGGCTATGTCTGGATGAGATTTGTGGCTGTGCTTACTTACACATGAAATTAAGCAGAAACTTACTAAGATTCTGAGAGAATCATATTGCAAAAGAAATCAATGGAGTCTGTGATTATTCATCTATGCAACTCCTAGGTCTTGAAGACTGCACCAAGATAAATAGACTATGAAAGCTGAACTTCCAACAAAGGCTCTAATGACAATCATCAGTTTCATCAAGCAGGAAAGCAAATGGATAATATATTTCCTCTTAGAGATCAGAATCAGTTGCTACCAGATTGGAAAAATCAAAGAGTTCCTCAACTATCAGAGAATGGAGTCTTTAATTCCTGCTCAGGAAGAGTTCATAATTGCAATGAACTGCTGACTGCTATTTTCTTTCCTAAATGTGAGTTTTTACTAATGTTATCTGCCATTCTATCCTAGGATAGGGACAGGCAACTTGTCTTTTAATTTATAAGTTAATGTGCCATGGGGAGTTAGAACACACTGACATGATACACAGAGCAATATGTCACTTAGAGTTCCTAAAGTTTGAATTACATGCAGTAATTGACTGGGACATAGGCATTACTTTCCTTGAAAGGAGAATGAGTGTTGTATATGTGGGAAGAAAAGTTATTTAGGTGTCTAAAATGTTAACCTGTGACAGAACTGTCTGAACAAAAAAATATAAAAATGCATGTACTACAGCAATTTCTAGAAACTTTCCTTAGGACCACAAACACAAGGCATTTGCCTTTATTACTGCTCCCTTTTTTCATTTTGCTACCTGGATGTAAATGGAAATGCTGATGGACTATGATGGAAATGAGCAACCCCTAGAAATAGGGCAAAGGTGAGCTGGAAGAAATATGGATTTTGAAGGCTTTTTAGGGCAGATCTGGCATTAATTCTGGGCTGTAAAATTCCATCTATAATAATCTATAATAATAAAAGCATAATACGCTAATTAGACCAGACAGCCGAATGACCTTCTGGATGTCATTCCAGACGTCCTTCCCAACAAAGCCTTGGTGGTGGGGGCCGAGGCAGAGGCAGTTTAGGGTGATCAGGCAGGCAGGCAAGCAGTTAGGGGTGATCAGGCAGGCAGGCAGGAGAGCAGTTAGGAGCCAGCAGTCCCGGATTGTGAGAGGGTGCAGGCTGGGCTTAGGAACCCCCCCTGCCCCTGTGCACAAATTTTGTGCACTGGGCCTCTAGTCTATAATAATAAAAGGGTAATATGCTAATTAGACCGGACGTATTTCTGGACATGCTTCCTGACAAAGCTGGGGCCAGAGGGAAACAAGCCCTGGTTCCAGGTGCCTGTGGGTGCCCGAGGGACGCCAGCCCAGGTCCTTGGTGCCTGCCGGCAGCCAGAGGAGGGAAGCCTGGGTCCCAGGTGCCAGAGGGAAGCTGTGCCAGCAGCCAGGGGAAGGAAGGCCTATACTTGCACAAATTTTCATGCATCGGGCCTCTAATACTTTCATATGAGAAAGAAATTAACACTTTTTAAAAATTTAGCCAGTTACTTTGCACTTTTCCCTATTAGCAGCCAAACCTAATTATCAAAACTGTATTAAAGTTCCCCTTAGCTCCGCAGAACTTTAGAAAGGTTTCTTCCTAGTCTCATTGACCACAGGGCATTTCCCTCTAAAAAGTAAATCTGCTCCCAGTCATTTCAGTAAATGTCAACCAAAGGATATCTTTCTCAAGGACCTGGGAGCCATCCCTCTAAAACAGAATAAAGAAAGACCATACCTCTATCTTCCAGTTTCTCCCAAAGTGTTGGAGCCTAACTTTGTTAAAGATTAACAAACAAACATAGATGACAATCACATTAACCAACCTCCTCCTAATGTCCTTCAGTGCTTTTCCAGTAGCTCATTCCAATGCTTAAAAGTTCTCCCATTTTTTTTCAGTGAACTTTAATACTGTTTCTTTTCTCTATTGCAATTGTCTTGAATAAAGTCTTTCTTGCCTATTTAATTCTGTCCAATGCAATTTTTCTTTGCCACTCAGCCTAATTTAATACATCCTCTGTGAAGGGAAAGATTCCTTTCACAACATGTCTAGCCATCTATTCATTGCCCATATTAGCATATCCAATGAGAGATTTTATCATTCCGGAGGGGTGTGGGAAACAGGGTAAATTATCAGAGTAGAAGGACATTTTTGGAAAATATAAGAAGAGGTAAAACTGATGGCAAAAACAATAATGGAAGAAATGGGAGAAGTAAAAGAAAGAGAAAAAATAACATTACAATTGCAGAGTTACAAAAAAAATAAGTTGATTATTTAATTTCTTGACCTAGACTTTGTCTCTAGGTGTTGGCCACAAATTGAAAATTAATGAATTCATTCCTGGTTTTGAGATAATCAGAATACAGCATATTGTTCTCAAAATAAAAATGCAATATATCCCAACAGCTTGGTGTTGAAATTAAACACAAATTTTACAGAAGATTAGTGGCATGAATACATTTTTAGTAAAGTGAGACAATAAATAAATATGGATATAGCTTGAAGCTCCTCTCTCTCTCATACTTATGTTAGCTATGCTGTTTAAGATGACTGTTTTTTATAACTGTTTTTATAATGCTACTTAATTATCATTGTTATGTAAATTTAATATAAATTATAGCAATTATTATGGAAATTAAAGGTAAATCCCATTTGTATTCTATTAGTAATGCTTTGGATGAAGATGTAGATTAATCACGAGAGAGTTATTTGAGACTAGAGGCCCGGTGCACGAAATTCATGCATGGGGGGGGGGCGTGTCCCTTAGCCCAGCCTGCACCCTCTCCAATCTGGGACCCCTCGAGGGATGTCTGACAGCCTGTTTAGGGCCGATCCCAGTAGGACTGCTGGCTCCCAACTGCTCACCTGCCTGCCTTCCTGATTGCCCCTAACCACTTCTGCCTGCCAGCCTGATCACCCCCTAACCACTCCCCTGCCAGCCTGATTGATGCCTAACTGCTCCCCTGCCAGCCTGTTTGCCCCTAACTGCCCTCCCCTGCAGGCCTGGTCACCTCTAACTGCCCCCCCTTGCAGGCCTGGTCACCCCAAACTGTTCTCTCATGAAGACCTGGGTCCCCCCCAACTGCCCTTCCCTGCAAGCCCGGTCGCCTCCAACTTCCCTCCTCTGCCAGCCTGGTCACCCCTAACTGCCCTCCCTTGCAGGCTTGATCGCCCCCAACTGCCCTTCCCTGCTGGCCATCTTGTGGTGGCCATCTTGTGTCCACATGGGGACAGCCATCTTGTGTGTTGGAGTGATGGTCAATTTTCATTACTGTTTTATTAGATAAGATTGGTTTTAAAGAATAAAAAGGGTGTTGTGTTTTTATTGAGATAGTTAAAAGCATATCTATAAATATCAGTAAATGCATAGCCTTCAGTCACATAATTTCATCTTGAGGAACTAATGGATTGATCTATATAGATCAATGTACTTTTTTCTGTAATTGGAACTTAACTTATGAAGGTCTAAAAATTTTATTTCAGAAAATAAAAAGGTTAATGCCTTTTACCTCTTATATGGTTATATCTTCTTAATATGCCATAACCTGGACTTTGAGTTTTAAGATACTAAAACAAATATCCTATCTAATAAAGAGGGAATATGCTAATTTACTGCCTCACCCTCAAAGATGGCGGCGCCCACAGCCACAAGATGGCAGCACCCAGTCCCCTCAGCCCCCCAGCCACCCAGGGCTGCCCGAGGCGCAGGTAACCAGGGCCAGCTGAGGCTTGTGCTGCCGGCAGTGGCAGCAGCAGGGGTGTGATGGGGTGTCACTTTCCCCTAATCGCCAGGTCACCTCCCACCCCTGAGGGCTCCCAGACTGTGAGGGGGGGGCAGGTTGGGCTGAGGGACCCCCCATCCAGTGCATGAATTTTCATGCACCAGGCCTCTAGTAGATACATAAATAGATAATCACTTATTCAACCAAACATAAACCATTTTACACTTTCTTTTAACAAAACTCTATCATTTAAAATTTTTCCAGATTAAAATTTTATTTGCATAATCAAAATTATAACATCATATGGTAGAACAGATGCCTAGTAATAATACCTTATTTGTATATACTATAACAGTTTACAAAGCACTTTCATTTACATTATTTCAATTAAGTTCAATGAGATGATTAATGATGATTTTTGTTTTTGTTATTCTCTTCAGTATTAAAACAGGAAAGGGAACAGATTCAATGTTCATTCTCATTTTCAATAGAATTTTTAATGTTTGTGAACAAGGGCAATAATCATTGCCTTTTAACATTAAACTTAAAACAAAACTTAACTTTGAACTTAAAGCCTACTTTATAGAATTAATTAATACATTGTTCAACATTTATTGAGTACCTGCTATTCTTCAGACATGATTAGAAAATTTAAAGGTTTAAAAGAGAATTTTTACATATCTAAAATGTTTAAGTTATATCACATATGGAGTCATCAGCTCTGTTCTGGGTCAGGATAAAAGAATGATGGTGGATAGCTACAAATATTGAAACTAAATTGAAGAGTTGATTTGGCTGAAAGAGGAGGAGGACAAGAAGGAAGCATTCATGTTGGATAGACTATAGAGTAGACTGTGGTCATTTAAATTTTCACAATCTGTGCTTTTCCTCGGTGATTGGCAACAGATGAAATGGAAAATTTGTGACAATATCCCTGGTTTTCAGATTATCAAGGAAGTCTAGTCAGCATCTCAGGGACTATGAGAAGAGGCAATCTTGTCCTTTCTGAAGGTGCTGCTTGGCTCCCAGGGTTGTTTTGCTCAGGGCATAGGAGGCCACTGGAAATGTGAGGAAATAGAGAAGTGCCTTAGCAAAGAAGAACCGTTTATAAAACTAAAATGGGACTTCACAGAGTGACTCTCTTGCTTTCCTTCAAAAATTATTTTTTCTTCTATGTTTCTCAGCAATAATCTGAATGACTTCTTTTCATTTCTATTTTCCCTTATACCTCTAATTTAGTAGTAATAATATCTACCTTTTTCTATATACTTATTATGTACTGAGAAAGTCTATATGCTCTTGACAATTCTATCCCAATTGGGATAAATGTTGTTACAATTCAGATTTTACAGATAGTAAAACCGAGTTTTTGAGAAATTAAATGACTTGCTCAAGGTTTCACATTTTATAATAGGAAAGCCAGAATATGAAATCATAGCTGCTCTGACTATAAAGCTTTTCTTCATAACCAGCAAGGGTTTTTGACCCTTAGTAAGTTTTTCTATCTTTCAGTTACTTTTGAAAGACAAGTTATCAAATAAAGCATTTGGTATGTAAACTGCCATGGGAGTGGTACTTTGTGTCTGTGACTAAGCATACAATGTGTTGCTGGATGCATCTTGTTGCAACCGTGACAATCAGCATCAGAACACACACACACACACACACACACACACGCACACACACACATGCTTTTGTGTGTGTGGTGGGGGGAGAGAGGTGCGTTCTGTGAATCTAGAAAGAGGTGGGGATCTACTTCCACTATGAAACCCCAAGGATTCATATGTTTTAGGCTACACCAATCAGATAATCCCCAAATCACATTATTCTCCGTGGTGCCAGAGGAATCCCACGATCGGCAATGGTGGTGCCAAGCACCCAGAGATAACATGTCCAGGATGGCAACCCACAGTAGACTGTTCTCACGTAAGAACATGATGGGATTACTTGTGTCCTTGGTTCCTCCCTGGGATCGAGTCTAGTTCAGCTTTGGCTGGCAGCTCCTGTACTCGGGGAATACTCTTATTTTATCATTTAATAGAACTGCAGGATTTCTTGGTTTGTTTCTAGAAATTATTATAAAAGAGCCAATGTGACCTCATTTCCTTGGTACCTAAAGAAAACTCTCATTACATTTTCTATGTGCCTTTTCATTAAATTTTTTGTTTCCCTAATAGTTTTTCTAATAGTAAACTGCTCTTTTTCTTCAAGTTACATAAAGTCTCTTACTGCTGCTTTCTACCAAAAACCCTTGACTAATAGAGGGAAGAAAGAAGGGATTCAACATCTCATTTTAATGGATCAGCTATTGGATCTTCTATTCCTCACTTTGCCATTGGAATAGTATTATAGGAGATTAATCAATGTAGAGAGTCTTAGAGGATGTTCCCTTGAAAGTCATAAGCAGAGCTAACTTTTTCTTGACCTTCCATAATCTATTTTTCAGTTCTGGTTTATATTAAGAATTCTTCTTAAATCTCTATTGGAAATAGGTGAATATAAATTAAGAATAAGTACTTTTAAAGTACTCTATAATAAGACAACATTAAAAAAAAAAAGCTTGGATTTTGCAAATGAGAACTCAAGATCTTGTAGACACATACCTATAAGGCAAATTTACTTTTAAATCTAAATTTTTATACACACACACACACACACACACACACACACACACACACACATATATATATATATTTAGAATTTAGAGGGTGTTTTTTTTTTTTACCAGAATGGATTATTTTTATTCTACTATTATTTGCTTATCAGAATGTCCCTTAAGACATATTCCCATACTTTCAGAGGAAAGAAAGAGTTTGAGTGATTTGGTTAGAATATAAGCAGATTTTACAATCTATGTCATCCAGTTTTTTAACTTTTGATGGCAGCTCCTGGATTGTGGGGATAATCTTATTTTACCATCTCATGGAATTGCAGGATAATTTGATTTATTTCTTGAAACTTATCAAAAAGGAGAAAGAACCCAATTTCCTTCATGCCAGAAAAAAATCATATCCTATTTTCTATGAGTGCTGAAGTAAAAAGTCCTCATAGATCTTTTATTTATAAGAAAAGGAAATCCAACCATTAGTGACAGACTTGCAACAACAACAAAAAAAGGAAAGCAACATATTTTAGTCTCTTCGTTTTGCAGTTGTAATTTACAAACCCTGGGGGAGTTCTAACTAGAGAATATCCTGGGGTTTCCCAGGCAAGCCTGTAGGATCTAATTTTGAGGAATAGGGATTTAAAGAATGGGCTGATAACTTCCAGTTAAAAAGCTCAAATTATCTATATTTAATTCCTGCTCTGATTAACTCAGAACTAAGAAAAAAATTGGAGTTTCACTGGACAAAGGAAACCTGCTACATATGGGTAGTGGAAGGTAGAAGAGTAAGATAATTATAGAGCAGCATTATTTTATTATGCATTAGATAGTAATTTTATAATTGGGGATAAAACAATGGTTATGCCTATTGGCTCTAAGTAAGTGGAAGCTTTTAAAAATTGCTTTTATAATAAATAAAAGTTTTCAAAAATATAAAAATTTTTCATGTCTACCCGACTATAAGAAAATTAATTGTTAGAGGTTTTTTTTAAAAAATATCTTACTAGCAGTTTAAAAATCTTCCCATAGTGATTTTTCTACTTCTCCATTTTTCTTTTAACTTTTTATTATAGAAAGACTTAAGTATACACAAAAATAGAGAGAAAATATTATAAGCATCTGTGCACCAATCATCCAATAATCAGCATTATTGTTTACTTATAACTTAATGTACTTCTCTACCTACTATTCATCCCTACCTAATAGCCCATCCCCACTCAATACCATCTCATCCCACAAGATTATTTTGAAGTGAATAATAACAAACTTTATTTTTCTCATAAATCTTTGAATATATTTCTCCAAAAATTAAAAACTCCCAAAAATACCATCATCAAATGGAATATAAATGAATAATTCTATAATATCATTAAATATCTAGGGAATGATTAACTTTTGATTTTCTTTTGGCTATCCTTTTTGGTCTTCCTTTTTTTTCTCTCTTTTACTTTCTTTAAAATTTATTTTTATTGTTGAAGGTATTACAGATGTACCCCCATATCCCTCACTTTGACCCCCTCTGCCCTGCTCCCACCCCACCCCCCAGGCTCTTTCTCTCTTTTTCTTCCCTCTCCCTCTTTTCTAACACTTTTCCAGCCTCTTTTCTCCTCTCTCTTCTCTCTTCTCTCTTCTCTCTTCTCTCTTCTCTCTTCTCTCTTCTCTCTTCTCTCTCTCTCACCTCAATATTATTTGAATCCCAATTCAAATAGGGAGCACTCATTGCAATTGGCTGAAATATTTTTAGGTGCTTTCAACCTCTTTTATTATTATTTTTGTTTCCTTGTAAGTTATTTGATGATGAAATATTTGCTCTGCAGAGTTTCATGCTATGTAGGTTATACTTACTATAACCATTTAGTGCTTTAAGATTTTTTAAAGACGTTTAAGAGTGATTGTATACTTCCTTATTAAGAGTCTATTTCTCTCTCTTTTTTTGATGTTAGCTGCTATTAATTCTCATTAATGCCGAATTCAGTAGGGGTTACAAATAATGATGCTCCAATAAATATCTTCATTTATTCTCTGCAATATTTCTGTAATGCAAACATCCCCTCAAATACTACTTGGTTACAAAGCACAGTTTGAGAAAAAAAGCAAAATAAATCCTAACTTTTTTCCCTTTATTTACCTTTTCTGAAAATAGCAAATTAGTTCTCTGCTATTTTTTATAAGATGGCCAATTAGGATTTTTGTTTGATTTTTTGAGTACCATTATGAATCAGTAGACATCTGATATATTTGAATCCATTGCAGTTATATCATTAATGACATTCAAATTTTCTCAATTTTCCTCAGTAGGACCTATTCAGTTGACTCCTGAATACTTTGATAGTCTTTGAAAGCTTCCTTGTTAGTCTAAAAAGCCTCATCTTGTACATTTCCTGCTCCAAATCTCAAATCAACTATTTCTTCAAGAAATCCTGTTTTGTTTTGAGGAAAAATAGTACTTGTAGAAACAGGAACTCATTGTTCATAAACTTTTCAGTGGACAAAATTGTTTTTTCAAGATAAAATAGTTTCTAGGTTCATATGGATACTTCCAATTCTAATTTAGAACTATAGAGTTTTTTTCATAACCTCATCAATCTTAGATCTTACGTTCTTTCTACCACGCTAAATATCTTGGTTCTCAAACACAATGACACAGTTACTTTCTATCTTTTTTAAAAATATAATTTTATTGATTTCAGAGAGGAAGGGAGAGGGAGAGAGAGATAGAAACATCAATGATGTGAGGGAATCATTGATCGGCTGCCTCCAGCATACCCCCTACCCAGGAATCTAACAGTAACTTCCTGGTTCAAAGGTTGACACTCACCCACTGAGCCACACCGGCTTGGCATTCTTTCTTTTTAAAGCATCAAATAGAGATACTAACTTATGATTACTAAAAATAATTTAAGGACATTTGCAGTCTGCTAGTCATTAGAGTATGTCCCATTAAAGATACAGAGTTAAATTACTGTATTTTAAAGTCACTTGGAATCATTCCTGTATCACTTTGTTATTGTTTTCAACATGTTTTTATTTATTTTTTAGAGAGATAGGAAGTCAGAGGAGGAGAGAGAGAAAGAGAAACATCGATGTGAGAGAGAAACATGGATCAGTTGCCTCTCATATGTACCCCAAACAGGGATTGAACCTGCAACTTGACCATGTGCTCTGACCGGGAATGGAACCAGTGATCTTTCATTGCATGAGACGACTCTCAGCCACCTGAGCAACACTGGCCACGGCTCATGTATTAGTTTTTTTATTGCTACTGTAACAAATTACAAACTTAGTGGCTGAAGACAAGGCGAAGTTTTTATCTCTGTAATTCAGAAATTCCATGCTGGACTGAAATCAAGGTGTTGGGAGGGCTGATTTCCTTTCTGGAGGCTCTAGACAAGAACCCATTTCATTGCCTTTTTTTAAGAAGCTGTCCATCTTGCTTAGTTCATGGCATTCTTCTTTCATTTTCAAAGACAGTAATGTCTCCATCTTCTTGATACTTCTTCAGTCCTCACATCACTCTCTGAACAAAGCTGGGAAAGGTTCTTTACTTTTATGGACTCACATGGGCCCACCCAGATAATACAGGCTAACTTCCCTTTCCCAAGGTTTGCCATTCTAAGGTGACAGCTGCAAAGTCCTTCTGCCAGGGAAGGTAATACATTCACAGGTTCTGAGGACTAGGGCCTGGACACCTGTCGGGGAGGGCCACTGTCTGCAGATCACAGTGCCTCTTTCTGAGGCTATGCCACCAACTACACATATAATTAAATTTGTTTCATTTTCAGGGATTGTTTATCCAGATAAGCAACGTTTTTATAAAATAATTACAAGATTTCAAAATCAAATCTATAAAACAAGATATAATAAAAAAGTCTACCTTATGGCCTGTAAAATATCTTTGCTAATTTTATAGTTTATCCTTCCAATGGTTTATTATTAATATAATATACTGCATATATTAATGTATATTTACAATCCCCTCATATTTTTATTTTTAAAATATATTTTATTGATTTTTTTTTACAGAGAGATAGAGAGTTAGAAACATCGATGAGAGAGAAACATCAATCAGCCGCCTCCTGCACACCCCCTACTGGGGATGTGCCCTCAACCAAGGTACATGCCCTTGATCAGAATCGAACCTGGAACCCTTCAGTCCTCAGGCCGATGCTCTATCTACTGAGCCAAACCAGTCAGGGCTCCCCTCATACTTTTTAGATAAAGAGTAGAACATTCTATACATACTTTACTCAACATTTTTGTTTTACACATTAAATCTTGGTGTCACTCCTTCATAGTATACAAAGTTAGTCCTCATTCGTTCTTTAATATTGCTGCATTTACTATTGCTGCATTGTGTGGACATCTAAGGCTTAACCATACAGTACCCTCTTAAGGGGAATGTGATTGTTTCTAGCCTTGTGCTAATCCAAATAGTCCTAGTTTGAATAGCACAGCCGTTGGCTGGAATATCTCTGAGTTAGAATCTGAGATATTAGATTGATAAAAAACTATATATACATGTGTAATTTGGTTATTTTATTATTTGATGTCAACTTGCCTTCATTGAAGTTGTAAAATTTTAAATTTCTCATGACAATCTGATGTGGTCCATGAGGCATGATTCTCTGATCTGTGCTTGTGAACAACAGCTCTAAAATGTAGGTCAGTATACCTTTCCCATAAGGAGACAAATAATTCATATTTGGGGCTTGGCTGATGACATACCCTATTGCAACTAATTAACTTTGCTATTCAAGTGCAAAACTAGCCATAGATACTGTGTAAATGAATGAGTATAACTATGCTTCAATAACATTTTACTTATAAAAACTGGAGGTAAGCTGGATTTGATGCACCAACTAGAATATTGACCTCTTCTCTAAAATATATATTTCATTTCTTTATTTTTATTTTTTAAATTTATCTTTATTGTTGAAGGTATTACAGATGTCCCCTTTGTTTTTGTGTTTTTTTCCTATTGACTCCTTCTACCCCCCCCCATAAAATACATATTTTAAAAAGGATTTTAAAGTAAAATATTCATGGACATTCCTTTCCTACAAAGTAGAATTTTGTTGAACAATAATACCAGCCACAAGCATTTGAGCAAATGGCTTAATTTCCATTCAGTAAAGAACAGAACTTGAATATGTCATAGCCTCTTAGAAAAGTGAGATGCTTAACACCTCTAGAATCTGAGTTGTGTCTTCTATTCTCTGTAATTGCACTTAGTTGATTAACTATTTCAAGCATGCTTATATAAATACCTCAAATCCAAGCTGAAGAATTTTTGCTATCTATTGTCCATAGGACATATAACTGTGACTAGAAAATCAGCAATCCCATGGCCTGGAATCCTGACATCCTAATTTATAGGTTTTTATTTTATTTTAGAGAAAATGGAAATTCCGGATGAGCTATTAAACATTAAGTTTATCTGGCTCTGTCTCCAGTTCTTCATAGGAGTTGTCTTGACTTCATTAGAATACATTCTAAGATGGGCAAGGAGCTAAATGACATGGCAGTCCATTTTGTGGTAACTTAAGATGTAATGACCCTGAAATCAGTTTACTCATAATTTTTACCCATAAAGAGACTAATGTCTGGATTTCACACAATACATACTGTTTTTCCTTCTGGCAGTACTTTAAATATAGTAATTTGAACTGATTGAAATCATAAATTACAATTTTTTCTGACATTTACTAGAGCTTTCTATATTCTCGACTCTGCTAGTTGAATTAAATATTACATGAGACCATATGTTGTTTTCCTAAATTGTTTATTTCAGCCAGATTGGCATCACTGTCTTTAAACAATGTACACATATTTGTAAATTCAAGTTTTGGAACATACTTGACTACCAAGAAAATGTTTCCCATCCCAGTTCTAACTTCCACACTTTTCTCCTCATCTTTTATTGAGAACTTATCTTATTTCAGGGATTGCGCTAAGCACCAGAAACTCAATAAGTAAGGAATGCTTTCTGTTCTTTAAAAAAAACCAAACAGCACGAGGAGCAAGAGATGCATACACGTTCACTGTGACATGATAAAGGTTAACAGATATGTGTGCAAGAAGCACATGAAAGACTATGGAAGTCTTACAGTGGAGGTCATGATGATGATTGGTCTTGAATAATCAGTATAAATTTGCTGAAATGTTGCATGAACAAGTCATGTGAAATGAAAGAACATAATACGATAATGGAATTTCAAGATTTTCCAGTTCTAGGTTAAACATTTTGGATTCAAATTTCTCTTTTACTCTCTATCTTCTTTTATTTGGATAATTCACTTAACTACTCTAATACTTCTGAGACACCCATATGTGATTGTGTGTGTGTGTATGTGTGTGTGTGCCCTTGTGTGTATCATATACAAGAGCTATAGCACAACCAAATAGATTGAACTCAAATACACATTATAATTAAATGATTTAAAGACAAAGAAAGAGAGAATCTTGAAAGCAGAAAGAGAGAAATGACTCATCACATATAAGTAGTCCTCAATAAGATATTAGCAGATCTCTCATTAAAAAGTTTGTTGGTGAGAAAGTAGCATGATTATTTATTTAAAGGGCTCAAAGAAAAATAGTGTTAAGTAAGAATTCCATATCTGGGAAGCTGTCCTTCAAAAGTGAGGAAGAAATTAATACATTCCTAGATAGACAAAAGATGATGGAGTTTGTTCCCACTAGATATGCCCTGCAGTAAATGCTAAAGGGAGTCCTGCAGGTTGAAATGAAATATCACTAGACAGTAACAATACTCTGAGAAGAAATGAAGATCTCAGTAAAGGTACATACACAGGCGATTATAAAAGCTAGTATTATTGTTAGAATGGCTAGTTACTCCCTTTATATTAAGAGACTAATACATTGAAAACACACACAAGTACTTGTCTAAAAGTTGATATTTTTATAACATTGATTTGAAACTTTACATTTTGTTTTCCACATAATTTAAGAAGGCAATGCATTTAAAAAGTTAGTAGTTTATGTTTTTGGAGACCTAATGTATAAACATGTAGTTATGTAACATCTCTAAAATAATAAAAAGGGCAGGAACAGAGTTATAAAGGAGCAGTTTTTGTATCTTGTTGAAGTTAAACTGTTATAAATTCTAATTAGAGCTGTAACTTTAGCATGTTAAGTGTAATCTTCATTCTAACCACAGAGAACACAGTTATTGAATATGCACAAAAGGAAATGAGAAGGGAATGAAAAATTAACTGTAAAAATCAACTAAGGACAAAAGATTTATAAGAAATAAGGGACAAATAATAGAAAGCATGTAAAAAGCAAATAGCAAAATTATTGATGTGAATCTTTATCAGTAGTTACTTTAAATGTAAATGTATTAAACTCTCTAATAAAATGTCAGAGAGTAGAAGAATGGGTTTAAAAAAATGTTAGAGCCAATGCTGATTATAAGAGACCATAGTTTCAAAGACATGAAAAGGTTGAAAGTGAAAGGATGAAAAAAGATAGTCCATGCAAATAGTAACCAAAAAAGAGCAGAAGTGACTATAGTAATATTAAACAAAGTAGACTTTAATTTAAAAAAGTTTATGAGTGACAAACAGGGACATTATAAATTAATAAAAATTTAGTACAGGAAAAATATAAAACAATTATAAGCATTAATTCATCTGATGACAGACTATCAAAATATATGAAGCAAAATTTGGAAGAATTGAAGAGAAAGATAGACTTTACTAAAAAGACAGTTGAAGATTTCAATATTTTATTCTCAATAATAAATAGAACAACCATACAGAAGATTAGTAAGGAAGTCAAGAACTGAAAAATACAATATACCCACTAATATTAATAGACATGTACTGAATAGTCTACTCAATAACAATAGAATACCCATTCTTCTCAAATGTACATGGGATATAATATAGGATAGACCATATGTTAGGTCACATATTAAATCTCCAAAATTTAAATATCATTCAAAGCATCTTTTCTCACCACAATGAAATGAATTTAGAAATCCTTAACTGAAAGAAAACAGGAAAATTCACAAATTTGTGGAAATTAAACTCTTAAACAACCAATGGATCAAAGAAGAAATTTTGAAATTAGAAAACACTTAGAGACAAATAAAAATGAAAACACAACATACAGAATTTATAGGACACAGAAAAAGCAATGCTAAGGGGTAGTCTTATAGCTATAAATACTTACATGAAAAAACAAAAAAGCTATTAAGTTAACAACCTATCTTTACAGCTTAAAGAAACCTATCTTAACAACCTAGAGAAGTAGAACAAGAACAAACTAAATCCAAAGCTAGCAGAACTAAGGATAGAGAAGGTGTGATTGGGATAGATAATAACAAATAATAGGGAAAAATCAATAAAATCAAAATTTAGTTCTTCAAATAGTTCAAGAAAATTTTTAGCTAAATTGACTAAAAAAGAGAGAAAGAAGATTTAAATTACTAAAATAAAAAATGAAAGTGGGGACATTAGAATTGATGCTACATAAATAAATAACAATATAAGAGACTATATGAACAGTTGTAAACCAGTAAATTGAATAACCTAGATGAAATGGTCACATTCCTAGAAACATTAAGCCTATCAAATGCTCTAATCAAAAGACACGGTGGCTGAATCAAGATCCTTACATATCTATATACCGGTCCTACCAGTAGCTATGACACGCAATGGCCATCGGGGGGCAGATGCTCTGACCAGTTGTTATGATGTGCACTGACCACCAGGAGGCAGACTCTCAACGCAGGAGCTGCCGAGCTGTGGTGACTTGCAGCTGTGGTTCTCGGGTGACACATCTGAAACCAGAGAGGAGGGAGCCTGATTCCAGGGTGCATCACCTGACAACTGCCCTTTCGCAATCCAGGACCCCTCAGGGAATATCAGAGAGCCGGTTTGGGCCTGATCCCCACAGGCAAGGCCAAGGGACCCCACTGGTGCACGAATCCGGGCACTGGGCCTCTAGTATTATCTATAAGAGCCTCACTTCAGATTGAAACATTTATGCAGATTAAAAAAGTAAAGTGATGGAGAAAGAGATTTCATGAAAATGGAAATGAAAACAAAACAAAAACAAAAACCTGAGGTAGCAATACTTATACCAGACAAAATAAACTTTAAAATCAAGGCTATAACAAGAGACAAAGAAGGACCCAGCAATTCCACTTTGGGTATTTTTCTGAAGAAACCCGAACACTAAATTGAAAAGACATATGCACGCATATATTCATTGTAGCATAATTTACAATAGCCAAGATCTGAAAGCAACCTGTGTCCATCAATAGATGAATGGATAAATAATAAGTACTGCATATATACAATGGAATATGACTCAGCCATAAAAAAGAATAAAACTTTGCCATTTGCAACAACATAGGTGGGCCTAGAGGGTGTTTTATTGAGTGAAATAAGTCAGAGAGAAAAAGACAAATGCCAAATGATTTCACTTATATGTAGAATCTAAAATACAAAATAAACAAACAAGCAAAACAGAAACAGACTCATAGTTACAGAGAACATTTTGATTGTTCCCAGGCAGGAGGGCTTTTGGGGGAATAGGTGAAAATAATGAAGGGATTAATAAGTACAAATTGGTAGTTACAGAATAAACATGGAGATGTAAAGTACAGTATAGAGAATATAGTACAATCAATAATATAGTAGTAACTATTTATGGTGTCATGGACACTAGATTTATTGGTGCAATCACTTGGTAAGTATATCAATGTCTAATCACTGGGTTGTACCCCTGAAACTACTATAATATTGTATGTTAACTCTAATGAAAAATAAATATTTTTTTTGTTAATTTTCACCAGAGGATATTTTTTCATTGTATTTTAGAAAGAATAGAAAGGAGGGGAGAGACAGAAAGAGAGAAACATCAATGTGAGAGAGACACATTGATTGGTTGCCCCCACACATGAACCTGCAACAGAGGTACATGCTTTTGACCAAAATCAAACCCAGGATCCTTCAGTCCACAGGCCGATGCTCTATCCACTGAGCCAAATCAAAATTTATTAAAAGCCAGGAAAAGGACTTGAATAGATATTTCTTCAAGAAATATATATGAACTATTTGCATATTAGCCTTTTATTATATAGGATTTTCAATATGCATATTAAAAGATGCTCAACATCAGTAATCATTAGGAAAATGCAAATCCAAATCACATTGAAATTTACCCCACACCTATTAGGATGACTACTATAAAAATAAGAAAGGCCCATCCATAGTGGCTCAGGTGGTTGAATGTCATCCTGTTCACCAACAGTTGGATTCTTGGTTAGGGCACATACCTGGATTGTGGGTTTGATCCCCATTTAGGGCACATATGGAAGGCAACCAACTGATATTTCTCTTCTCTCTCTCTCTCTCTCTCTCTCTCTCTCTCTCTCTCTCTCTCCCTTTCTGTCTCTAAGCATGTCCCTGGGTGAGAATTAAAAATAAATAAATAAATAAATAAATAAATAAATAAATAAATAAATAAAATAAAGTGAAGATCAATATGTATTGAGGTCCTGGAACAGTTGGAACTCTTGTACTCTGTGGGAATGTAAGTTGTTACAGCTGCTGGGGAAAGTAGTTGGCTATTCATCAAAAAACTAAAAGTAAAATTATTATATGATTCAGCAGTTCCACTTATATATATATATATATAACTAAAAGAATTAATAGTAGGGTCTCAAAGAAATATTTATACTTCCACATTCATAGAAACATTATTTTCAGTATGATATATATATATTAGTGGCCCGGTGTACGAAATTCATGCATGAGGGGGTGGGGGGTTCCCTCAGCCCAGACTGCACCCTCTCCAATCGGGAACCCCTTGGGAGATGTCTGACTGCCGGCTTAGGCCTGATCCTAAACTGGCAGTCGAACAATCCTCTCGCAATCTGTTACCACTGGCTCCTAACTACTCACCTGCCTGCCTTCCTGATCGCCCCTAACTACCTCTGCCTGCCTGCCCAATCACCCCTAACTGCCCTCCCCTGCTGGCCTGATTGCCCCTAAATGCCACTGCCTGCTTGATCACCCCTAACTGCCCTCCCCTGCCAGCCTGATCTTGCCCCCAACTGCCCTCCCCTGCAGGCCTGATCTCGCCCCCAACTGCCCTCTCCTGCTGGCCTGATCCTCCCCTAACTGCCTCTACCTCAGCCCCCACCACCATGGCTTTGTCCAGAAAAAAGTCAGATTTCCGGAAGATGGCCGGTTGAACTGGTGTAATTAGCATATTACCCTTTTATTAATATAGATATATACACACAATGGAATATTACTCAGCCTTAAAAAGACTGACATATACTACAACGTGGATGAAATTTGACAACATTATGGTAAGTGAAATAAGCCAATCACAAAAATGAAGTAATGCCTAATTCTACTTATTTGATATATCTAGAGTAATCAAAAGCACAGAAAATAGAATGGTAGTTGTATAGAATTTTAGTTCGAAGAAGAAAAAAGTTTTGGAGATAGATGGTGGTGATGGATGCACAGTGATATGAGTGTAATTATTACCCCTGAATTATATACTTAAAAATGGCTAAGATGCTAAATTTTATGTTACATACTAGGGGCCTGGTGCATGAATTCATGCATGGGTGGGGTCTGGCTGACCCTGCCCCCGATCAGGGTGTGGGGGGCTGATCAGGGGTAGGGCTGGCAGGGGGAAGGGGCCCTGGACAGTTGGCTGGCTGGCCCCGCCCGCTGGTCAAACTCTGGTTGAATTCCCAGCTGAGGGGACAATTTGCATAGTAACCTTTATTATGTAGTACTAGGGGCCCAGTGCACAAAATTCATGCACTGGGGAGGGGTCCCTCAGCCCAGCCTGCCCCCTCTCACATACTGGAAGCCCTCAGGGGATGTCCTACTGATGGCTTTGGCCCGCTCCCTATTGGGAGCGGGCCTAAGCCGCAGTCTGGCCTCCCTTTGCGGGAGGTGACCGGGCTGATCAGGGGAAGGCGCCAGACCCATCACCCCGCTGCTGCAGCCACTGCCAGTCAGTGCAGCTGCCAAGGTATTTTCATCAACATGGACTCCAGTCCCTTCACCATGAAAAAATTACAACTTTCTTTAGGCATTTTCAAGATGTGTCTTTCATAGGATATCACATTTCTTTCTTTATTTTTCTTTTTATCCTCACCTGAGGATATGTTTCAATTGATTTTTTCCCCTTCCCTCCAATCCCAGGCTCGGCCCCTGCCCCTGCCCCTCTGATTGACAGCTTGGGTCGCCCAGGCTTTAGCCTTGGGTAGGGGGCCCCTCCGATCGTAGGCTCGGCCCCTTCCCTCCGATCGCAGGCTGGGAGTGACCTGGGTGCCAAGGAGGTTCCCGGGAACCAGGTATGTATGCAAATTAACCGCTATCTTTGTTGGGTTAATTTGCATACTCACTCTGACTGGCTGTGGGCGTAGCGGAGGTGTGGTCAATTTACATGTTTCTCTATTATTAGGTAAGATATTTTATCATAAATTTTAAAATGTTGAAAAAAAATAGAGTGCTTCTTTTTAAAGGAATAAATATAACATATTTAAAGGAATAAATATGAGAAAACACAAAGTGTTTCAAAATAATGTAACATAATTACATTATGTTAATTTTGTCATTATTTTAGGAAATAAATTTCTTGCAACAGCTTATTGTTATTAAAACATTAAAATCTCTAAATGCAAGAATCCTATCTCTTTTGCTCATTACTATATTCTTTGTCAAAGTACAGTACTTGGAATACAGTAGTTTCTCAAGAAATATATATTTAATTAATTGGGATTAATAAAATTATGAATTGTAATATTATAAGTTTTACATTTATTAAGCATTTATTGGGAATTTAAAAATCTATAAGTAGATTGAGTGTTTGTGTCCATGTTTGCAAATATGTTAATAATTTATTTCTTTTCATTGAATTTATTATGGTTACATCTATACTAATAATAGAGGAATATACAAATTGTCCAGGATGCCATCTCAGTAAGAGTAATGACCAAAAAGCAGGCTGCTTGGGGTGACAAGACCAGCAGGGGGGTTAGTGAGGGACAACCAAACAACTGAACAGCAGGCTGCATAGGGCGACGAGGCCAGCAGGGGGGGGGGGGGAATTGGGGGTGATTGGGCCAGCAGGGGAGGGCAGTTGGGGGCAACCAGGCCTGCAGGGCAGGGCAGTTGGGTGTGACCAGGGCTTCAGGGAAGGGCAGTTAGGGGCAACCAGGTTGGCAGGGGAGGGAAGTTAGGGGCAAGATCAGGCCAGCAGGGGAGGGCAGTTGGGAGCAACCAGGCCAACAGGGGAGGGCAGTTGGGGGTGATCAGGCCAGCAGGGGCAGGCAGTTGGGGGCAATGAGGCCAGCAGGAGGGGGCAGTTGGGTGTGATCGGGTCGGCAGGGGAGGGCAGTTGGGAGCAATCGGGCTGGCAGGGGAGCAGTTAGGCATCAATCAGGCTGGCAGGCAGGCAGAAGCAGTTAGGGGCAATCAGGCAGGCAGGCAACTGGTTAGGAGCCAGCAGTCCTGGATTGTGAGAGGGATGTCCAACTGCCGGTTTAGGCCCTATAAACCGGCAGTCAAATATCCCCCAGGGGGTCCCAGATTGGAGTGGATGCAGGCCGGGCTGAGGGACACCCCTCTGCCCGTGCACGAATTTCATGCACCAGGCTTCTAAACTATCTATATATATAAACAGCCAGGGTTGTAACATCCACAACAACCGAGGCTCAACTGAACTCCAGGTTGTATGTGCAGAAGGCAAGTGGGCTGAACTGCTGACCTCTTGGAGAGAGAGAGAGAGGCAGGGCTGATCAGCAGTGGCAGTGGCTGCTGGTGAAGCTGGAGAGAGAAGCAGGGTGATCAGACCCTGTTTCTCTCTCCCGGCCTCGCCAGTAGCCTAGCCTCTCTCTCTTTCCCAGAGGTCAGCAGTCCAGCCCACTGGCCAGCAGCCTGGGGTGGCTGCTGATCAGCCCCACCTTTATGATCAGGCCTGGAGATGCTGACTGGCATAGAAACAAACCAATCAGAACCAAATTTGGGTGAAGTGCAAAGAGTCAATGGCTGCCTAGGAGGTGGGGCTTTTGACGCTGACTGGCATAGAAACCAATCAATCAGAACCAAATCTGGGTGAATTGTGAAGGCAGAACCTAAGGTGGGGGCTGAGGAGGGGTTTTAAGGGCAACAGCTGTTTGGTGTAAGTTGTAAGAGAGTGATTCAATTTTTTAATTACCGGTTTGGCAGTACAGTGTATATGGCTGGCTATCAGTCCAGTTATAGGGATTATGTGTTTTTGTCTGCCATCAGCATCTCCTCCTGCTGAAAAAGGCTTCCCCCCCACCATTTAAGCAATCCTATCCTATATAATCTATCTATACCAGGGGTGGGCAAACTTTTTTACTCAAGGGCCACAATGGGTTCTTAAACTGGACCAGAGGGCCGGAACAAAAGCACGGATGGAGTGTTTGTGTGAACTAATATAAATTCAAAGTAAAGGAGCGGAGCGGAGAGCAAGAGAACCGGATAGAACAGCCAGATCCAGCCCGCGGGCCGTAGTTTGCCCAAGGCTGATCTATACTAATAAAAGGGTAATATGCTAATTAGACTGGGTTGACCGGCCATTTCCAGATGTCTGACTTCCTTCCGGACAAAGCCATGGTGGTGGGGACCAAGGCAGAGGCATTTAGGGGTGATCAGGATGGCAGGGAAGGGCAGTTAGGGGCAATCAGGCAGGCAGGCAGAGGCAGTTAGGGGCAATCAGGCAAACAGAGAGGTTAGGGGCGATCAGGGAGGCAGGGGGCATGGTAGGGGTGATCAGGCTGGCAGGGGGGCAAGCTAGGGGCAATCAGACCAGGAGGCAGAGGGAAGTAAGGGGCGAGATCAGGCCAGCAGGGGAGGGCAGTGTTAGGGGTGATCAGGCAAGCAGGCAAAGGGGTTAGGGGAGATCAGGTAGGCAGGCGAGTGGTTAAGACACAGTTGTCCCGGATTGTGAGAGGGATGTCCAACTGCCGGTTTAGTGGGATTGGGCCTAAACGGGCAGTCGGACATCCCCTGAGGGTCCCAGACTGGAGAGGGTGCAGGCCAGGTTGAGGAACCCCACTCTGTGCATGAATTTCGTGCATCGGGCCTCTAGTCCTATCTAATAAAAGAGTAATATGCAAATTGACCGTACCTCCACCACACCCACAAGCCATGCCCAGCAGCCAATCAGGAGCGAGTATGCCAATTAACCCACCAAGAGGGCTGTGGCCATGGAGAGAGCAGGAGGCTTGGGTTTCCCTGGCAATGGAGGAAGCCGAGCTTTCCGCCTGCCCTGGCCTGCCTTGGCCTCCGCTTAAGACTACAATGATTCAATTATACAAGACTAGAGGCCCGGTGCATGAAATTCGTGTATGGGGGTGTGTGTCCCTCAGCCCAGCCTGCACCCTCTCCAATCTGGGACCCCTCGAGGGATGTCTGACTGCCCATTTAGGCCCGATCCCACCAACTGCCCTCCACTGCAGGCCTGGACTCCCCCAAATGCTCTCCCTGCAGGCCTAGGTCCCTCCCAACTGCTTTTCCCTGCAGGCCTGGTTGCCCCCAACTTCCCTCCTCTGCCGGCTAGGTCACCGCTAACCGCCCTCCCCTTCAGGCTTGATCGCCCCCAACTGCCCTCCCTTGCAGGCCTGGTCCCTCCCAACTGCCCTCCCTTGCTGGCCATCTTATGGTGGCCATCTTGTGTCCACATGGGGGCAGGATCTTTGACCACATGGGGGCAGCCATCTTGTGTGTTGGAGTGATGGTCAATCTGCATATTACTCTTGTATAAGATAGGATAGAGGCCTGGTGCATGGGTGGGGGCCAGTTGGTTTGCCCTGAAGGGTGTCCTGGATCAGGGTGGGGGTTCCCTTGGGGCGTTGGGGTGGCCTGGGCGAGAGGCCTGTGGTGGTTTGTAGGCTGGCCACGTCCCCTGGTGACCCAAGCGGAGGCCCTGGTATCTGGGGTTTATTTATCTTCTAAAATTGAAACTTTGTAGCCTGGAGAGGAGCCAAGCCTTCTGCTTGCTCCGACGCGGCAGCCATTTCTGTTGGGATTTATGTACCTTCCATAATTAAAACTTTGTAGACTTAAGCAGAGGCCTGGGCCGGCCAGGGCTGCAGAAGCTTGGCTTCCTCCGTTGCCGTGGGCAACCCTAGCCTCCTGCTCTTTCCAGCTCCGTGGCTGCCACCATTTCTGTTTAGATTTATGTATCTTCTATCATTGAAACTTTGTAGCCTTGAGTGGAGGCCTAGGCTGGCAAAGGCAGGCGGAAAGCTTGTCTTCCTCCATTGCCGGGGAAACCCAAGCCTCCCTCCTGCTCTCTGTGGCTGTAGCCATCTTGTTTGGGCTTATTTGCATATTCGCTCTTGATTGGCTGGTGGGCGTGGCTTGTGGGTGTAGTGGAGTGATGGTTAATTTGCATATTACTCTTTTATTAGATAGGATAAATAAATCCCAACAAAAATGGCTGCTGCCATGGAGCAAGCTGGAGGCTTGGCTTGGCTCAAGGTTACAAAGTTTCAACTGCAGAAGATAAATAAATCCCAGATACCACCGCCTCCACTTGGGTCACCAGGGGGTGTGGCCGGCCTGCAAACCACCACAGGCTCCTCGCCCAGGCCGCCCCACGTCCCAAGGGATCCCCCACCCTGATCCAGGACACCCTTCAGGGCAAACCAGCTGGCCCCCACCTGTGCACCAGGCCTCTATCCTATCTAACCCTCCTATCTAATAAAAGAATAATAGGCAAATTGACCGTCACTCCAATACACAAGATGGCTGCTCCCATGTGGCCAATGATGGTTGCCCCCATGTGGACACAAGATGGCCACCATAAGATGGCTAGCAGGGAGGGCAATTGGGAGGTACCAGGCCTGCAGGGAAGTGCAGTTAGGGGGATTCCAGGCCTGCAGGGGAGAACAGTTTGGGGGGGACCGGGCCTGCAGAGGAGGGCAGTTAGGGATGACCAGGTCTTCAGGGGAGGGCAGTTAGGGGTGACCAGGCAGGCAGAGGAAGGAAGTTGGGGGAGACCAGGCCTACAGCGAATGTAAGTTGGGGGGACCCCGGCCTGCAGGGGAGAACAGTTGGGGGGGACCAGGCCTGCAGAGGAGGGCAGTTAGGGGAAAACAGGCTGGCAGGGGAGCAGTTAGGCATCAATCAGGCTGGCAGGGGAGTGGTTAGGGGGTGATCAGGCTGGCAGGCAGAAGCGGTTAGGGGCAATCAGGAAGGCAGGCAGGTGAGCAGTTGGGAGCCAGCAGTCCTGGATTGTGAGAGGGATGTCCGACTGCCCATTTAGACCCGATCCTACTGGGATCAGGTCTAAATGGGCAGCCGGACATCCCTCGAGGGGTCCCAGATTGGAGAGGGTGCAGGCTGGGCTGAGGGACACACCCCCCATGCACAAATTTTGTGCACCGGGCCTCTAGTATATATATAAAAGCCTAAGCGACCATTTTGACCAGTCTACTGAATGACCAGTGGACCGGTTGCTCTGATGCGCACTGACCACCAGGGGGAAGATTCTCAATGCAGGTGCTGCCCCCTGATGGTCAGTGTGATTCCACAGACAACTTCCCGCAGCCAGCTAACCTCCTGTGGTCCCTCCCCCTAGCCAGCTGGCCCCAATTGGGACTGGGCGAGACAACCCCAATTGATCCCAATTGCTGGCCAGGCCAAGGGACCCCACCTGTGCACAAATTCGTGCACCGGGCCTCTAGTTGGTTAATACAATTATATAGGTTTCAGGTGTGTAATTCTATAATACAGTACTTCATCTGTATATTGTATTGTGTGTTCACCACCTCAAGTCAAGTCTCCTTCCATCACCATTAATCTCTCCTTTACCCTCTGCTACTTCACACACACACACACACACACAGCCTTCCCTCAAGCAATGACCATATTTTTGTCTGTGTCTCAGTGTTTGTTTGTTTTTTCTTTATCCCTTCATCACCTTTACATTTTTTACCCAGCCCTCAAACCCTCTTCTCTCGGACAGCTGTCAGTCTGTATGCTTAAAGTTCATATTAAGCAATGTAAGATTATTTATATTAATATTTAGTAAGTTCATGCACTGCTTTTTCACAAGTATACCCTACCACCAAAATATTAATTCCCCATGTACTTACAAGGCAGGTGATGTAATTGTTTGATATGTTTTCACTGTGTGTGTTATGTGCCTTTGAGTCACCTCCGACCCATTTTCATTGTTTTTCTCCAGCACCTGTTTTCACTACCCATTTAACAGTTTTGAGTTTAAAATGAATCCCTTGCAAATACCTATTACAGAGTCGCATCTCTGGAGTCATGATCTGTGTCACATTTTCTAATGTTGCCTCCATGGATTAGAAATGCTGAGTCTTTTATTTGTTTCTAATTTAAAAATGCCTTTTTAGTAAATATGACCTGAATTCTGTTATACTTATCATAGAGAAAACATGATATAAAAAATGGAATTTACAGTTTGTAAGTGCTGATGGTTAGGCTTCAGGGTACACTGTTAAATTCCCAAATAATTCAAGAGCTAGAAAATTCCCAGTCAGCAGAACAGGACAGTGGTCTCCGGGGAATCCTGTTACGTTTCCCTCTTTTTATCACTTAGTTAGTGCTTTTCTCTGCCCAAGTAAGCAAAGAGAAGCACATTTATACTCATGCACCTTGGTATCTAGAGTACAACTGGAACACGTTTAATTGCCGCTCAGTCAAAACGGAATTTATATTTCAAATTTTAAAAAGTGAAGAAAAGTAATTGGCTTATTAATGTTGTTAGCCACATTTCTACCTCCGACATTACACTCTGAAGATACAATTGAGTTATTATTAAAACCGAGTTTAACGAAGATGTGCTGATGAGTAAGTTCACTGGAGCTGTGACTGAGCTAAAATAAGCAATCTGTGTCTAACTTTATGCTGATGATACAGTGGCAAATACATTTGTTTAAGAAACCATCTGTTATATTCAGGCATTTATATGGAATTCTATAGTAGATAACAAAACAATCATGACTGTAACCTAAAATAAAGTATAGTTATCAATAAAAGTAAAGCCTCCTTCTGCCCTAGATACTTGTTAAAGAGATTATTTTTGTAAACTATTTATTTGGAATGGCAGTGGTTGCCTTGAGTGCCTATTTCTTAATATGTGTCTCATTAGCCTATTAGGTTTTCATCAAGATCATTATTTTAAACCTAAATTAAAAGTATAACAGGAAAATGAATCTTTGGCTTATTCTAAAGCCCTTAGGTATATAGAGAATGTCTTTCATTTGGCTTTAAATTACTTTCCTGTAAAATAAAAGAGTTCATCTGTAAGTTCTTATATGAATCTAAGGTTTTATGATTCTGTTAACCATCCAGAGTAGCACTGAAAAAAAAAAGTGGTTTATAGAGTGCCCCGGAAGCCATTTTAGTATTATATAGTATACTCTTCATCATTTTAGAAATTTCCTTAGAAGCAACTTAAAAACGGTGACATAAAATATCATTAAGAGTTTGATAAACAGTTGTAAATATACACCCAATGTCCAATCACATCATATAGATTAACTCTATAGCTTATGTCTGTGGCAGATGAGATAACTGAATAGTTTTGATCTTCCTGGTTTAGGGTTTTTTCTGCCAGGAGGATCAGGGCCTGCACAGAAAACCTACTCAGTTTTACAAAACCCAGTGTTGCAAAAGAAATTCTCTGGCTTGAGTGGAAACTCTGTTTTCCTGTGACCATCCTCTTAGGAACAGCTGTGCATGCAGATTTCTCAGTCCAATGAACACCTGACTGGAGACCTTCTTCCCAGTGATAATTGAAGAGAAATGTCCCTCTGCAAGCTAACACATCAAAAATTGGCCAAGAAATCATCCTAAAATTATTTAATTTAAATGACAATCGTTCTTGTTTCATTTTAGGAGGCTTGAAGGGATGTTTTCTTTTCTTCCAGAGAGAGGAAAGAGAGAGAGAGATACTCCCAGGCTATGTTGAAGAAGTAGAAATCTCCATTCCAATCTCTTGCTATAAAAAGCTGTGTTTTTAACAGTTGGTTTCCTTTTGTGCCTACGTATTTTCCTCCTCTCATTCTTACCAAATAGTTCAGTATAGCAAATATCAGCAGAATAATATAAAATCCAGACATACTCAATTTCAAAGCAAAATCAGAGTTACTTGAGACATCCTATATAATAAAAGGCTAATATGCAAATAGACCAAACGATGGAACAACTGGAACAACCGAACAACTGGTCACTATGACGTGTGCTGACCACCAGGGGGCATGTGCGGAACATGGCAGGCATTGGCCGCTGTGGGATGGTGGAGCAGGTTAGTGGGAGTGCCAGACCAAGGCAAGGTGCCGGTTGCTGTCATCCGGGCAAGCCTCTGGTGGTTACTGAAAATTTTTTGCTCCTGCATGCCACGGTCCTGCCCGGCTCTCGCACCCACTGCTGGCACTGGCCCCAATTGTTCCGCGCCATCAGTGGGTGCAAGCGGGGTCAGCGCCGTCAGCACATGGGAGCCGTGGCAGCGGGAGCAGGGCTGCCGGCAGACAGGGGACTGGGGGCTGTGGTGGGAGGGACCGGGCAGCGGCATGGAGGATGGGCTGAGACCTGGCCCTGTTTCTACAGCAGCCTCACAGCCCACAGTTTCTTTAAAGGTGCACAAATTCATGCACTGGGCCCCTAGTAGTAAAATAAAGATCTTGATCTCTTTAAAAGGAAGGGGAGTGATATTCCCTACACATTGTTTCCTGTTCAGCCTGTCAAATATGAGGTTAGCAAGTAAATATATTACATTTGTTCACATGTGAGTTCATTTGGACACAAAAGGGTAACAGTCAGGCAGAGAAAATAACTGAACTGGAAGAGAAACTAATCTCTTAAAACATATGCTGGGTTTTCAGTAAAGTAATAAAATAATGCCTTTCTTTCTCACTATCAGAAAATCTCAGCATTAGAGATATTCTCTTTTCCTTAGTCTCTCTCTAATTTTGTATATTTCTGTGCCATTTAGAAAAGAGATTCTTATAAAAAAAATTAAAGCACCTCTATGTTACCTTCAGTTTCATTTTCTACTGAATATTTCTAGAATGGAGACTGATTAACTAAATTTAGGAGTAATCCCTTTTGTTCATTGGTTGAATTTTTATATAAAATCATTTAAATGTTTCATTTCTGGTACATGGATGATTTTTTGGTTAAAACAGAATGTCATAATAACATAAGGCATTTCAACTGTGTGAGAAGTTAACAACCAATTTTCTTGATGCTTCCAGTGATCATGTTCATCAGTTCTAAATTCATTTTCATGATATAATACTGTTATTAGAATTAGCATAAATTTAAAATGATAGGTAATTCATATCTATTAGACAAAAAGTCATCTTCTATTTATAAAATTATTACTGTAGAGTCTCACAGGTTTTAAATTAAATTTCCTGATTTGCATTAGGTGTAAAACTGTAAATAGCTTTTTAGATTGCCTAGTTGAGTTTGTAGACAAGAGCATCCTATTAAAATACAAAGATTTCTATTAACATTTGGGGTATAATTTCAGAAACACCAAGAGAAGGCATAAGACAAGCAATATATTAGTAAGATGCACAATGTTGCTAGGTTCTTTCAAAAAAACAAAACAACAACAACAAAACAACTCACCAGAGAATCATAAAAGAAAGGGAATCAAATAAGAGTAAAATTAATATTTCCCATATAACTATATTTTACAGTTACTACAAGATGTTAGCGGGTGAGAGAAAATGCAAGAATTAGAATCTTAATATTCACCAAAGGATAAGCAAATCAGCACTTTGCTTATCAAATACAGAGATGCTTCCAACTCTAATTTAATGCAATCATTTCAGAGGAAACAAATTAGTCACTTGAATTCAACTTGACCTGAATAAGAAATTGTAGGAACCAATTGAGTACAACAGTGATTCTGGAATTTCACAAAAAAAGTCAAAGCCATTTACATTCTGATGTTGGGTTGTTAAAAGGTTAATACTTCAATACTCCTTGCAATGTTTTGCTAAGTATTTTAATAGATATAAAATAGGTTAAAAAATGGATTAGTTGGTTAAATCTCCATTTAACATGGGGATTTAAAAAAATCTGTGGGACTTTTCAGAATTTTGTATCAAGTATGATCTTGAAGAGGGAAGTGAAATATGTAGTTTGTCTAAAAATAATTAGACATTGGAACACATTTCTTTTTTCTTTCAATGAACATTGCAAAAACAGAAAATAAATGACTTCCTGGTATAGGAGTGGTCTTTTCAATAAGGTGGGTTCCTTGACAGTCTTTACCTTACACAGGAATGAACTTGTTCTATGAGCAATAGGCTCTACATGGCAGTAGATTTACTTGGTGCCTGTGAGTTGTAGCTCTTATCCACATTTCTGAAGGAACATGGAAGCTTTACTCTTACCTATAAAACCAGTACTTTCCAAAGACCATGATTCAAAAAACTACTCAGTAAATAGTTGTTATACATGCACAGTTTTCTGGCCTTCTCCCTCCTCTTGAAAATATCTTGGCACCTAGCTCAGCCTGGATGACTTCAACATTCTTATTGTAGTTCCTCTCAGTATTTTTAAACTCAGCTCTGGTGAATTTTCCCCTCAGCATTTTACCTCACCTCAGCTGCAGCTTCTCAACATAAACAAGAAACACTAAACTTCTATAATTCCAAAAGGATTTGATTCATTGCACTATTTAGACACAACCTACTATTCTAAATTGCTTGCTCAGGTTCTCCTGCTACCATATTGACCTTTTCAGGGCCCCCTGTGCATTCAAGCCTTTGCTTTCTCCCAGATTGCCATCCTTGTTTTTTCTCTCCCTGTATCTTCTTGTCCAGTTAGAGTTCATGTATCTTTTGCAATGTCCACCATATTCTTCTTAATATTTTAAACTCCCTCATCCCTTTGCCTTTCACTTAGCTACCTCGACAAACTCTAATCCTGGTTGAATTCAACTATTCACTGTCTCTACGTATGCATGTGAGCAGTAAATACTTTTGGAGAAGATTAATAAGGGAAAATAACACAATAAATCATTATAAATTAATAATTTCCTTGCCCTAACCGGTTTGGCTCAGTGGATAGAGCATCGGCCTGTGGACTGAAAGGTCCCAGGTTCGATTCCAGTCAAGGGCATGTACCTTGGTTGTGGGCACATCCCCAGTAGGGGGTGTGCAGGAGGCAGCTGATCAATGTTTCTCTCTCATCAATGTTTCTAACTCTCTATCCCTCTCCCTTTCTCTCTGTAAAAAATCAATAAAATATATTAAAAAAAAATAATTTCCTGTCACAGTTGGACTCTCTACATTGCTCAAAACTCTATCTTCCTTTAGTCAATTCAATTCAATCCCCAAAATGTGTGATTATTTCAAACTTCCTTAATTAGCCTTCAACCTGCTCCCTCCCAATCACAATTCTTTTAATTTTTAGCAAATGAATATGTCTCCTTGTTTACAGAAAAAAAATGGGGTGGGAGACTATTAAATGGAAACTCTAACTTTCTCTCAATAAACTTTTGTAACAGTCTTATATCTATGCACATTAGAGACTCCCTTCTTTATCTTATAAAAAGGGAAGTATTCCCTTTACTCACCTGCAGCCATTTCATCTAGCTGTGCTTCCTTTACCTGACTCACCTGTTAAGACTCGACCCTGTCAATTACGTCTTCTCTCTCCTATATATTCAAACTTTCTCAGAGTAATTCTTAAGTAAGTTCAAATTATAAATCATAATAAACTAAAAGCAAAAAACTAAAAACATATAAATTCTGAAAATAACCATTTTTGAATTCACAAGTTCCTCTAGTTCAGTGGTTCTCAACCTTTCTAATGCCGCAACCCTTTAATACAGTTCCTCATGTTGTGGTGACCCCCAACCATAAAATTACTTTCGTTGCTACTTCATAACTGTAATTTTGCTACTGTTAATGAATCGTAATGTAAATATCTGTGTTTTCCGACCCACAGGTTGAGAACTGCTAGCAGGGTCGCCTAAGACCATCGGAAAACACAGATATTTACATTACGATTCATAACAGTAGCAAAGTTACAGTTATGAAGTAGCAATGAAAATAATTTTATGGTTGGGGGTCACCACAACATGAGGAACTGTATTAAAGGGTCATGGCATTAGAAAAGTTGAGAACCACTGCATCTAGTTCTTACTATATTTCCCTCCCACATTTTATATTAAGACATCTGAAAAGAATTACTTACACTAATTGTCTCTATTTACTATATTTTCTCACTCTATCCTCAATCTGTTAAGTTGATTTCCACTCATATCACTCTACTAAAACAATTCTCATTAGTTCATCAATGATAAATACCATTAAATCAGTGGTCATTTTTTAGGTCTCATCTTTATTTGTCAGCAGTATTTAACACATTGATAACATTTTCATTGATAAATTCTTCCCCATTCCTCCTCCTCCTCCTCCTCTTCCTCCTCCTCCTCCTCCTCCTCCTCCTCCTCCTCCTCCTCCTCCTCCTCCTCTTCTTCTTCTTCTTCTTCTTCTTCTTCTTCTTCTTCTTCTTCTTCTTCTTCTTCTTTTTGTTATTCTGCATTTTATAACATATCCTATTTTTCTTCTATAACCCTGTCTGCCTCTTGTTACTCTCCCATGCAGCCTAATTTTTCTCTGTCTAGTAATTAAATTTTTTGGAGAATCTTAATGCTTTGTCCCAAACATTTGTTTCATTTATACAAAAAACAAACTATATCATGACTTAATGCCTTAAAACAACAACTTAGTTCTCAATATTCTTCATATTTATTGTGTAATTCTTCTCCTGGCTCTCCTGGGATCACTCATATGTCTTCATTATTCTGGGAAGTCTGGATCTATAGAATAAGGTCCTCACTCTCGGGTCCAGAGCCTTGGCAAGGATATGTGGGTTTCTGGAACCTTTCTCTTCACAGGGTCTCTCATCTTTCAGGAGTTTTGCTCACACTTCTTTACATGGTGTCTATATCTCAAGAGTACAAAAGTAGAAGCTGCAATATATCTTGAGGCTTAGGCTCTAGAACTTGCACAAAGTCAGCTTAGTCAAATTTTGTTGGTCAAAACAATTCACAAGGCCTTTCAGCTTCAAAGTGGTTGGGAAAATATAAAAGTGGTTGGGAAAATATAATCTATCTCATATATATATATATATATATATATATATATATATATATATATATTGTTGTGAGTATTACTCCTGAATATATATATATATATATATATATATATATATATATATATATATTATTGTCAGTATTACTCTTGATATGAGGAGTGGTGACATCACAATGCCAGAGAGCATGAACACTGGGAGTTAGGTTGTGGACCATTATTATAACAACCTCCCACAGATTTCCTCTATTTGATATATGCCCTCTGCCACTGAGCTCTAGGCCTATGCTTTCTTTTTTTTGTCAAATATTTATTGATCATTTACATTTTTCTAGGTATTCTAGATTTTGGGAACTAGGTGCAAATAAAAAAAAATTGTGGTTCATTTTGAGCTTACAATTTGGAGGGATAAAAAGATATAAAGAGGTAAAAATCTTTATAAAATGATTTGAAAAGATTACCATAAAGGCTAACAGGGAAATAAAATAGGACTTAGTAATATTAAATTACTTTTGAGAGGGAAAACCTTGGGATCCTCCTGATGAAGGAATTTTTAAGGTGGATGCTTAAAATTTTTAAGGTGGACTTGACTCTGTATTTCCACATGGGGAGAGTTGCAACAGTGCTACTCTGGTCTCCCTCTGGCTTGTTACTCACACCCTCCTTACTCAGACCTCCCCATAGAAGTAGGATTGGCTTATTTTAGTTTGTAAGAAGAAAGTGGGTAGTATAGGTCCACATACAAAAAGAAAGCATTCCTTGCTCTTCCATGCCTTGAAATTTTATGGGATAAGACCATGCAGCATATCTTATCTCTACAGCCTCACTTTGTACTCTTCTATCTTGTCACACTATGTTCTCTTCAGTGGACTTCATTCATTTCCTTGAATAGTATATTTTATCACAGGGCCTTAGGACATGACATTTCTTCTGCCTGGAATAATTTCTAATACCTTTAAGAAGCTTACTTCCAGGCATCCATAGCAGATAATGTCAGTGGTCTTCCTGGATATCCTAGGATCATTTTTAAAAAAATCAATTCTGTGTACTTCCCCAATAGTTTTCTATGTGATTTTGCATCTAAGAGCTCACATCTGATATTTTCTTTGGAGGATTGTCAAAGAAAATATCTACTACTAAGTGTTGCTTTGCCCCAAATTGCATACTTGACTTTTAGCTCCTTTCCCAGCCTGCTTTTTCCACTCTTGAGAGTACTCCTTTAATAAATCACTTGCACAAAAATACTCATCTCAATATCTGTAATCAGATTAATCTGATCTAAAGCAGCATCTTTCAGATCTCAGTTTAAATGTCACTTACCCGGGGCAGCTTTTGCTGATGTCCAGAAAAGATCATGCTCTCTCTATGATGCTTATTTTAATATCAAGAATCTGACTATAGGGAGGTATTTTGTTTTTGCTTAGTTCCTGGCATGGGTTGACTCCCTGTAAATACTGAATGAATGATTGGACCAAAAAAAGAAAGAAGAAATAACTAAAAGAGAAAGAACAGGGCTCCCATTACTAAAAAATAACAAAACAAAAAACAAACAAACAAAAAACACTTCTAGCCTTACAAGAAAAATGAATTCACCATAATGTTTGCAAGTTATTTTTTAATCTCTCATTCCAATTGAGGAGTCAAATTGCATTTCAATCAACTCCATAAATTACAGAAAATGCTTTGAGGAGTTGTTTTGGGAGTGTTTATTATTTCAAATGTTTCATTAACCGCTATCAACCAGTTGATATTTTTCTCCACAAGGTCAAATTGGGATTTCTTATAAACTGTCAACAAAAGCAACCTAAGTCATTTCTCTATATGAATATTCTTTATTCAATTAATAGACATTTTTGGGGGTCTATTTTGCCTTAGGTTTTTTATTAGCCATTAGAAATACAAGGGCAACATAAATATGCATAATCCTTAGATTTAAGAAGCCTTAACTATAGCAGTGGTTTAAAAATCATATGAATGCTTGACTATACTTATGTAAATTCTTGAATATGTGGTGATTATATAAATATTAGGACTCTCAAGAGTACATGTCCCTATAGTGTTATCCTGGTCCTGATTGGAGTGATAGGAAGGTTCTGAGCTCTTGGCCCTTTGCAGGGTAGCCTCTAAGAATTGCTTATTATGACTAGAAATGTTTCTGGGTCAGTTTACATTCTCCCAATCCCCTGCAGTAGATACTGTGCTGGGAAGTTGGAAAGAGAGGGGATTAGAAAGAGATTTATGTTTGTGCACAGGGATCTTTAGGGAACTATTGAAATTCCTAATGGAAGACAAAGTAGAAACTAGAAATGTTTTGGAAGAATGCTTACCTGTAGACCTGGGAGAGCCACCTGAGACTGCAAGGCAGTGGAAAGCCAGAGTGGTTGATTGGAATTCTTCAAGCTGGGGCATGAGGATTGGGCTGTCCAAGACCTTGTAGAGTTTGCAAAGGGTAGGGCAGCCTGACTGAGCAGCAGAAAAACTACACTGTAGAGCGGAGTTTGCCTGAGGTGATGTGAAGCAGCTGAGCAAGGAAATCTGCTCTGCCTAGAGACTGCAATGTGGGCAATCCACCTGTGAGTAATCAATTTTTGGCTGATGATTGTATATGCCTTTGGGTGTTTTTGAAATACTCATTCTTACTAGGATAGGGTCTGGTGTTAATTAGTTGTTCTATAATCTGCTACATATCTCAAAAAATTATTTCTGTTAAGCAGAATGATTCTCTATTTTCGAACGGGCAATTCAGACTCACATATTACTTATTTGTAATTATTCCAAGTCTTTCCTTGGCAAAATATTATTATATTGCAGTTCCTTATATTAATAGAGCATCATATAAAGCTACAAACACTTTTTCAAGGTATTAAAATGTAAGAAGCTGCCAATTCTTAGGTGAAATGATTTGGCTTATGGGAATTATCATTCCCTAGGGATTTGAATTTATTGCCTGGGTGTAGAAGTTAGATTTGCCAAAAGTCCAAGTAGGGTTTAAAGAAGTTTCCCTTTGCATTCTTTGTGAGCTACTAAAAGTATTCAAACAAGAAAAAATATTTTTATGTGTCTGGAAAATATTTTTATGTGTCTTGGACAGCCTACATAAAAATATTTTTATGTAGGCTGTCCAAGATATTGTGTTTACTTTTTTATTTTTTTAATATATTTTATTGATTTTTTACAGAGAGAAAGGGAGAGGGATAGAGAGTTAGAAACATCGATGAGAGATAAACATTGATCAGCTGCCTCCTGCACACCTCCTACTGGGGATGTGCCCGCAACCAAGGTACATGCCCTTGACCGGAATTGAACCCGGGGACCTTTCAGTCCGAAGGCTGATGCTCTATCCACTGAGCCAAACCGGTTAGGGCAATATTGTGTTTATTTTAGAATTGCATAAAACTTATATAACACTCTTATACAGGTAAGAGTAAGAGCAATCATTTCATTTTTAATTAAAAAACAACAACAGCATCCTGAGACACACAAAAAGGAAAACATCCTGTATTACTCTAAAGTATTCAAATGATTTGGATGGATATAGAACCATTTGTGGTGGCCTACCATATAAATTACTCCTCTTTGTAACTTCATGAGTTTCAGCTTGATGTACAACTATCAATAGTAAAATAATGTTTTGGAGGATATGTAGCAACAATAGATCTGTGTTTAAATTGTCTACTGTGGAAACATCTTTTCCACATAGTACAGGGCCATCTCAGTTAATCAATCCTAAAGAGATGAAGGTCAAGTTATGTAAAACCAGGTCAGATTTTGCCTAGAATTGACTGAGGGTAATTTTGCCTTCTCTAGGTGCAGTAGTTTGTTGAAGCAAATGAAAAGGAGCAGATGATGGTGGACTTTTGAGTATTTGGAAAATGACCTGAAAAGACCTGAGCAAAGGCTGGGAGATCGAAGAAGCAGAGTAGAGAGCATCCTGAACGAGGGCAAATGGAGGGGAATCGTCATGCTGGAACCTGATCTCACTCCTGGTCAGCCTCCTCTTGTGATGATCTCTCTGACAGCAAAAGCCTTACTGCTTACTGTATTTAGTGAATGATAAAGCTTCAGCTGAAAACTGGACTTACATTGCATCATTTTAATGAACTTTTTAAATGAATAAATTCATGAATTTGTAGATAAATATGATTTCCTCACAGAAGAGGTACAGATCAAGAAATCATGTAATAGTTTTCATACACAATCTATTTCCTCCTCTTCAGTGTTGGGTAAGGGAAAGTGCATTGAACTTTTAAAAATTACACAGCATTTAAAAATAAATGATCTAATTTGAGTTTCAAAACATTATCATCAAAATAGCTTCTTTAACCCAATTTTATAGGTGAAAGCATTAAGACAAAAATGCTAAAGGATTTTTCTGAGATCACAAAACGCATTTGATCAAGGCAAGAAATGTGTATATGTGTGTGTGAAGGTGTTTTTCTAAACCAAGAAATAAATTGATGTGTTTATATATTTTACTTTACTATGAGACATGAATAAGAATTTTGATGACTCATTTTCCTTCCCCATTGTGTAAAAAAAGGAAAAGAGCAGTAATTCCAAATTAATGAAATTTAAACACAGTAAAAAGTCCAGAGTTATAGACTGCCTGCAAAATAGGTACCTTGGGGAAGTTTTAAGTTCATTGTACTATTATATCTTTATTCCTAAATAACTTCTATACCCAAGAAATAAATGCAAACCATCTTTTAGTCTACTATATTTTAAAATATTGTCTTTAAAGCCTTGAATATATACATTAAGGTATATGCATACGCATATGCATGTGTATTCTCTGGGATAAAAGTTAAGCATGTTAACCACAACAATAGCAGTAGTCAAAATAAATGCTTTTATTTATTGCATTTTTTACAATGTGCCAAATCTGTATACTTAGAGAAGCTCATTTAATCTTTGTAAAATCTACAGGGTTTGATAATATTTTTATATGGTAGATGGGTAATCTAAAGCTCAGGGAGGTTGAAAAACATGCATAGTTGGGATTTATAAGTGTAGTGTACCAAGTAAGCCAGTAGGATTTTAAAACAAAGAATATAAAATTGTTTATTGATCTACATACAACCTAAAGCATTGGTTAGACAATCTGTGGTACGTGATAAACACTGTGGTTTGAAAAGTGATGCATGTCGTATATAAAAATGCTCTTTGTATGTTTATTTCTTTCTTTTCCAAAGAAGTGCCAGGGTGATAGATGACAGCACTGGTAAGGAGAGAATGTAATACAATGTGTTTTGTGTTTTCAGGCCACTCGCAAGTCCTGCAAAGGTCAGGTATTGAACATGACTACGATAATTCTAAACCAGCCCGTGGACACATCAAATCACATACAGCTCAGACATATGAAAACAAGTCTTCAGCCGTAAGGGAGACATTTTATTCTCTTCTTTCTAACCCCTACACATATCACTGTGTCAATGTAGAACAATGGAGGATTAGTACCAAATAGCTATGCCTACACTGTATCACTAGAAACAGAGTCTCACTTTTTTTGATACCATTCTTGCTGTTTCCTGCCAGTCCTTTTGGGCTTCTTAACCATTCTCATTTTTTACCTTCTGATGCTACTTTAGGATCTTCCTGAGTGATTCAAAATACTGATTGGGATTGGGCAGTGGTTCTGTTATCTTTACCTTTACCTTTGTGTCTTCATATCCCCATAGGGTGTTAGAACTAAGAAATCAAAATCCACTTCTTGAAATAAATCTTCATATGAAATCAGTTTTGTAAGGGTTATTAAGAGGTACCTGTTCTCATATGACAGTGCAATGTCCCTGGTTTCTGGTGCTGCTTCCACCTTTAGATTTGTCCAATGTTTCCTTCTTCAGTATCTGTTTTTGTTTTGTTTGTTTGTTTTTGTTTTCTTTAATTCACTCACAATTTCACAGGTAACTTAAATTTATTTTTTTGCAAGTATTATATACTTACTTCTATTTCTTGGCAGTTTTAATACATTTCATATTGTATTTGAGCTCATCCTTATAATTTTAATAGGGGTTAGGGATATTTAGTGTTTATTTTAGAATGATTCCTGAACACTGTTTTTATCAAAACAGTTTATAAAGTGATCTGTGGAAAGGTTTTATTTGTAAGGAATGATTCCCCAGATCCCATCCTACTCCTGTGGGCTTTTGAAGAACAACACCTTTATCCCTAAGTATTACTTTGGGGGATGAGCAAGGGCTATAGAAATTGATGTCTGACTGAAAGATTAGGCATTAGGGAGGAGAAAAATAATTTAAGGGCTGACAGAAGGCAAAAGAACAGAACAGAAGGATAAAATGAAAAGAATTACTGATATACAGGGGAAAGATAATTAGTAAAAATCATCCACATGGGATTAAAAGGATGTTGTCTATTTTTATATCAAACTAGAAGCCCGATGCACTAAGATTCGTGCTAGAATGGGCTTTCCTTTCCCTGGCTGTGGCACCGCCTTTCCACTCCAGCCCAGCCCCTTTCTGCTCAGGCCCCGGAGCCGCCTTTTTCCGCTCTGGCCCCACCTTCCCACACTGCCCAGAGGCCCTGAGAGACTGGGGGTGGGGCAGAACACATGCATTGTCGCCAAGCATCCCGCCCCTGTCACTCGGCGCCTATGTATGCAAATTAACTGCTATCTTTGTTGGGTTAATTTGCACATCACTCCTGATTGGCTGGTGGCATAGCAGAAGTACATTCAATTTACATGTTTGTCTATTATCAGGTAAGATTACTTCAAACATTGTACTGTCCCTGTGCCAGACTTTGCATTCTTCTATTATTATGTCTTTCTGTATTCTAAACTTTGGGATAGTATGTAGTATAGATCTTTACTTTCCTTTACCTTTTTTGCCTGCTCTAACTCTACCCTCATTTTTCTGCATTTGACTGCACTTGACACAAAACACTCCAAGCTTCTTAAAATCTTCATTTGTCATTGGGTTCCAACAGCTGCTCCTTGGATCCATCAACATGTCAGGTGCTAAGACTGTTTTGTGGGTATTGCTCATGGCAGTTTGATCATTGTAGAAAGACATAAATATTTTCCATCCAATGTACTTTTCTAATAGTATGGACTTTGCAGCAGTAATTACATAATACCACCGTGTTATATCTTATTGTGGAGAACAGAATTGGATTAAAACATACAATGGTTATACTTTTTTAATTTTGTAAATATAATGGAAAATGAAGAAATTGTAGATATGTGATCCTATTACTATTCAGAATGACTGAAAGTGCTCATCAGTTTTAATTATTTGAGGAATGTATCTATTACTATTCAGTAGAAATAAAAGCATGTGTATAAATAAATTATGGAAATCAATTTTGTTTGTTTCCAGAAATCTGGATATTGGGTTCTTGCAAATTTTCAAGACTGTTCTAATATATGCCTGGAATGTGTCTGAAAGTCAAATATCTAAGCTTTGCATGTAGTAATGCGAATTAATAGCCAAAGACCTATAAATCTTACATAATATGAATTCGTGGTTCTTTAGGTATTGTCTCCCTTGGGAACCACAACCTACATAGGCAACCAGGAGTTTCAAGCCAGGACACAACTCAAGGCATCATCTTATTGACAAAAAATCTTGAGAAAGTGAGCTAGGCCTTTTCCTTCTACACTGGCCTGCTGTTCTGTCTTCATTTTCTCTGTAGAGAGGGTTTACGATAGAAGTTCCTGTTGCCCCGATATTTAAATTTAGGTGCCTGAGAGATTAGTGCCTGGCACCATAGCATCAGTGGGGAGGGCCTTGAGGAGCCTTCCCTCATATAAACACTTCTGTCATGTTGCTTTCACTGTAAGACACTGACCTTAGATGTTTTCTCTAGTTACGTAGAGAAGGAAAGCTCTAGCTGGTCCTTGCTCTCAAAAGGTCCTTACTTCCTGTTTGGCTACTCTAAGCTTCCAATTATCTAGGGTCTTAAAACATCTGAGACAAAATACTTCTTTCATATTTGTCAGTGTTATCAGAAGTGCATACAATTGAATATACCATGTCGAACAGTACTCACATTTCTAGGGGCATAGTCACTGACCAGTTCATACTGGTGATAAACACATAATCAAAGGTTTCATTGTGAGGAGCAAAATGATATAGAAGAAATCAAACATCAGCTTTGATCCATATCTGTGATCTGGACATCTCCCTTTGGTCTCAATGACCCAGATTTGTATCACTAGACAAGCAAATTTAAGATTCATTCACATATCATATACATTTGTAGTATTTTATGACTATTTTGCACATAGATTATAAGCCTAATCAAATTATAATTTATAATTTGCTTATTCATCAAGTTTGAGATATATACATTTAGGAATCTATTTTTATATATCGAAGATGTTTATAGAAGTCCTGAAAAATTTAAAAATATTACTTGAGTCAATAATGAGCGTTTTAAAAAACAAAAAAAAAACAAAACAAACAAAAAAAAAACAGTCTTTAAAGGACCCATGCATTTTATGAGTCAATATTGATCTATAATATTTTTTAGTCAGTTATAATTTCAAATAGTCACCTTTCCTCTGGAAATTATGATAGAAATGTACTACCCTGTGAGAGAAAAAAAATATCAAATTCCAAAGGTATGAAACAATACCAACTATTTATTTTTGATAACAATAGAAAGTTCAGATGGAAACTTCTATTTTTGATAATAATTTTCCTTAGAAAGTTTCCAAAGGAACTATAATGAATAGAACTGTTAGTAATAAAGTTTAACATTTAAATAATAATCCAGGCATATACCTATAAATAAAAAAGTTGATTAATTTTTATTACTCTTGCAACTTAAGTTTCCTTCATTGCATTTTAGTGAAAATATATTTATTGCATTTTTCTATAAATACAAAAATTACATACTAGTGTACATTGCGAAACTACAGTGAAAAATAATAGTACTGCATCAAAAGTTCAGTGTAGACATATACCATATGCCTGTGAAAGTTACATCAGGAGCACAGAATATTTATTTTAAGAATGGCAGTGTACACCTTTAGTAAAATGGAGTGCCATGTTTAGAAATATAGCCTTTTTATTTCATTGTGGTAGACATGGGCTACACATATTTTATACACTGTTTTCACACCCTTATTTTGCAGTTGCTATTGCTTTCTAGATGCAATCAGTGGTTCAGATTGGGACAGAATTCAAAATTTCAGCTCTTAGTCTGAGCTCTATTTTGAAATAGGCTTCTCCCTAAGTATTTTGTGAATGTTGAAAGTGCATATTGTTGAAAATGAGACAGTCCTAAAAACATCACACACATACAGTCACATACATAATGGAAGGGCTGGATGGGGTGGATAGTTGCTTCCTAAAATTATTCTATGTATTAATATCCAGTTTCCAGTTTCTATAAATACATGTTTCTCTCCTGAATCCTGAGTCTTCTGGGTTCACTTGGTTGGTGAGCATGGTTTCAAACAGTGAAATAGTGTTTGGTAGGTTTTCAAAAAAATGACTCTTGGTTTTGGAAATGTTTACTTACCATAAATTTTATAGTAAAATTTAGTATTGTATCTACTTCATAAATTTGTGTATGATAGTAACATACTATGCATGGATCATGGGTGATAAAGCAGCACTGTGTGCTAGAGACCTCCGTTTCAGAGACCTGGATGATTTGGCGGTCACTGTGCTTATCTAATGCTTTTCAACTGTATCTTACACAGTGGAGAGAAGTACAGCCTTCCTGTACCGGTTCCCTCTCTCTCCACCCACTTCCCACTGCAGCAACTTGGAGTTATACAGATAAGGGTTATCTGAACTTCTCAGCTGAATGAACTGTGTTAGCTTCAGTATTTTGTAAATTTTAATGTGTAATTGAATCACCTGGGGAGCTTATTAAAGGGAAGATTCTGATTCAATAGGCCTGAGTGGGATATAGCCTGGATTTCTAACAAGCTCTCCAGGAGCAAGAAACTGAACAACACAAAGGTTTCATCCCAACTGTGGTGATGACCCTCAACCCACCTGCAATGGCTGTGAAACTATGGGTAGGTAGATGCTGCCTAATGAGTGAAATGGGAAAATAGTGCTTTTGAATAATGGAATACATATGGCTATAGAAAATTAAGAAATGAAGAGGTAAAAGAGGAGCCAGGAAGAATAAAATTCAAGTGGCAGGCTGGAACTTGGAACTGGAGAACACCTTGGGAGAAACTGGTGTCTGTGTTTATGTATAAAATCCATAGCCCATCTGCTGAAGTCGCAGCCAATCATCTGGCTGGACATGAGATGACTGGATAGCCAATATATATATATATATATATATATATATATATATATATATATATGTGTATATATATATATATATATATATATATATATACACACACATATATATATATATATATATATATATGCCTAAGCGACCGTCACAACCAAAACAACAGAACGGACGACTGAACAGGCTGCATGGGACGACCAGGCCAGCAGGGGTGTTAGTGAGGGACGACCAAACAACTGAATAGCAGGCTGTGTGGGGCAACCAGGCCAGCATGGGGGGCAGTTAGGGGTGACCAGGCCGGCAGAGGGGGCATTTGGGGGCGACCAGGCCAGTGGGGGGGAGTTAGAGGAGACCAGGCTGGTGGGGAGGTAGTTGGGGGTGACCAGGACATCACAGGGGGCAGTTAGGGGTGATCAGGCAGGCAGGAATGTGAGCAGTTAGGAGCCAGTGGTCATGGATTGTGAGAGGGATGTCCGACTGCCAGTCTAGACATCTCCCGAGGGGTCCTGGATTGGAGAGGGTGCAGGCTGGGCTGAGGGGACCCCCCCTCCCCCTGTGCATGAATTTCCTGCACCGGGCCTCTAGTAGTAATAATAAAATCTTAGCAAATTGTAAGCACAGTGTTAGCAAAAAACAATATTTTGAATTAGTTCAACTTCTTAGCAGCAATAGTTATTGAGAATGTGTGTGGTCGAGAGCCAGCGCTCCAAATTTAAATTGACTGTTTGGTGTGTTTTTTTAACTTTGTCATAAAGGTGTGGCTTAATACCCAAACTGGTTCTTGTCAGTAAATACACTTTTCCATAGACATTGAGTTTCCAAAGGCTCAAACATTTCCCTCAAATTGTATGAAAAATATTCAGTGTTTGAAGTCAACTAAATCTGTCATGATTGAAGATAAGCTAAACAGACCAAGGAAGATTTTTAAATGATTAACTATCAATAAAGGCTTTTTTGTAATTATGAGAATAGCATAAAGTTGCAAGTATTCCATTTTCCAGAGAAGTATGCTTTTTTGTTTTGTTTTTTTTTAGATTAATGAAGTACCAATGTTTTTCTTTCTTTTAAATGCTCAACTTTCCTTTTGACATTTTAAAAGTGAGTTTGGTGTATATGATTGATAATAATAACTTTTACATTTAGCCGTCTTTCATCACTTTATTGATTTGTATATTTTCTTATGGCATTTTTTCTTTGATCTCATTTAGCATTTGGGTGCACTTTATGGATTTCACCCTGTGGTCAATTTGCATTCAAAGTTTGCAATCGGCTCAGTAAAACCACTTATAATATTGGATATTATCAAGTAGTTTCAGTACCAATGTCTGAGTTATCTGCTAAGGCTGCCTCAAGCAAATCATAGTGGATTAAGAGGATATTGTTCACACACACTAATTAAAGGTTATTTAAATAATGATTTTGAAGACAATACTGCTAAAATGAAATTATCTTGTAATATCATCCCAGCCACAGCTTTGTAAGGACACTTTGTACTTTTCATACCTGGTGGGAAGAGAGGGTGTAAAGGAGAACGGGACGTCACTGTCTTCCCATGTGTAGTCCATACTTTCATTTGCTTTATACACTCACCTGCATTTCAAATTCAACTGCATGTTGTGGAATTTTGCCATTCCTTCCAATTTTCACTTTGTCAGCTTAATTGTACCAAATGTGGTTTTTTTAAAAGATGCTCATTCAGTTTAATAACTCATATGTATAATCAGAATCTATATCATGGCAATAGAATAGAATTTAATTTTACCAAGACATCATTTACATTACGGAATATTTCTGCTGAAAAACCCTGCAGGCCTAAATGTATTTTAATATGAGTTTCACCTTATACTTCAGTATCATTGTGTTAAAAGATGAGATGGTGTCTTGGAGGGAAATGCATCTAGAATTGATCTGAACTCTCTCTCTCTCTCTCTCTCAGGTAATCAGTGACAAGCTTTTACAGAGATGATGAATGTAATGTAATGTTTCTCAACTTTTGCTGGGGAACCTAATTAACCAACTTAAACTACTTTTATTCAAACACTCCACAAAGATAACACCAGTCACAAATGTTAAAAATCTGTTTTGCTTTACTTTGCTTATTCATGCATTTATTCAACACTTGCTATGGCAGTTTATCTAAAATTGGGTCCAAAGTAATTTAGGCAGCTATACCCTATGTGAAAGAATCTGTAGAAAGCTTTAAATCATAGTGACAGCCATTAGAACTTGCTTAAAGGAAATGCATTTCTGAATAACTTCAGAGGAAACAATGGCGGGCGGGTGGGGAGACTATAAGTATAGCCATGAGGTATCATAAGAAATTATTCAGTATTTAGATTTTAGATATGAAGCAATAGAATTAGATGTATTGTTTTCTGTATTTTATACCTATTTAAAATAAAATAATAGCTTATATTTATTGAGTATTTATTCTGTGTTAAGTACATATCTTGGTACGTGGATATTACTTCATTGAATTCTCAAAAATTTTTGATTTAAACAAACTATCATGTAACTCTCATTTTACTGACGAGGAGATATTCGCACAGAGGGATGAAATAATTTGCCTAAAGTCACATAGCAGTCAGTGGCAGAGATGGAATTTAAATGTCAGCAGTGAGATTCCAGAGCCAGGTTCCTCAGTTCTGTGTCATTTTCATTTCAGTCCTATCACTGATTATAGTGAGCATGATGAAGTCCTTCACATGATTTATTTTTCTTTTCTTTTTTTCAGCTATCACAGATGAGCCAAAGTCATTCCAAAATGTTTTTGGAGACTTTCAGAGCTAGCTCTTCTGTAAATTTCTAAGTTTAGAAAACACACCAGACAAAGGATTTAATTATCTGTGTATTGGTTGGATATTGTAAATATGTCCAGAAATATAAAATAATAGATATTTGCAATGTATCCATTTAATAGTCAAGCGCTGCTATTTTAGGTCCAAGGATGTTGATAAGTTGAAGTAACTTAGAAATGTGGGCACTAAAAACATAGTATTTAAAAAAATATTTCAATGTGTCATCCTGAAAAAATATTCGAAAGCTTTGGAAGATATTTTCTTTTTAATTGTATCAAATTGCAAGACTAAAGTAGTTTAGAACATTGGTGGTTCAACCTTAAAAGAAATGTTTATTGCAAAACTTTCCCCTAATTAGATGCTCTAAACCAGCCGTGGGCAAACTACGGCCCGCGGGCCGGATCCAGCTCGTTCGGCTGTTCTATCCGGCCCACAGAGCCAAAAGAGCGAAAGGTTCTCTTGCTCTCCCCTCCGCTCCTTTACTTTGAATTTATATTAGTTCACACAAAAACTCCATCCATGCTTTTGTTCTGGCCCTCCGGTCCAGTTTAAGAACCCATTGTGGCCCTCGAGTCAAAAAGTTTGCCCACCCCTGCTCTAAACTTTTGACAGAAGTTGATAGAAGGAAACGTATTTCCTACTGTGTTTAAAAAGGATATAATTTTAACATTTCTAATTTATTGCATTCTCCTAAATCAGATATGCTTGTCAGAAATCACCCTCCTCAAAATAAACCATATTCAGCATAAAAGATCATTGCTATTCTGTATTTTCAGGCTCAGTATATATTTTATTTCAGAACCCGATTTTTTCACCATATGGTTTAGTCAGTCTATTGATAATTTTCCTTTTACTGAGAATGAGTTCCAAAGAAGAATAATTTGGGGTGAAAGTAACTTCATGGCCTGATCTCGTGTTTCCCTCTACCACTAATTACTTAAACTATATGTTCTTAATAAAACACTTTATTTAAAAAAAAAAGCCTTTACTTACTCTCCAATTTCACTTCTTTCCAATTACATTCATTCTAGAATTTATTTGTTAAAATATACAAATAGAGTTTAGATTTTTAATAATGTGGAAAAAATATTTCACACGACGTCCATTACATATGTAATATCCTATATAATAAATAGGTAATATGCAAATTGTCTGTCACACTCTCACACAAGATGGCCATCCCCATGTGGTCACATGATAGCTGCCAAAAGATGGCCAGCAGGGGAGGGAAGTTAGGGGTGACCAGGCCAGCAGGGGAGGGAATTTGGGGATGACCAGGCCTGCAGGGGAGGGCACTTGGAGACGACCCAGCCTGCAGGGGAGGGAAGGCAGTTGGGGGGGACCAGGCCTACAGGGGAGGGCAGTTGGGGGTGACCAGGCCTGCAGGGGAGGGCAGTTGGGGGTGACCAGGCCATAAGGGGAGGGTAATTGGGGGTGATCAGGCCAGCAGGGGAGGGCAGTTGGGGGCAATCAGACTGGCAGTGGAGCAGTTATGCGTCGATCGGGCTTGCAGGGTAGTGGCTAGAGCAGCCATGGGCAAACTACGGCCCGCAGGCCGGATCCGGCCCATTCGGCTGTTCTATCCGGCCCGCGGAGCTGAAAGAGCAGAGGGTTCTCTTGCTTTCCCCTCCGCTTCTTTACTTTGAATTTATATTAGTTCACACAAACACTCCATCCATGCTTTTGTTCCGGCCCTCCAGTCCAGTTTAAGAACCCATTGTGGCCCTCGAGTCAAAGTTTGCCCACCCCTGGCCTAGAGGGTGATCAGACTGGCAGGCAGAAGCAGTTAGGGGCAATCAGGCAGGCAGGCAGGCGAGTGGTTGGGAGCCAGCAGTTCCAGATTGGAAGAGGGATGTTCTAGATTGGAGAGGGTGCACTGGGCCTCTAGTATATCTTCTATAAATAATAAAAGCATAATATGCTAATTAGACCGGACAGCCAAACAACCTTCTGAACATCATTCTAGTCATCCTTCCAGATGAAGCTGCTGTGACAAAGGCTGAGGCAGAGTGGTTAGGGATGATCAGGAAGGCAGGCAGAGTGGTTAGGGATGATCAGGCAGGCATTCAGAGTGGTTAAGGGTGATCAGGCAGGCAGACAGAGACGGTTAGGGGCGATCAGGCAGGCAAGTGAGCAGTTAGGGGTGATCAGGCAGGCAGGTGAGTGGTTAGGGGCAATCAGGCAGGCAGACAGAGGGGTTAGAGTCAATAAGACAGGTAGGCAATCAGTTAGGAGCAATCAGGCTTGCAGGCAGGCAGGAGAGCAGTTAGGGGCAATCAGGCAGGCAGGTGAGTGGTTAGGAGCCAGCAGTCCCGGATTGCAAGAGGGATGTCCAAATGCCGGTTTAGGCCTGATCCCAAATACTCAAGCAACCATTTAAAAAGCAGAAGGTCCTACGTCCTTTTAGCCGGGTTTTTTCATGTAATAACAACAACAACAACAATAATAATAATAATAAATGAATCTCTAAAATATGCAAAGCACATTAACATGCAAAGTACATTTTATTTCATTTTTAATCTTCACAACAACCTTTGGAGGTAAGAATTATTATTTTTATTTCCAAGACTTTACATCATTCACATTCAGGGTCAAAGTTAAGACTCTTGCATTCAACTCTGGACGGGTAGTTCAGTTGGTTAGAGTGTCATCCTGACAGGCCAAGTTAGTGGGTTCTATCACCACTCAGGGTATATACAAGAATCAACCAATGAACACATAAATAAGTGGAACTACAAACCAATGTTTCTTTCTCTCTCACTCTCCTTTTCTCTCTCTCAAATCATTAAAAAAAAATTTAAAAAGAGTATCCTGCATTCAAATGACTTGACTATCTATAAAAAATATTTAAGAGTAATCTATATATATAAAAGCCTAATATGCAAATTGTCCCTGTGGGAGTTCGACAGGGAGACCAGGAGTCCAATTGCTTGCTATGACATGTGCTGACCACCAAGGGGCATAGTAGAATGAAGGAAGGCCCTGGCTGGCAGCTGGAAGGCCCCTATCGGCCCTGATCGCTGTCCAGGCCTAGGGACCCTATCTGTGCATGAATTTCATTCACTGGGCCTCTAGTAGTAAGTAAAAGATCTATTGGTACTTTCTACCAAATAAAACTCTAAGAATATCTAAGTGGAATTCAAATATTTTATAATTAAAACTAGAGGCCCGGTGCATGAAATTTGTGCATGGGGGGGTGTCCCTCAGCCCAGCCTGCACCCTCTCCAATCTGGGACCCCTCGAGGGATGTCTGACTGCCCATTTAGGCCCGATCCCACCGGGTAGTCAGACATTCCTCTCACAATCCAGGACTGCTGGCTCCCAACTGCTCACCTGCCTGCCTTCCTGATTGCCCCTAACCGCTTCTGCCTGCCAGCCTGATCACCCCCTAACCACTCCCCTGCCAGCCTGATTGATGCCTAACTGCTCCCTTGCCAGCCTGATTGCCCCTAACTGCCTTCCCCTGCAGGCCTGGTCACCCCTAACTGCCCTCCCCTGCAGGCCTGTACCCCCCCAACTGCTCTCCCCTGCAGGCCTGGGGCCTGTGGCCTGGGCGAGGGGCCAGCCATGCCCCCCGGTGACCCAAGTGGAGGCCCTGGTATCTGGGATTTATTTATCTTCTACAATTGAAACTTTGTAGCCTGGAGCAGAGCCAAGCCTTCTGCTCGCTCCGTGGCAGCAGCCATTTCTGTTGGGATTTATGTATCTTCTATAACTGAAACTTTGTAGGCTTGAGTGGAGGCCAAAGCAGGCCAGGGCTGCAGAAGCTTGGCTTCCTCCATCGCTGGGGCAACCCTAGCCTCCTGCTCTCTCCAGCTCCCTGGCTGCTGCCATTTTTGTTGGGATTTATTTATCTTCTATAATTGAAACTTTGTAGCCTGGAGTGGAATCCTGGGCCGGCAACGGCAGGCGGAAAGCTTGGCTTCCTCCATCGCCGGGGAAACCCAAGCCTCCCTCCTGCTCTCTGTGGACGCAGCCATCTTGGTTGGGTTTATTTGCATATTTCCTCCTGATTGGCTGGTGGGCATGGCTTGTGGGTGTAGCGGAGGTACGGTCAATTTGCATATTACTCTTTTATTAGATAGGATTATATACCATTTTTCTTATTTTACTTCAATAATGACCTAAGATCATAATTTTGTAATTGTGATTCTGAATATAGTAACCTTATGGGTTAATATAGATCTTGAAAAGAAACATTTAAGTAATTAAAAATTATAATCACAGTTAATATTCCTGACCTTATTTTATTTTTTAATATTTTCATTGGTTTCCAGAGAGAGGGAAGAAGAGAGAGAAACATCAAATGCCAGAGAAATTGCATATCCCCTTATTGGGGATTGAGCCCACAAGTCTGGCATGTGCCCTAACAGGGAATCAAACCAGCAACTCCTCAGCAAATAAGACTATGCCCAACCAACTAAGCCACACTGGCCCTGACCTTATTTTTGGCCAACACTAATCTTAACATTAAAGTATTTAAGTCTAATATTGTCAATATTGGATTATATAATCTTTAGTCCAAAAATTTATTAAAAGACAAATGCTGGTGATTAGAAATTACACAATTGTGAAGATTTTATCTGCCAAATTATTTTTTACTCAACTATAGTATGCATAAAAATAATTTTTCCTCTCCAAATGCTTAAATTTATTTTCTAAACTTATATATTCTATGAGTTAAAAAATATCATAGTGCCTTCTGAATAAGCAATTAATAGTATCTGAAGTTAGAAGTTAAAAATGTATTTGTAATCAATTTGAAATTAGGTACATTTAATAAGAAAAGCATATTCATGAGTCTGAAACTATTAAAATATATTTTCATATGTCACTTACCTCATGAACATAGAAATTATTTGCCCCGGCCCAAGAGGCAACAACGAGGGCACACAGGAACCACCTAAGAGAATGAAACAAACAAGGAACGCGAAGAACGGAGGCAAGACAAGGTTCTGATCAAGCCTCGTTTTTTATTCGGGCATTGCGGTATATAAGCACTCAGGAGGGGCGGGGTAGGATAAGGAGTTGCCATGTGATGATTGGTTGGGGACTGGGTATCTGTCCTAGCTGATTGGTTATTCTGATGTGGGAGGTTCTTCTGGCCCTTGGTGCGTGCGGGCTTCTTTGGCGCACGCAGGCTTTCTTTGTTCTTGCTCAATCAGGAAGTAGGGCTGACCGGGAAGTGAGACCGAACTCTGCCTTTATGGCTCCCGGAAATTATTGTGCTATAATTGCTAGTTAACTAAACATCCTATATAATAAAGATGTAATATGCAAATAGTCATTCTGCCGTGAAGCGTAATGACTGACTGCGTAACTACTGGATTACGGATCAGCAGGAGGGTGGGGCAGCGAGCTACAAGTGGGTGGTGGAGAGCTACAGGAGGGAGCAGGGCAGGCAGCAAGCTATGAGGGGGAGGGGGTAGGAGGGCGGAGGGAGCTACAGGAGGGCGGAGCAGTGGGTGGAAAGCTACTGGAGGGCAGCAGTGAGCTACTGGTGAGCTACAGGCACACAGGTTTGTGCGCAGAGCTACTAGTTTATTTATATGTGATTATGTTGTAACTTTAACTAAAGATATTTACACTAAATATGCAAGGATATTTCTGTGCAATTAGATATTTTTTCTACCTCTATATTACATATTTGCATAGTTAGTAAATTTCTGCATGAAAATTAGTACATAAATATATACACTTCAAGATTATTTTAGAGTAAACTATCTAGTTGATATAAAGAATGTTATTATAACTTAAAGTTACTTAGAAAAGTTTTGCTTGTTGATAGTATTGCAGATATCTCCCATCCCACATCCTTACCCCCTCTCCTCCCAGCCCCTACCTACTATCAACAATAAAAAATATATTAAAAAATAAAATTTTAAAAAAAGTTTTGCTTAAAATAAAAAAAAAAAATTCTGTTTTAGGAACAATTTATGTTCTTGAGATTCTCTCATTTGCTTACTGATTTGCAAATTGTCAACTGTAAGGTACATATATTCTAAGTAAGCATTGTAAGAATCTCCAATTTTGTTAAAGTGCACCAAAACTTTTACTTCATCAATAAAATGCAGTGAAATAAATCTGAAAAATAAAAGAAACTTTTGTAAAGCATTAGTAATTTTACCAGTACAGGACTAAACTAATTTCTAAACTCTATAAATATATTCAGAATGAGTTCTCAGTGTAACCATTTCCTTTATCTCTTTTTAAAACTTTAGTTGTTCATATGAATTATTCATATCTAGATGAACAATTGCCAAATTTGATATTCCTTTTTAGTTGTATATTAAATAAATACTTTCTAGCTAATAATCATCACTTTCTGACTCTTAACAAAAATTATAGGGTGCTTATTATGGGCCAGACACTGTTCTAGTCTCTGTAGCTAGTTGTACTAATCTCCCCTCTTCAAGTTTACATCCATTTGTTCTTCCCTTGCATTACTATTACTAGTAGCTGGCTTTGTGTTTTGTTTATAATAAAATTCAAACACCTTACCATGACCTACAATTACTTAAGTGACCTATTTGCCTCCTTCTCCATCCTCATATCTTATTTCTCCCTCTGCCTTCTGCTCAAGTCATAGGAGCTTCCATTCTTTATCTGCAAAACAAAAGACACAAGACTTCCTTGCCTTTGCTTCCTTCGGCTACATTTTTCCTTTTCAACGTTTTTCATGGCTGGGTTAATAATATCATTCAAGTCTCAACTCAAATGTTACATCCCCATAGAGATCCTATGTGACTATAAAGTTCCCTTTCTCATTATATCATCTGCCCTTTGCTCAACATTTAACTCAATTTATGTACCAGTTCCTGTCTCTCTGCCATAAAGGAATGTAAGATGCAGAAAAGAAAAAGTATAGTAAACACTTAGAAAATAATAATAAATGAAACTCATTAGAAAGTAAAAGGTTCCCATAATTTTATTTTGAGAAATGCTGCTTTTTATACCTTGGAGATTCACAAAGCAAATTAGCATATTAAAGCTATGCATATTTATATTTTGTTTGACCCAGAGATTCCAAGGCTTTTTTGAACATGAAACCTTTATTTTTTGTTTTTGAAATAGCACTTATTATCATCTCTTTGAAACACTTGATGGCAAACATTAGTCTTTTTTTATCCTTTTGAGATTTTCATAACTCATAGTATAATTTAAATAAGTATTCTAATAAATATATGAAAATAAAAGTTTAAAGTAGTGAGAGGATCAGAATCTGTTTTCTGAGTGAACCAAGTTTAGTTCGAAAAGAAAAACGCATTTTGCCATTAGCTTTCTTGCCTATGGTTGACGGTGGATGGAACAGTGCATGGAGTAATATGTTTTCCTTTTGCTTTCTAAATTTGTATTAAGCCCATAGCAATTCTGCAGCAAATTTAATGATGTTGTTGAAAAATGTCTAATATAAAATATTTTATTATAAAAGCACCGAAACATTAAGGCTATACTATATCTGCCTCTATGTTTGACAGCATAGAAAAAAAGTACTATAGTTGTAGGGAGGAATGTCGAATGTTTTCAGAAATGAAAGTGAAAACCTCAACTGAATAGACATTATTCCCTTGTGCTTAACTCTGTGGGATGTTTTTATTGTGCTTTGTTTTTGACAAAACATAGTTTTTCATGTTCAAATTTTGGGGAAGCTTAGCCTATTCCAGGATAATGGATTAAGTTATAAGTTCTTTTGCCATTTCTGAAATGATACATTGAAATATATTTATGAAATAACATGCTGTGATATATTTACTATAATCCCTTAATGACAGTTTCAAATTTTTAATAAAAAGAGGAAATGTTGCCTGGCTGGCGTGTCTCAGTGGTTGTGTTGACCTATGAACCAGGAGGTCATGATTCCATTCTCCATCAGGGCTCATGCCTGGGTTACAGGCTCTATCCCTGGTGGGGGGTGTGCAGGAGGCAGCCGATAGATGAGTCTCTCTTATCATTAATGTTACTCTCTCTCTCTCCCTCTCCCTTCCTCTCTGAAATCAATAAAAATATATTTTAAAAAAAGAGAAAATGTAGCTTTAAAGGATTTAAAAGTCTTTTTCAGGGTATTTTTATCTACTTTTCTTACTTGCAAGAATAATGGGTTAATAAACTTCCACTTAAAAATATTGATTATTCCAAATGAATCTTAAGGGAAATGAAGAAAGTCTGCCTTTGATTTTGAATATTGCAGCATTTTTCTATCAACTATTAATCTTCAAGACTTTAAAAGATAAATAATGTCTATCCCCACTGAATTTATGTTAGGCATGAAATCACTCAGTAGTCTATAATATTGGGATAGACTGATTTCATAAAAAAAACTCTTATTTGCCATAATTCCCTGGTTGTCTTTTCATGTTTTACCTCCATTAACGTCCCATAGGCATATACTAAAAAGGAAAATGAGTACCTGGCCATTGTTGCTCAGTGGTTAGAGTGACCCCCACTCAGAAGGGTTGTGAGTTTGATTCCTGGTCAGGAGCACATATAGGAGGCAAGGGATCGATGTTTCTCTCTCTCTCTCTTCCCCTCCCTCCCTCCTTCCCTCCCACCCTCCTCCCCTCCCTCCCTCCCTTCCCTTCTCTCTAAAAATCAATGGAGAATATATCCTTGGGTGAGGATTAACAACAACAACGTTAGGAAAAGGTATAATTTTAATGTAATACAATCTCTGCCATCTTTATTTTCTAGCCTATAATCAAAGGACTTTAGTAGTACAAAATACATTTTTCTTTTTAATATACACATCTTTACTTGTTGGTATAGCTGCTGCATTTTTTTCATGTAGTATAATACTAAGTCATATTTATTCTTTCTTTATATTTGCTTGCATTTTGACAATTAACTAAAACTCCAAAATGGGTTCTCAATCTCTTAAGTTCAAGATCACTAATGCAGCCACCTATTATAGTAGCCAAGCAGTAAAAGCCCTGAGCAGTATAACTTAGGACTAATTTAACATTAAGCTGCCTTTTATTTTATATTTTTATATTGAAGTAAGTTATTTACAGAACTTTTCTGATATGAATATTTATCACTATTTTCTATATAATTATTTTAATATACTATTTTTGACAATTTTAGTCTCTTTTCTAAAGACACTCCATCCTTCCTTCTATGTATTAACTTATTTTGTAAAAAGAATTAAATGCAAAATGTAATTCTAATAGTGTTAATATGAGTAGACTGTGGTGATAAAAAGCAATTTAAGTATTCATTGAGGATAACATGAAATCACAGAACAACATGACTTACTCCATAAACACAACATCTATTCGGAGAGGCACAAAAACTTCATTCTGGAAAAAATCATATGGCATGATTTCCAACTCTGGGAGAAAATATCTAACGGAGAACCAATGTGCAATGAAACATTTCCATTCTTGACATCAGGAATATTTAAGTTCCTTTCCAAACTAAGCAACTTAAATTTAAGGAATGCCATATGAGACATATATCTCATATCCACCCCAATAAATCTGAAGACAGTATTTTTTTATCAAGTATACAAAGAGTTAATAGCACAGTTTTAAAATCATTAGCGAATGCATATAAATTACCTCACAGTCTTCAGTGCTGCTGCTACTGTAGCTCAGTGTATCATCATAAAATTCACTTAAAATTTACAAAACATCATAAAACATATAATGCAATGATGATCGATGTACATGCCATTTAAAATAAGAGTATTAAGTTCTTGTGTATGTGTGAGCATTTTGCATGTAGAGACAGATGCACATGCATATTTGTACATGTAAATATAAAATATTCACATTGCCAGTATATAAATATATGTTCAGAAATAATCAGAATCATCCAGTCTTATAACTATCAGAAACTTTTAGGAATCAATCAGTCCCCATGGTCAGCATTGATCAAATCTTCCTGTCTAGTATCATTTCTCAGTCTTCAAACTTTTGCATCGTTACTGTTATTAGTCATAACCTCTGTTGGAAATACCTTTAAATATATTTTGTTATATATTCCTATAATTTTTCCAGGTATAATGCCATTAAGAAATTTATCTTATTCACTTTAATATATCATATAACACTTCTTACTCAAATAAACGCATTACAAACCAAGATGGTAATGGCCTTTTTTTGTTGTTTTTCTTTCAAGTTCTTTTCTATTTGCTTTCATTGGTATAGAGTATGGCTCTATTGAATCAAATTCAAACAAGAAGAATATTTATATATATTCATGAATTAATCTAATAGATAGACTGTATTTCTACAGAAACACATGTATTTCTTTTTTTTTTTATAAACAGGGCATTTTGTGTCTATATTATATTTCAAAGAATATTATAAATTTTAAAAGTATCTAATCAAAATATTACAAACAAATAGACACAATCAATAAGAAACAAAATGTTATTCCTTGTTCTCTATAATCAGCATCATTTTGTTTGTGGCAAATTTAGTGTGAACTGGCTCAGGGGAGACTCCAAAAGAGAAGTTCCAGAAAACCCATGAAGTTTTCAATTGAACTGCATAATGGTTTATTTATTGAATACATTTTCATCAGAAACCAGCTATAGATTTAGTCACCAAAAGGTGTTTCCCACAGAGTTTCTAATAAGCTCATCCAAATCCATCTGTTGAAGAAGACTGTTTTATCTCAACAATATGTGCTGAGTTGAGTCTGCTTTATTAAAAAGTGCACTTCAGTCTCTTCTTCAGAAAGCACAATTTTATAACCAGGCTTATCACAGAGAAGAACTATATTCCATGGACAATTCCCACAATTGAAGTCTCCATCTAAGCTACTCTTTTCAAAATGGTCTATATATACTTAGAATGAGCACAGGTTTTTGTTTTGTTTTGTTTTCTCATTTCAATACCAAATGCTCTTCTCGAGTGATGTACTGCTCTCATAATTAAGATATGAAGTTGATAGCATGGACCAGTGATTACCAATGCCAGTTGATTACAAATACCCATTCCAAAGATATAAAGCCAGGTCTATTTTATCAGCATTCCCAAGGGATGTGCGATATATATATATATATTAGAGGCCCGGTGCATGACATTCGTGCACTCGGGGGGTAGGAGGGGTCCCTCAGCCCGGCCTGTGTGCTTTAGCAGTCTGGGAGCCGTTGGGGGATGTCCTACTGCTGCGGAGGCGGGAGAGGCTCCCTACATGGCCACTATACTCACCAGCCGTCAGCATGGCTTGTGGCTGAGTGGCACTTCCCCTGTGGGGGTGCACTGACCACCAGGGGGCAGCTCCTGCATTGAGCGTCTGCCCCCTGGTGGTCAGTAGGCATCATAGTGACCAGTCATTCTGCTGTTTGGTCGATTTGAATATTACCCTTTTATTATATAGGATATCAATATATATAAAAAGGCAGTGACTGTAATGACCTAAGGCTTGACCGAACACCGGAAGTCAGTCCTTTAGTTGGTGCTGGGTTGCTGTGCTGATCCAGCACTGACTGCTGCTGCTATGATCGTGGTGACCCAGCACTGACTGCTGAGGAGGCTGCGGATCAGGCCTGGAGAGAGGCCTGGAGAGAGAAGCAGGGTCTGATCCATAGCCTCCGTGGCAGCTGTTGATCAGCCCTTGCCTCTCTCTTTCTCTCCAGGCCTGGCCAGCAGCATGCCTCTCTTTCTCTCAGGGCTTCCACGGGGGCTGCTGATCAGCCCCACCTCTCTGATCAAGCCCAGAGATAGGCCCAGAGACACTGACTGGCATAGAAACTCACCAATCAGAACCAAATCTGGTTGAACTGCAAGGAGCCAATAGCTGCATATAAGTGGAGCGTTTGACACTGACTGGCATAGAAACCGACCAATCAGAACCAAATCTGGGTGAACTGTGAGGAGCCAATGGCTGCCTAGGAGGTGGAGCTTTTGATGATGGCTGGCATAGAAACTGACCAATCAGAACCTAATCTGGATGAACTGCAAAGGCAGAACCTAAGGCGGGGGCTGAGGAGGGGTTTTAAGGCAGCTGAGGGAAGGATCAGACTGGTGGGGGAGGGCAGTTTGGGGCAAGATCAGGCCGGCAGGGGAGGACCATTGGGGGTGAGATCAGGCAGGCAGGGGAGGGCAGTTGGAGGAGAGAGCAGGCCAGCAGGGGAGGGCAGTTAGGGGTGATCAGGCAGGCAGAGGCAGTTAGGGGTGATCAGGCAAGCAGGCAGAGAGGTTAGGGGCGATCAGGCAGGCAGGCAGAGGGGTAAGGGGCAATCAGGCAGGCAGGTAGGCAGGTGAGCAGTTAGAAGCCAGCATTCCCAGATTGCAAGAGGGATGTCCGATTAGAGAGGGTTCAGGCTGAGCTGAGGGAACACGCCCCCCCCCCCCCCCCCCCGCATACACAAATTTCATATACTGGGCCACTAGTCTATAATAATAAAAGCAAAATATGCTTATTAGACCGGACATCCTTCCGGACATTATTCTGGAAGATCTTCCAAATGAAGCCGGAGCTGGGAGGGAAGCCCGGGTCCTGGGTGCCTGCCAGTGGCCAGAGGGAAACCTGGGTCCCAGGTGCCAGAGGGAAGCCAGTGTTGGCAGCCAGGGGAAGGAAACTCTTGCAGAATCTTGAGCATCGGGCCTCTAATACCTATAATAATAAAAGCGTAATATACTAATTAGACTAGACAGCCAAACAACCTTCTGGACATCATTCTGGATGTCCTTCCAGATGAAGCCGCAGCAGTGGAGGCCAAGGCTGAGGCAGTTAGGGGTGATCAGGCAGGCAGGCGAGTGGTTAGGGGTAATCAAGCAGGCAGGCAGGCGAGTGGTTAGGGGCAATCAGGAAGATAGGCAGGCAAGCAGTTAGGGTTGATCAGGCAAGCAGGCGAGTGGTTAAGGGTGATCAGGCAAGCAGGTGAGTGGTTAGGGGTGATCAGGCAGGCAGACAGAGGGCTTAGGGGCGATCAGGCAGGCATGCAGAGTGGTTAGGGGTAATCAGGCAGGCAGGCAGGTCAGCGGTTAGGAGCCAGTGGTCCCAGATTTTGAGAGGGTTGTCTGAGTGCCAGTTTAGGCCCGATCTTACTGGCAGTTGGACATCCCCCATGGGGTCCTAGATTGCGAGATGGTGTATGCTCCCCCACCACTGCACGGACTTTGTGCACCAGGCTTCATGTGTGTGTGTGTGTGTGCTTAAATATATATTATTTAAGTATACATTGAAATATATATATATATATATATATATATATATATATATATATATATATATATTTAAAATACACCACACACTACTCCCTGTGTTTCCGATCATCAGCAAGATTTGGCAAACATAGATAAGAACTTACTCTGTGCTTCTCCAGAGAATAAAACTAGAGAGGTTATTATGTGTTGATAGATTAGGCTTAAACTTGAGAGAAAAAAACAAAACAGAAAACCTGCTAGTAGTAAGGTAATAAAGTGGGATCTGTTTGATTTCTCTAAATTCTGGCAAAATGCACTGTTATATTATTGAAACTGTTTTATCAGTGTCTAGAGAACAATCCTCCAGATCTACTATAGCAAATATCACTCTTAATTAGAAGATTTTATAATGATAATCAAGGTATTAGAATTAATGACATTAAATATCACTGAAAGAAATTAATAGCATTGATCAATATTTTGTTTCACAAATTCATACTTTCTTAATAAGAATTTATTTTTCTAAAATGTTTATTTTTTTATAAACTATATTTCCTAAATAAATTGCTAAGGATTTATCTCCTAAAGTATGAAAATTTAAGGTAATAAAATTTTAGAGTAAAAACTGTATATGCTATGAATATTATTTTTATGAACTATTTTTCTCATTTGTTTATATAGCAAATATTTATTTATCTTTTCTAAATACCAGATACTAAGTTAGGTACTCAAAATACAAAGAAAAATAAAATTATTTTTTGTGGCTTTAGGAACCTTCAGATTAGAAAATTTGTGCTCATCTTTTAAATTTCTTTCTCTATAATCTGATTTTCTATTTATATATTATTATTTTTTCAGTATATCTTATGCTAGCCATATTAAATCTTTAAACTTTTTAGAAGGATGTGAAATATAATAAAAATTTTAAAGGATTATAGATTACAAAATAAAATACTTAGCATATAAATTTTTAAATTTAATAGCTAATTCATTATCTGTGCTGCTCAAGCAGATGGTGTGGTAATTTTTCTATAAAACATGTTGATCAATTTTGTGTAAAAGTGTGGCATACAATTTGTTCAAATTTTATGACACTATAAACTGATTTAGGATTTTAAAAAATTAGCTGAGGAATAAATGTGACATAAATGAACAACTCTGGCAAAGGTTACCTCACATCACGGTAAGAATAGTAAAAGTAGGAAGAATATCGAGTTTGTTGAAAACCTACATGAGTGGGCTTTAGGGAAGTAATCAAGGAAACCACAGAGTAGTTTTCAGTCTTATATGGACTGAGAAGAACAGGAATGGTCCATTTCCAAGAGATGGGAGTACCTGGTACAATATCTATCTATCATCTATCTATCTATCTATCTATCATCTATCTATCTATCTATCTATCTATCTATCTATCTATCTATCCATCTATATAAAAGCCTAAGTGACTGAAGAACCGCACTGACCACCAGGGGGCAGACGCTCAATGCAGGAGCTGCCCCCTGGTGGTCATTGAGCTCCTACAGCTAATATCCTGCCAGCCAACCTCCACTGGTCCCTCCCCCCAGCCAGCTGGCCCCAATGTGCCCCGATTACGGCTGGGCGAGACAGCCCTGATCGCCGACCAGGCTGAGGGACCCCATTCATGCACAAACTCATGCACTGGGCCTCTAGTAGATATATATATATATATATATATATATATATATATATATATATATATGCCCAGCAACCAAATGGCAGAACAACCAGAATGACCAGTCAACCAGTCGTTATGACGTGCACTGACCACCAGGGGGCAGACACTCAATGCAGGAGCTACTCCCTGGTGGTCAGAGGGTTCCCATAGTGGGAGTGCTGCTCAGCTGATCGGGATGAGTGGTGTTCCAACAGCGGACCGATCCCTGCAGGCTATGCCCCCCCACCAGTGCACAAATCTGTGCACCAGGCCTCTAGTTAACTAATACAAGCCACAGTGCTTAATTTGCTTTTCTTTTGAGTTTCTCATTCTGAGCAAAGTCAAATAAATTTTTTATCTTTTATCATTAAAAAAGTTAATTTGCTTTGTTTACATTGGGTAATGGGTCAGGATTCAAAATAGTCTGGACAGAATGGAATACCAAGTAAAAATAAATGAAATTTGAGAGTCCTGTAATTAATTGTAATTACCTGTGAGAGTTGGCTGGCATTTAGCTGGTTTATACAAATGTGACTCTAATGGACATTTTATGGAACACTTTCAGTTTCATTGGCCAAACATTGGTTTGGATTGATCAGAGCTCTGACCTCCTGCTGTTAACTGCTTTGATTGCTACTATACAGGGAAGTATAAATAAAGAACATTAGTTATTGTAAAAGTATGGGTTGTCTCTGGAATTAATACACCCCCCTTTTTTAAGAGCTCTAAAAGCATAGGGTAGATGCAATATGAATAGTAGCAGAGCAAATGGAAATAAGTTGGGTATTTTTTGTCTTCAAAATCAATATGAATTTCAAGTTCCATATAAATTTTGGAACAAAGATAAAGTTCAATCACACTTCTGGATGTATTTTCCGTAGTTCACACTGAGTCAGGAATAGTTGTTTACCAGTGTCTTCTACTGGTACACTGTTGGGAGGTGCTAAAAGCTATGACACAAAAATAGAAAGGAAAAAGAAGGATTCCCACCCATCCCCGAAAATAAGAAGACTTCGCAGAAATAAAATAGAAATGTGTAAGATAAAATCTTTCCCAGAGAAGTAGATGTAAGAAAGTACTACTGAACAATACTGTGAAATTTGAGTGTGAAAAAGTGAATTCTTAAGCATAGATAGAATTCAAGGGGGGCACTAGGTGAACACTAATTTGAGGTAATAAGGAAAAAAAATATTTTGTGTTAAGAGCTGAACTATATGATTGCTCAGTTGTCATTTTAAACTGAGGTTATTTCATTTTCTGATTGGTTAAACTAGTGGTTCTTAACTGGGGGTAATTTTCCCCATTCAGTGGGCATTTTTTCAATGTCAGAATGTTTGTTTATCAGGAATAGGGTGGTTCTAGTTGACATGCCATTAAATATCCTACATTGCACAGGGTAGATAGTCTCCCACAACAAAGAATTATCCAGCTCAAAATGTCAATAAGGCCAGGTTGGGAGATACTGGGCTAAATTAACAGAGAATTGCATTCAATAAAGTATAGCCTCTTCCATGTTTTCAGGGTACTCAGAACTATCTGTATTGATTTTTTAAAAACACACTCTCAACTTACTGTTTTTGTAACACAGTCTTTTATGTTTTTCACATTTTCTAAGACAAACTAATTTGTATTCAATTTCTGGGTTTCACTTTCTATCATTTTTGTTTCCTTTATACCTTACTTGGTATATTTTCCTTTTATTGCCTGACTGCTGTTTTCCCACTTTGTTTCTGTTCTATTTCTACCACTGAATTAATAATTTTCCTATGCTACTTCCCATAGTGACAGTGATGCCTTGTTTGCTCCCAAATTGCAGGCCAAATTGCCATTGAGTAATTATACTTTATCTTTCACAGTTTATCTTGTAGTGTCTGTTCTAAAATGTTGGGCAGTTTCTTTCATGCTTGAAGTATATCATCTCTGGGTATTGCAAGATTTCAAGTGACAGAAAAAAAGGGAAGATCAATGTTCAACAATATATCTATATATACTGTTATTATTTTTTTAATTTCTAAAGCTTTTAGGGTTCTTGAAAAGGAAAGAGTATTGGTGGCAAAGTTTCACCATCTTTGTCTTCCTTAATTAATAATATGCTGGTGTTACTTAAATAGCAATAGCAAACATCAATTTAATGTAACAAAAGAATATAGAGCTTTTTATGTGATAGACACTTTAAAAACATTAAGTTACTTAATCTTTATTTAAAAATACAGGAAGTGCCCTAACCAGTTTGGCTCAGTGGATAGAGCATTGGCCGGCGGACTCAAGGGTCCCAGGTTCGATTCCATTCAAGGGCATGTACCTTGGTTGCGGGCACATACCCAGTAGGGAGTGTGCAGGAGGCAGCTGATCGATGTTTCTAACTCTCCATCCCTCTCCCTTCCTCTCTGTAAAAAATATTAAAAAAAATAAAAATACAGGAAGTATAGGTATTGTTGTTATCTCATTTTATAGATGAGAAAATAGAGACACAGAGAAATTAAAAATAACTTTTCCAAAGCCATTCAGGTAATAAGTTGCAGAACTGAATTCAGATATGATTCCACAATCTATACTTTTAAACACTAAGCTATGCTATTCCCCAAATTGTATATAACATGATATACTTGCACACACACACACATACAAATTAGTGTATACTTAGAAAATACTTAGAAAATAGTTGTATAAACTTTTTAATATAATTATTAGCTTATTTTATATGCACAACAAACTTAGGAGATAGGTACACTTATTTTCTTTTGGGAGTTGATATAATAATAGATTCATATCAGTTAAATAACTTGCCCTAAATCACACAACTAATCAGTGGAAGAAATTTTATGTGAACCTGGGGAATTTGGCTCTAGTCACAATCTGAAACACTACAGTTTCCTGCTAAAGACTTGTTAAATAACTTTTCCACATGAGTAATTTTTTTGTATAAACTTTATGTGAGAACTGGTCTGAGCCTTTGCAAACTGCTTTCTAGCTTGCTATTCCACCTCAAGTACTGAGGAGGACATGGTGTGCAGGGAGGTTTCTTAATCTTATAGCACACATAGCCTTCTTATGTTAGCTGAGGGAGTATTTGTTTTCCGGACTTTTTCCACACTTCTCAAAATTCCAGGTAAAATAGCAGCAATGTAAATATGTCTTCAAAAACTAAATAAAATCATCTTGCTATCTTAGCCATGGTTTCTCTGTTTTCTTAGGTCCTCAGTGTTATCCCACCAATGGCTTCTTGTGCAAATAATGAAATCCTTATTTCTAATAATTTAAGAACTAAATTAATATTTTTAACTTGCAATGTTCTTCATAATATCTACTTGGAAAAATAAAACTTAATATCAACAAGAAACATAACTGTTAAATCAATCATAGTATACCAATAGGATGGATTAGAGTGTTGCTGTTGAGATATTTATGAACACCTAATGGCATGGGAAACATATATGCTATATAATATATAAAAGATAAAATGTAACATCTACTTTAAAAATAAACACAAGAGAACATACTTTAAGATATGTATTCTAAATATATTACTGGACAATTTGATATTTTAAAGCTGATGAGAGAGAGATCCCTATGTGAGAGAAATATCAATCGGTTGCTTTGCTGTACGTGCCCAGACTGGGGGACTGAACCTGAAACCTAGGTATGTGCCCTGACTGGGAATCAAACCTGTGATGTTTTGATGTATGGGAAGATGCTCCAACCAACTGAGCCCATACTGGCCAGGGAAAAGTTGGATATTTTCCTTTTAAAATCTTAATGCTTAATGTTCAGAACTGACACATTTTTCTCTTTAGTTGATAACATCTTGAAATTAATTCTGATATTTAAAATTCTTAAAAGACACTTATTTGATTATTTAGGGGTGGAATCTATTCTGTTTTCCAAATATAATCCATTTCAAACAAAAGAATGAGTAGAGCATAGTTTAATTCATTGAAAAATTACTGAGAAATTGATATATATGCAAACCTTCTACTGGGAGGTTGGGGATAACAATAATAGCAAGATACGGTCTCTTGCTCTCCTGAAACTCACAGGCAGGTGGAAAATGGCTCCAGCATGCAGTAGATTGTGAGAGTCACAAATAAAGGGCATCGGGCGCTTAAGGAGTACAGTTCTAGACCAAGGGAGTCTGAGGAGCCTTCCATGAAGTATGGCACTCAGAAAGAACTTTGATGGCAAGGATTTCATAGGTAGAGAAGGGAACTTTAAAAACTAACGAAGAACATAATTGTTCTAGTTTTAGAGCTTTTATATACCAAACGTTAAATCGCCATTTTTTAATGTCAACTCCACATATCTCTCTTAAGATCTTGTCACCTCCTTTTGCTTTACAGATGCTATTTTGAAGCATTACTGTATTTTGTTCCATCTGCCTTCCATGCAAGCCTACGTGACAGGATATGAGCATAGTGTTCATATCCACCGACTATTCATTCTTCAAATCTTATTGTTTTCTTAATCTTGAGTTTCTATTTGCTATTGAGGAAGCCGCAGGGAGAAGGGACCCTAAGTAATAATTGTGGTGTTGTTGTTTTGTTTTTGTTTTTTTTGTATTAGAGTAATTTCTATTGATCTTTGCTGAAAATCAGAAATCACAGTAAGAGGAGAGTTCATCTTGCTATAACTCCAAATATGGTTAGAGTATCCCAATAACATCTTTGTTTAAACATTCCAATTACATCGAAGAAAAGAACAAAAATAACAGAATGTTTATTGAATGGGTGAACTAAAGAACTAAAATAAATACATTTTAGGTTTGGACTTGAGTTGAATTTTTTAACTGGTTTCCTAAAAACGTCTTCTCTTATACTTAAGTATTTCTACTTAAATGAGTCTTTGACAGCATGGTTATTGAGAGGAGAAGAGTTCTTCATTCTTCTTGTAAGCTATTTTTAAAGAAATTTTTCCTTGAAGATGGAATCAGAGAGCAGAGTGAACTGCTTAGGTTGCTGATATCTACCATCACCTAAATCTCAGAGGACCAGACCCTAAATCTTCAAAGGCCCAGTTGACATTTTCATGCCATTTTTATTTCACCCTGACCAAATTTGAAAGCATTTCAAGAGCAAATGCAGTCTAGTCGTATTCCTATTTCTCTGAAAAAAAAAACAACACAACACAACAACATATATATATATATATATATATATATATATATACACACACACACACCCCCATGGAATCGGAACAGTAATTCACACATCCTCTCTCTCTCTCTAAAAAGAACAAACAAACAAACAAACAAACACAACTTTAAGATAGCTCACCCTCTAAATCACTGGGCAGTTTTTACCTGTTTTTATTGAAGTTGTATTCCTTTAAATTTCTTTTCTGGATGTTCATTCTGTTCATATACTTAGTGTCTTGTCATTCTGACTGCTCCTGGCTAATGCTCTCTAGCTTTAAAAATATGGCTTGAAAGAAATTGGCTTCTGGCTCTTATCATAATAGCACAAATGGAAAGTCTCCAAGCCTTAAAGAGCCATAACAGAGAAAATATTAGCATATTTAGTCTTGCAATTTAGGCAACAAGGGTACCTGCCATTGTTAGAACGTAGCTCAGAGTTGGCAAAAGAGTTGCCCATTCTGAAATTTTTCTGATATTAAGTAGCAAGTCTTGATCTAATATATGCATGAATTATTGTTTTAAGAAATAGAAGAGGTTCAGTCTAACTTATAGAACTACTCTACATATTTACTTGTTGTACCTTTTTAAAAGCATTCCTTTTGGTATCATTTAGTTGTGTTTTTACTTTTCTTTTCCTCATACATTTCTTTTTTTAACCTCCAGAAATCCATTCACTATCTGTATGCAATTCTATGCCATATATCCTATATTATGTTAGAACAGTTGTTTCTGAAAATATACAGGACACAGGGAATTATATAAAATATATGTGTTATACAAATAATGATCTTTGTGAATAACAATGTGATTAAAATGTGTAGAGTTTGATTCTGATTGCTGATATTCCCCATGGAAAGTCCACTAACTTCAGAAGATGAAAAGAAAAATATTTTTCTGTAAGGAGAAAAAGCTTTAAAATCTTCTAAGATCAGGGCTAGTCTGCCATTTATAAAATCACTTCCACTTTTTTCCACTTCCAACATCAGTAGAAACAAGACAGGCAAGCCAAAAGAAACTGATTTCACAGTTATTGTTTTTTTTTTTTTCATTTGATTTAACTTGTGGTTCTCATACCTATAATTTCAAGAACTACAAGATTTAAAAATTGCAGGCACACACAAGAAATGTAACACTGAACATCAGTAAGTGACAGTTTTGTGTTCATACATTTTTGCCATATCACTGACTACCTATGTGGCAGACAATTGCAGAATATTTAGTATAGTAATAAGTCAATCATAGCTCTTAGACTTAGAAATTAAAATACTATATCAGAGGAAATTTTCTGACACTTTTGATAAAAATTAATATAATGAGGAAATCTGATGTCTTATGTTACTGGTGATTTTTAGACTAAATAGTTATATTAAGTGGCTTTAAAAGTAAATTTACTAAATGTCAAAATTTTGAGGATGGGTGAAAAAGATGAAAGGGATTAAAAAGGACAAATTGTCAGTTATAAAAATAGTCTCAGGTTATAAAGTAAAGTACAGCATGGAGAATATAGTCAGTAATATTGTAATAACTATATCTGGAGACAGATGGATACTAGACTCATTAGGGTGATCACTTAGTAAGGCATATAAATGTAGTACACCTGAAATTAATATAATATTGTATGTCAACTGTAATTGGAAAATAAATTAATTTTAAAATAATTAAGAAAAATACTTTTTAATCTTTTAGTTTGTACCACCGTGAACACACCCAATTTTGTTTAACTCTTAGTTTATAATAAAATTCTTTCATTTATTTAGATAGCTAAAATAAATGATGGGAGGATCTATTAAATACCTCAAAACTCTTACATATAGTAGCCTCCTTTCCTTCTATTATCTTTCTTTAATAACCTTTCCCCCTAAAATCTGAAATTCAGAGCGTGGAGCAATAAGGAAATTCACTGTGGTGCTAGTATGGAAACTAAAGGACTGCTAAAACCCTGCGGTCATATTGAGAAGTGAATCACTGTGCATTGATTTCAGTCTGAACAGCATGTGTCTTATGCAGTGTATTTACATAGGCCTTACTTTAAGAGGCAAAGAAATTGGGATTATGTGGGTTGGGCTTTGGGAAGAGAAACCAAATGAAGCTTATTTCAAATCCTCAGGTCTGATTTCTGTGTTATGCATCTGACAGAAGAAAATAAAAACAAAAGCCCTAACCAGTTTGCTCAGTGGATAGAGCGTCGGCCTGTGGACTGAAGGGTCCCAGGTTCGATTTTGGTCAAGAGCATGTACCTTGGTTGCAGGCACATCCCCAGTAGGGGGTGTGGAGGAGGCAGCTGATCAATGTTTTTCTCTCATCGATGTTTCAAATTCTCTATCTCTCTCCCTTCCTCTCTGTAAAAAAACACAATAAAATATATTTTTTTAAAAAAAGACATCGTGGATGGGAGTAGGATTTGAAATTAATATTTACAACTGTGAGACCTATTTATCTTGATATGTTAGCATTTATATTTTGTAGCAATAAACAAACTACAAACATTTAAAAAAAACTGCTTTTTTAATTAACTTCCAATCAGAGAAAATAAAATGCCTGTGAGTTTAAAATGAAAGTGGATTTGGTCTTTGCTGATCACTGCCGGTAGTAAGCAGCTGGCTAGATATCTCAAATATCACTTTCAAAAAGCCTATTTTCTATTGGTGATGATAAATTTGCCTCTTGCTTATACTTACCAGTGGGTGTTCAGTTGTTACTGCAGATTGGAAGTGATTCAGTTCATTTCTTGGGTATTTTCAAAAGCAGAGAAGGATTTCACACTCTGTGGATTGCTGCTTCACCAAAAGTAAAGAATATTACAGCTCATGGGAGTGATAATTAAAGCCAATAATAACCTAGAAGTATCCCTGGCTCTGTAATGCTGGGAGTAATCCTTCACCATTGTATACCTGTCTGGTTGGGGATATTCTAGCTGGCTCCTGAATGAGGCAGAAACTGCAATTCGAATGGGAAATGCTGAAATCATTCCTAAACTTTCATGAGGAGAGTTAATATATGCCAATGCATATTACCACAATGAAAGGAGTATATAAAGATATATATTATGCAGAAAAAATAAGGAAAGGCTTTTTCAAGGTATGACGCACCATTTTGTGTACAAGTGAGAAAAAGTAAAAATATTTGTAGTCAGTAGGTGAAACAGGATAAACTCACAAAGGAAAATGTCTAGTGTAATCCAAATATTGTAGAAATAATGTAATATAACCCATGCCAAATAGTCTCTGACTGCAGTGGGTGTTTACTCCCTTCTTCCCTTATAAATTAGTGAAAGTGCCATGCTTTATGTTAAGAAACAAACCAGACGAGGCAGTTCAAACATGAATCAGAGGAAAAGAATAACATTGTAAGTGGTTAGAGAGGTCGTTGTGATGGTTTGGAATGCTTCAATTATAGAAATAAGAGAATCAAAATCCATTCATATATTAACTCTATATGAGCAACTGATAAGTTTTTGACCATCACATACTCAATCTAAAATTTTACACTTTATAAAGAAGTGGTCAGAAATGTTTCCAGAAGAAAGTACATCATTTTACACTGTGCTGTTTGTAGAAATTACGGTATGTGGGAGGTGAGGTAGGAGGTGGATAAATAAACTTATAAGACTTTTAGCAAGTTGGGTTGTAAATTATCTGGATAATTTCTTTGTCTCGGAAAATGCAGTTTTAGAGAGAAACATACATTGGGATAGGTCTAACTTCTAAATAAGCCCTATTGTTAAAAACAAATAATCACTTATCCAAATATGGTATGGTGCCTAAATATTATCCTCTGAATGAATTAATATTAATATACTGGAGTTGAAATCCAGTATCTACCACAAATGTTTGTTCAAGCTTAGGAAAGTCATATAACTCCTTAGCTTTAATTTCTACCACTGTAAATGAACATAATAATGACCATAATTTCCAAGTCATAGGATGGTTATAATCATTATATTATTTAGTATATATAAAGTGCTTAGAACAAGGCCTTATAATGCTAAGTGTTATACCAAATATTAACTTTATAATAATAACTAGTTTAGTATATATAAAGTGCTTAAAACAAGGCCTTATAATGCTAAGTGTTATACCAAATATTAACTTTATAATAATAACTAGAGGCCTGGTGCACAAATTTGTGCACAGGTGGGGGCCAGCCGGACTGCCATGATAGGGGCAGATCGGGCCAAGCCAGCTGGGGGAGGGATCAAGGGCAGATGGCTGTCTGGCCCTGCCCCTGATCAGGGTGTTAGGGGCCAATTGAGGGGTGGTTGGCCGGCCGGCCCCACCCCCTGGTCAAATTCCTGGTTGAAATCAAGGTTGAACTCCCAGTCAAGAGGACAATTTGCATATTAGCCTTTTATTACATAGGATATTATCTACACTAATAAAAGAGAAACATGCAAATTGACCATACTTCCACTACGCCCACAAGCCATGCCCACCAGCCAATCAGGAGTGAGTATGCAAATTAACCCAACCAAGATGGCTGAAGCCACAGAGTGAGCAGAAGGCTTGGGTTTCCCTGGCGATGGAGGAAGCCAAGCTTCCTGCCCACCCCTCCCCCCACGGCCTGCCCTGGCCTCGGCTCAAGGCTACAAAGTTTTAATTATAGAAGATAAATAAATCCCAGATACCAGGGCCTCCGCTTGGGTCAAGGGGGTATGACTGGCCTGCAAACCACCACAGGCCCCTCACCCAGGCCACCCCACACACCAAGGGAACCTCCACCCTGATCCGGGACACCCTTCAGGGCAAACCAGCCGGCCCCCACCTGTACACCAGGCCTCTATCCTATCTAATAAAATAGTAATATGCAAATTGACCATCACTCTAACACACAAGAGGGCTGCCCCCATGTGGACACAAGATGGCCACCACAAGATGGCCAGCAGGGGAGGGCAGTTGGGAGGGACCAGGTCTGCAAGGGAGGGCAGTTAGGGGCAATCAGGCTGGCAGGGGAGAAGTTAGGCATCAATCAGGCTGGCAGGGGAGTGGTTAGGGGGTGATCAGGCTGACAGGCAGAAGCGGTTAGGGGCAATCAGGAAGGCAGGTAGGCGAGCAATTGGGAGCCAGCAGTCCTGGATTGTGAGAGGGATGTTCGACTGCCCGATCTTGGTAGATCCTGGTAGAATCAGACATCCCTCAAGGGGTCCCAGATTGGAGAGGGTGCAGGCTGGGCTGAGGGACATACACCCCTCCTGCCCCCGTGCACAAATTTCATGCACCGGGCCTCTAGTAGGATATAATAAGAGGCTAATATGCAAATAGACCAAACTGCTTAATGGCTGGTCACTATGATGTGCACTGATCACCAGGGGGCAGACACTTAATGCAGGAACTACAGGCTTAGGCCTGCTCCCCACTGGGACTGGGTCTAAGTTGTCAGTCAGACATCTCCTGAGGGCTCCCGGACTGCGAGAGGGTGCAAGCCAGGCTGAGGGACCCCCTGAGTGCATGGATTTAGTGCACTGGGCCTCTTGTAGGATTATAATGGAGTGAGAACCTTTATTATTTAGCTTAAGCATAGCCTGTCATAATACAGAGAGGCAACTTAAAGACATTTAAAGAGGATGGAACCTTCTTTCTTTCTCGTGTAAGAAGTCTGTTAGCAGACAGATCTGTTCCACATAGTCATTCAGAAGCCAGGTGACATCTTTTTCACCACCTCCAACTACATTGTCACAGTTAGGGAGCCACCACATCTGGGTTGTAGCTGATGAGAAGTAAAAAGAGAGCATGGAAAAGGCATGCCCACTCCCTTAAGGGTCCTGAGTGAGGTGCATACTTTATAGCTATTAATATTGGGTCAATATTATTAGAAGCTAATTTTTATAAATACATAATATCATCATTCACATAGAAATATAAATTAAACACTTGCTTATGTTCTATCTGTGAAAAGTTAACAAACATAGCAAGTCTAATTGCAAGGAAGACTGCAAATGTAGTTTAGATAGGCAACCACATCTCTGACTATTGCCAAAGAAGATGGGGAAAGGGATTTTGTTTGATAGCTAGCTGTCTCTAACAAATAGCCTCCTAAAACTCATAGTCTCCTGGAGGAGAATGATAATTACAATGCAGTGTAAAACAAGTACGATTATGGTGTGTGCATATAGTTTATTTAAGCAAGTCAAAAGAAACCTCAGTCTCCTAAGTAACATGTGAAATCCAGTTTCTCAAAATTTGGTCCTTGTCCCATGGTAGCCTCTGATAAAGTTTTCACCTGTCTGCAGTGATGTGAGGAAAATTAAGGTTCTCATAAATCTACATTTTCTTAATCAAAAATCTGTTTTTTTTACTTTGAATTTATACCCTTCCTATATTTTTCTATGAAAATTTCCCTTTATGAAATTATGCTTTCAGAAGATAAGTTGTTTGTTTTGAATGTCTTTAATTTAATTTTGACTCCCCCACTTTCTACTAACACAAAACTTCACCTAAAGTGCAATTGTATGAGCTTCAAACTGTGGGCAGAGAAATATAACAATCTGTGAATGTCTGAGACCTACTCGTATTTTCTGTATTTTTTTAATGAAATACTGTGTTTTTGAATGATTAGAAGAAATATAAAATGTATTGGCTCAATATTATTAGAAGCTAATTTTTATAAATACATAATACCATCATTCACATAGAAATATAAAATAAACACTTGCAAAAATTTCATTTAGCTATTTAGCTCCTTAATCAATGAGGACACCAGTAAGATGTTAAAACCACTTTATAGGAGATTTCAAAGAACACACATGCTTGGGCCATCCCAAAAGCTGAAATACATTTACAAAACTAGTCAATATCCACAATCCAAGAATCAGTTGCATCCTAACAAGATGCAATACAATTTATTTATATTTCTATTGATTAAAATAATTTGCATTATTCATTGATATCATGTTTCTATAATTTATAGAACTGTAAATAGCTTGAAAAGACAATGAAAAGTGGAGTTAACTCAGAAGAGCACTCTGATCAAGACACCCAGTGATGGTTCTTGTCCATTTCCACGTCATTCATAGTTTTTCCTGACAGTATAAAGGGCTTTGATGTTTTCTGTTTGTTTGTTTTATCAATTTTGACATATCTTCCCTATGTTTGGCCTACTCAGAATTTAATAATGTCAATTTATTGTGAAAACATTGACTCCTTATTTTAGGAGTAACAAACTATATATTGTTTATTATAGTGTTTAATATATTGTGGATGCCCATAAATTGCTATTAGTAGTAGTAGTTGTAAATATAATATTTTTTCACTATAATATATTTCACTATAATAGCAGTAGAAATTATGATGCAGTAATCAAAGCAATGCTTGTGAAAAAAAATGAGGTCCATCAACATAATGAAGAATCTGATTAGAAGGGCAATTTGTTTAAAAAATCTTCATTGTTTGGGTTTAAGTCTTCTGCCTGGGTTTTTATCTCTCAAAAATGAGTAAACTTCTATTCTCAAAGATGGTATCTCCAGAAGCTCACCCAATGTCACTAATTATTTGCCTGTTACAAGAATACAAAGCATTCATTAATGTTAACAACAAAGGAAAAGAGAAAATAAGAAAATAGTGTGTGTTCTATGAAAATGGAAGAGGTGGGGTAGGGTGGATGTTGAAAGGCAAGTCCATAGAGGGTTTACTTGGAAACATGGAGAACACAAAGCATTTGGCACATTAAATTAGACCAGCACCAAAAGCTGTGGAAAATGATGGGAAAAAGTATTTGAATAACCTAAGTTTGCTTTCTTACTCTAGTGGTTTTAAACTTTTAAATCTCAGATCTTGTAACTATCTTAAAAATCATTGAGAATATTTTTTTAAAATATATTTTATTGATTTTTTACAGAGAGGAAGGGAGAGGGATAGAGAACTAGAAACATCGATGAGAGAGAAACATCGATCAGCTGCCTCCTGCACACCCCCCACTGGGAATGTGCCCGCAACCAAGGTACATGCCCTTGACCGGAATCGAACCCGGGACCCTTCAGTCCGTAGGCCGACGCTCTATCCACTGAGCCAAACAGGTTTCGGCAATCATTGAGAATATTGATGAATTTTTTAAAAATGTGAATTATATCTGTTGAAATTTGTTATAAAAATGAATTAATGCATTAAGATTAAATGTTTTCTGGAAACATTTAAATTATATGCATCAATTCATTTGAAAATTAGCAAAATAAACCCATTACATGTAAGCTGAAGTAGCATTTTTATGAGAAATAACTATTTTTAAATAAAAAAATTATTAATGTGTGACATTAATTTTATAATAATATGAAAACTATTTTGAAATGTCTGCCTTCTAAAATAATTCTCATATCCACTTTTGTATTGATGGCATAAATAAAGAAAATCCCACCACACATGTTTAGGCATCTATAAAAGTGTGGTATCCTAAAAAATATTTGGACCCTCCCCACTGGGGTCTCTGTATCTTATTTTGAGAATGGCTGTCCAGTTCATTTATGTCCACACTCTTCTAGACAACACTAGCTTCTGTCTTCACTCTCATCTATAAAGCTTCCTTTCTAATTTATTGAAAATAAGTAATTTCTACCTACCTGCAATTGTGTTCATATACTCTTTTCCTTCCTTTTTCCTTCAGATGAAGTAGCTGAGCTCCTTGATAATGACTGTTTGTTTGGGTCCTAATTCTCACATCTATTGACAATTCAAGGGCATTACTTTAGCAATTATCCTATTCATATCCATCATCACCATTTATTTTCTCTAATACATAACTCCCATCCGCATATATTCATAGTGTTGATTTTATAGTATTTTAAATAAGATAAAATAAAAATCTATAATGAGTCTATATTCCTGTCCATATACTGCTCTATTTCTGTTACTATTAGGGCAAAATGGATTGTAAAATGTGCTTCTATTCACTTCCTCCAATTTCTCTTCTTTTATCCTCACATGACCATCTTCAATAAATCACTGTATCCTATTTCTCCATAAAACTGCAACTGTTGTGGTCAAGAGTGACCTCCAGTTTTCTAAATTTAATGTAGATTCTCAATAGTCATCATATTAGACTTAGAGACAGCATTTGATGGTTGGCCACTTCCAATTCCTTTCACCATTTTCTTCATTTGGTTTTTAGGACTCCTCCATTATTTTTTTCTTATTCACTTGCCTCTTATCTCCAGTCTCCTGTTGACTCTTCCTATCTATTCTACTTATATATTTAGTGTATCTCAAAGTTCAGTCATCAGAATTCTCCTGTTTTGAATTTATATCTATGACCATGGGGATATGAATTCAGAGTCAAATATCCAAATGATAATCCATAAATCTACTTGAATGTCTACTAATAAAAATTTACAAATCAAGAAATATGATATATCCTTTTCTGTTTTATTTATCCTAATTCTCCCCATTTTGATAAATGTCACTCCATCTTCCAGTTATTCAGTTAAAAACTTTTATTTTTTACTTTCCTTTTTTATCATACCCCATATCCAATCACACAGCTAACTTCCCTCCCCCTCCCTCTTCAAAGTTGCCATTCTGGTCTAAAGTATCATCAGATATTCTTAATAATCCATTGGGATTATTTTTTTGCATTCTAACTAACTTTCTAAATTCTGCACTTGTCCTCTTACACTCGAGTCTCAAGTTAGTAGATATGACACTAAGATCACTATAGAATCTTTTTAATATTTCTGATTCTATGGAGATTAAAAGCTAAAGTCCCCCCAAAAAACCAAAAGGCCCTACAAGTTCTATTCCTCCTGTAACTTTCTGGCCTCATTTCATACCACTATATCCAGCCACACTGTCACTTTGCTGTTCTGAAGCACACCAAGCATGTTGCCAACTACCTGATCTGCCACACCCTCATGAGTCACCTTGTCCTTTCTAGTCTTTGATCAAAGGTCACCTCCTCATTGGAACCTTCCTTAATCTGTCTAAAATTACAACTCTCTGAAGTTACCCTTCTTCACTGTGCTCTTTTTATCCCTATCATTTATTATCAAATATCATTTTATCTCTTTTTTTTACTGCTTTCATTCAATGAACATTTATGAGAAAAATGAGTCGCTCAACATGTCTGGTCCCTTCTCAGTAAGCCAGAACCATATCAATATAAACCCGTTAACTTCTGAGAGAGAAACTCATTGGAAGTCAGCCACAATCATGGCCAAGACTTAATAAAGTCATTATTTTGGTGCAATTCAAACATAATTACATTCTAAACTATGCAGGAGCTCAGAAAATAGCCTTTCTAAAAATATTGCTTAGAGAATTTTAACCTAGTCATAAAAGAGTCAAAATTAACAATATAACTAGGAGGAACTCTTACTATAGAAAGGCTGGGAAATGTCTATAAAATACACATATTTTAAATCAGTTAGAAATAATTGATGTAATTGATAGTTATAAAATGCAAGGGAAATAAGAAAAGCAATCTAGAATTATAGCTAAAGTAAAATACTGTGAGTATGATGATAATCTTAGGCTATTTTTTCCTTTTTTAAAAGTCAAGAAAATTAGAAGAAAAGGATAAAATTATTAGGAATATATATTAGGAAGAGTAAGGGAAACAACATGCAGAATACAAAAGATCAAAACTTGTTTGCTTTTTACTTTTGATAATTAGAGAATTTTTGTTTAAGTACACATTTTATAAGCTTAGAGAAATCATTTTATACACTTATTAAATCCATTTAGAAGATACATGCTAACTACATATTGACTAAATAATTAGACAGCAATATAAACAAGTAGCATCAAAGCATAAAGATGCCAATATCTCATTTCAAAAGAATAAGCATAAGGGTTTTAATTTCCCTCAGGTTATATAAAACATAAATTCAAATCACATGCTACTTACAAAAGAAGCATTAAATCTACATTATGCATTAAGGTTGCAAATAAAAATCTAGAATATGACATATCAGAGAAGTTAAAAATACAACAAAAGAAAAAAGTAATAATGGCAAAACTATTATTCTATGTATCAGTTTCCTAGGCTACAGCAACAAAATACCACCAGCCAGGTGTCTTAGACAACAGATGGTGATTGTCTCCCAGTTTTGTATGCCAGAAGTCCTGAATGAAGGTGTGGGCAGGGTCACATTATCTTGGAAGTTTCTAAGACTCTCCTAACTTCTGGGAGCCTTGGGCTTATAAATGGCAATCTTATACTTGTATCTTTTTGCATGGCATTCTTCCTCTGCATGCATGTCTGTTCCCAACTTTCCCATTATTTTAAGGACATCAGTCATGTTGAAGTAGGTAGGGGTCTGTGTCAGGGAGTAGAGCCAATGGTCTATTTCTAATTAGGCCACAGTATGAGGTACTGGTGATTAGGATTTCAACATAAAAATTTTGGAGGGATATGCTCCAACCCTTAACATCCCACAACATAAAATTAAGTAATACGTTATATGAAATGAGAAAATAAAGTCATATTAATCACTATAATCCATAGTGAATATGTGAGTGATAATTGTGTCAATGAATACAGTAAAAACATAAAAAATAACACATTTGGCACTCAATGAAAAATTTAAGGAAAGAAATTAATTGGGATATGTTTAGCAAACATCACTCAATTTATGACAAATAAGGTAGTTCAAATAGAGAATATCATAGATAATATAAAAATAAAGTTAACCAATAGATATATAATCAAACTACTTGACTACAAATGAAATAAATATTATTTATTTTCAGGATCTACTGAACATTTTTAAAACATGGATTATGTGTTAGGTCATAAGAAAAATAATAATATGTATATGATACCAGTATGCCCTAAGCTCTATTCAAGCAGTATCTCTGTATTCTTCACATTATGTTACATGGAACAAAAAGATTACAAAAGTTTAAAATTTAAAATCTGCCCTCAACATATTTTTTTAAAAATTGGATGAAGGACAAATTAATCCTATCTAATAAAAGAGTAATATGCAAATTGACCATACCTCCGTCACACCCACAAGCCATGCCCACCAGCCAATCAGGAGCAAGTATGCAAATTAACCCAACCAAGATGGCTGGAGCCACGGAGAGAGCAGGAGGCTTGGGTTTCCCCGGCAATGGAGGAAGCCAAGTTTTCCCCCAGCCATGGCCTGCCTTGGCCTCCTCTTAAGGCGACAAAGTTTCAATTATAGAAGATAAATAAATCCCAACAAAAACAGCTGCAGCCATGAAGGGAGCAGGAGGCTTGGCTCCGCTCAAGGCTACCAAGTTTCAATTATAGAAGATAAATAAATCCCAGATACCAGGGCCTACAACTGAGGTATTTACCTTTGACCAGAATCCAACCCCAGACCCTTCACTCCACAGGCTGATGCTTTATCCACTGAGCCAAACTGGTTAGGACTTGCATTGATTTTAAGAAGTAAATAAATGCTGCAAATCATTAATAAAAGTATAAATATTAACCAGAAAACAGAACAAAATAAATAGAACAAAAATACAAACTAAATAGACTACTGTCTTAAAATATGTTTTAAAAGACAAGAAACAGGGATAAATAAATATGTAAACAAACATTGAGCATATTTAAATAAATATTTTAAAATTTATGCATTTGTAACATAATTGAGTTGATTTTGAGGACTTTTTTGTTTATTGATTTGAAAATTAAATGTAATGAATGCTTTGTAAAATAGAATAACTAAAATGGACTTTTTTTTTCAACTTAAAGTGACCAGTAATCTTGGAGAAAGTTACTTGTACAGAAGATGATGGACCCAGAGAATATCTTATGGTGAAGTTTTTCACTCTTTCGATCATGATTATTATGTTATAATGTGTTTTAGAAAATGAAGAAAATATGAGAAGACATACAGAGATTCTTTTAGCTATACTAAGCTTTATACAAAGTTTGAAAAGATAGAATAAAAAATATCAATGATTAATGTCACTTACTTATTATTGTAAATGTGGACATTCTAAATAAACTACTAGAACCCCAAAGGCAGCATTACATTTAACATAATATTGCCTTTAAAATTTTTTTGTTTTGTTTTGCCTGTCCTATATTCCTTACCATTACTTCTGTTAACAGTGCTCTGCTTTGTTTTAGAAAATTTTCTTCCTTGTCATGTAGACATTTTCGAAGTTGCCTACCAGCACTCCCTACTGTTATCACAAGAATGAGAAAACGAAGAACTCTAGCTTATCAGACTATTTTATTTTTCCTGTCTCACATTTTCAGTATGTGTCAATAAATTTCCTCCTTTTTTTTTGTCTTCTCTTACAATTGTGTGTCTGTTTCATGAAACCATAATCCACCATAATTAAATAAGATTTATCCTAGAATTTAATATTTTTAAATTAGAAATCAATTATCAGAAGATAAATAAGAAATATCACCTCAAGAACCTGAATGTCTTTTAATAATCTTTAATAATATTAACAGATATAGAAAAGCAGAAATGCATAATTATTTAATTAAAACTGTATAAAATATGGCCTTTAAGTCAAAAGCTAACATGAAACTTGATAGTGCACAAAAAGTTATACTCATTACAACCAAAAGGAAAGCAAAGATGTATCTAACTGCTATTATTTTTTATATTATTCTAGAATTTGTGGCTAATGCATGAATAAGTTAAACAGATATCAGAGAGAAAACTCTTAAAAATGAAAGGATCCATCTAATAAAAGAGTAATATGCAAATTGACTGTACCTCCGCTACACCCACAAGCCACACCCACCAGCCATGCCCATCAGCCAATCAGGAGCAAATATGCAAATAAACCCAACCAAGATTGCTGCAGCCACAGAGAGCAGGAGGGAGGTTTGGGTTTCCCTGGCAATGGAGGAAGCCAAGCTTTCTGCATGCCCTTGCTGGCCCAGGCCTCCACTCAATGCTACAAAGTTTCAATTATAGAAGATAAATAAAGCCCAACAGAAATGGCGGCAGCCATGGAGCGGGAGAGAGCAGGAGGCTAGGGTTGCCTGCTGCAATGGAGGAAGCCAAGCTTCTGCAGCCCTGGCCTGCTTTGGCCTCCGCTTAAGGCTACAAAGTTTCAATTATAGAAGATACATAAATCCCAACAGAAATGGCTGCCGATCCCAGATACCAGGGCCTCTGCTTGGGTCGCCAGGAGGCATGGCTGGCCTGCAAACCACCACAGGGCCCTCGTCCAGGCCACCCCACACCCCAAGGGAACCCCCACCCTGATCTGGGACACACTTCAGGGCAAACCAGCTGGCCCCCACCTATGCACCAGACCTCTATCCTATCTAATAAAAGAGTAATATGCAGATTGACCATCACTCCAACACACAAGATGGCTGCCCCCATGTGGTCAAAGATCCTGCCCCCATGTGGACACAAGATGGCCAACACAAGATGGCCTGCAGGGGAGGTCAGTTGGGAGGAACCAGGCCTGCAAGGGAAGGCAGTTGGGGTGATCAAGCCTGCTGGGAGGGCAGTTAGGGGTGACCCGGCCAGCAGAGGAGGGAAGTTGGGGGTGACCAGGCCTATAGGGAAGGGCAGTTAGGGGTGACCAGGCCTGCAGGGGAAGGCAGTTAGGGGAAAACAGGCTGGCAGGGGAGCAGTGAGGCATAAATCAGGCTGGCAGGGGAGTGGTTAGGGGGTGATCAGGCTGGGAGGCAGAAGTGGTTAGGGGCAATCAGGAAGGCAAGCAGGCCAGCAGTTGGGAGCCAGCAGTCCTGGATTGTGAGAGGGATGTCCAACTGCCCATTTCAGCCCGATCCCAATGGGCAGTCGGACATCCCTCGAGGGGTCCCAGATTGGAGAGGGTGCAGGCTGCGCTGAGGGACACCCCCCGTGCACGAATTTCCTGCACTGGGCCTCTAGTCCTATCTAATAAAAGAGTAATATGCAAATTGACCATACCTCAGCTACACCCACCAGCCACGCCCACCAGCCACGTCCACCAGCCAATCAAGAGCAAGTATGGAAATTAACCCAACCAAGATGGTGGTTAATTTGCATATCCAGGAGTAGAGCAAAGATTGAAGACAGTGTAGAAGGAAGCCAAGTGTTGCAGAAGGGAGCAAAGTTACAGAGAACCAAGCAAGTGGGGCTGCGGAGAAGGAAGGGAAGCAGGCGGGGCAGCGGAGAAGAGAGGGAAGCAGGCGGGGCAGGGGAGAAGGAAGGGAAGCAGACTGCCCCAGGAAGCCCTATTGCAGGAATCTTCCTGCAATGGGCCTCTAGTAAAATTATAATTCTCTAATGTCACAGCTATATATCAAGAAGCTCCAGAGGGTCAACTGAGAACTATTAATTTATTGAATAAGAAAGTTTATTAAAAGTTAGATATATGATAAATATATTTGTAATAATATCTGTAATCTTCTGAGTCAGGGATAAGTGTCTGTGGGAGGTGGTACTGGTGGCAGAGTGTGGATAAGCTTTTGCTTTAATATCCAAATGGTAGGTGGTGAGAAACCATCATCCATGTTAAAGAGAGCCACTCCTCCACCCAGTAGTCCTCAGAATCCCCGAGGATGGGTGTATTTACACATCTCACAGAACTACCATAAAAGAACCCACTCCCCCCAACAACTTTGGCCTTTCTGTAAACAGTTCTCCAAGCTGCTACAGCTCTTTCCTGCTTTATTATCCTTAAATTATTCTCTTAATTCCCCAAATTACAGCTAAATAAAGGCTACCCTGGTTTAACAAATTTTGGCAAATGTTTGAGGACAACATAAAAGAATTACCATACATATCATCCTATCTAATAAAAGAGTAATATGCAAATTGACCGTACCTCTGCTACACCCACAATCCATGCCCATCAGCCAATCAGGAGCAAATATGTAAATAAACCCAACCAAGATTGCTGCAGCCACAGAGAGCAGGAGGGAGGCTTGGGTTTCCCTGGCAATGGAGGAAGCCAAGCTTTCTGCCTGCCTTTGCCGGCCCAGGCCTCCACTCCAGGCAACAAAGTTTCAATTATAGAAGATAAATAAATCCCAACAGAAATGGTGGCAGCCATGGAGTTGGAGAGAGCAGGAGGCTCGGGTTGCCTGCTGCAATGGAGGAAGCCAAGCTTCTGCAGTCCTGGCCTGCTTTGGCCTCTGCTTAAGGCTACAAAGTTTCAATTATAGAAGATAAATAAATCCCAACAGAAATGGCTGCCGCCACAGAGCAAGAAGAAGGCTTGGCTCCACTCCAGGCTACAAAGTTTCAATTGTAGAAGATAAATAAATCCCAGATACCAGGGCTTCCGCTTGAGTTGCTGGGGGTCATGGCCAGCCTGCAAACCATCACAGGCCCCGCGCCCAGGTCACCCCATGCCCCAAGGGAACCCCCACCCTGATCCAGGACACCCTTCAGGGCAAACCAGCTGGCCCCCACCCATGCACCAGGCCTCTATCCTATCTAATAAAAGAGTAATGTGCAGATTGACCATCACTCCAATGTACAAGATGGCTGCCCCATGTGGTCAAAGATCCTGCCCCCATGTGGACACAAGATGGCCACCACAAGATGGCCAGTAGGGGAGGGCAGTTGGGAGGAACCAGGCCTGCAAGGGAGGGCAGTTGTGGGTGATCAGGCCAGCAGAGGAGGTCAATTGGGAGGGATCAGGCCTGCAAGGGAGGGCAGTTGGGGGCGATCAAGCCTGCAGGGGAGGAAAGTTAGGGGTGACCAGGCCTGCAGGGGAGAGCAGTTGGGGGGTACCAGGCCTGCAGGGGAGGGTGGTTAGGGGTAAACAGGCTGGCAGGAGAGCAGTTAGACATCAATCAGGCTGTCAGGGGAGTGGCTAGGGGGTGATCAGGCTGGTAGGCAGAAGCGGTTAGGGGAAATCAGGAAGGCAGGCAGGCGAGCAGTTGGGAGCCAGCAGTCCTGGATTGTGAGAGGGATGTCCGACTGCCCGTTTAGGCCTGATCCTGGTAGGATCGGGCCTAAATGGGCATTCGGACAACCCTCGAGGGGTCCCAGATTGGAGAGGGTGCAGGCTGGGCTGAGGGACACGCCCCCCCATGCACGAATTTCATGCACCGGGCCTCTACTCCTATATAATAAAAGGGTAATATGCAAGTTGACACTAAGGCAGAACAACCTGGAACGATCAGTTTCTATGACGTGCACTGACCACCAGGGAGCAGACGCTTAATGCAGGAGCTTCTCCGTGGTGGTCAGTGCGCTTCTACAGAAGCTGGCTTATGGCTGCCAGTGCAGTGGTGGTGACAGAACCCTCTCCCTCCCCCAAGGGCTCCTGGGCTGCCAGAGGGATGTCTGACTGCCATCTTAGTCTCAATCCCCTGGGGAGCAGGCCTAAGATGGAAGCTGGACATGCCCTGAGGGTTCCCGGACTGCGAGAGGGCACAGGCTAGGCTGAGGGACCCCCCCAAGTGCACGAATTTTTGTGCACTGGGTCTCTAATCTATAATAATTAAAGGTTAATATGCTAATTAGACCGGCATTTTCTAGACGTCATTCCGGACGTCCTTCCTGATGAAGCTGGGGACAGAGGGAAGCCATCCCAGATCCCAGGTGCCTTCAGGTTGCCCAAGGAAAGCAGCCCAGGTCCTGGAAGCCTGTGGGTAGCCAGAGGAGGGAAGCAGCCCAGGTCCTGGAAGCCTGTGGGTAGCAGGAGGAGGGAAGCAGCCCAGGTCCTGGGTGCTGGAGGGAAGCCGGTGCTGGCATTCAGGGGAAGGAAGGCCTACTCTTGCACTAATTTTCATGCATCAGGCCTCTAGTGAAATCTGAAAACCAGATAATCAGATCTAATTCCTTCTCTGGTCCACTGGCTAGAACCCTTTCCAAGAGCTCCCTCTCCACTTGGATTTTGGCTGAGCTGTAATCTCTTTTAAAACTCTCTTTCTCTAGAGCCCCAGATTCTATGAAATCAACCTCCAGAAGGATGGCCCCCAACGCTAGCCCTGCCCAAAACAAAACAGAATGAAAGACAAGAAAAATAAAAATACATAAGGTAATAATCTTATCAGAGATGTTCCTGTGTTCTGAATGAAGATCTAGTTTATTATTAAACAGAATTCTTAATAGGTCAACCAGAAGCATCAGTCTTTGGACTTCATCCCATATTTAAAACTTCTTTTAATTTACATAACTAAAAGGCTTGTTATAGTCACTCTAAGAAAAGGATAATATGCATCAGAAACAAAGTTAGCTTCTGACTTTAGATATTCTAAAATTTATTTTTAGAGAGATAGAAAAAGAGAGAGAGAGACATCAAATTCACTTCCCAAATTTTACTTCATATTCAATATTTATTGTTTTATTTCAGACTTTTAAATTGTGTTACAGAATGCATCTTTATTCTTTTTTTTAAAATAAATCTTTATCGTTCAGTTTATTAGAGTTGTTCCTCTTTTTTCCCCCCATAGCTCCCCTACACCCGATTCCCATCCCACCCCATGCCCTTACCCACCCCCCACTGTCCTCATCCATAGGTGTAAGATTTTTGTCCAATCTCTTCCTGCACTCCCCACACCCCCTTCCTCCCAAGAATTGTCAGTCCACTCCCTTTCTATGCCCTGATTCTATTATATTCACCAGTTTATTCTGTTCATCAGATTTTTTATTCACTTGATTTTTAGATTCACTTGTTGATAGATATGTATTTGTTGTCACCTTGTTGTTCATAATTTTTATCTTTACCTTTTTCTTCTTCTTCCTCTTTTTAAGGAATGCCCTTCATCATTTCATATAATACTGGTTTGGTGGTGATGAACTCCTTTAGCTTTTTCTTGTCTGTGAAGCTCTTTATCTGACCTTCAATTCTAAATGATAGCTTTGTTGGGTAATCTTGGTTGTAGGTTCTTGCTAATCATCACTTTGAATATTTTTTGCCACTCCCTTCTGGCCCACATAGTTTCTGTTGAGAAATCAGCTGACAGTCATATGGGTACTCCCTTGTAGGTAACTAACTGTTTTTCTCTTGCTGCTTTTAATATTCTCTCTTTGTCTTTTGCTCTTGGCATTTTAATTTTGATGTGTTTTGGTGTGGTCCTCTTTGGATTCCTTGTTTGGGGTTCTCTGCACTTCCTGAACTTGTATTTCTATTTCTTTCACCAGGTAGGGGAAAGTTTTCTGTCATTATTTCTTCAAATAGATTTTCAATATCTTGCTCTCTCTTCTTCTGGCACCCCCATAATTCGGATGTTGGTATGCTTGAGGTTGTCCCAGAGGCTCCTTACACTATCTTCATATTATTGGATTCTTTTTTCTTTTTGCTTTTCCAGTTTGGTGTTTTTTGCTTCTTCGTATTTCAAATCTTTGACTTTATTCTTGGGATCCTCTAGTCTGCTGTTGGATCTCTGTATATTATTCTTTATTTCAGTCAGTGTATGCTTAATTTCTTATTGGTCCTTTTTCATATCCTTGAGGGTCTCACTAAATTTTTCAGAGGTTTCTAGAAGATTCTTGAGTAACCTTATAACTGTGGTTTTGAACTCCATATCCAGTAATTTGCTTTCCTACATTTCTTTTATTTGTGACATGTGTCTTTGTCTTTGTATTTTGGCTGCTTCCCTGTGTTGCTAGAATGGCTTTGTGTGCTAGGTGTCCTATAGGGCCCAGTGTCTCAGCCTCCCTAATTACCTGAGATGGACACTCTTGGTGCACCCCTTTGTAGGCTGTGTGCATAGTCTTGTTGTAGTTAAGCCTTGATTGTTGTTGGTATCACTGGGAAGAATTGACCTCCAGGTCAATTGGCTGTGAAGTCCAGCTGTGTCTACAATGGGAGAACTTCTGTGCCAGAGATACCCTTATGGTGCAGGACTTGCTTCAGTGGGGCTTTGGTGCTCACTGAGTCTGCTCCTTGAGTGTGTCCTTTATGGATCTGAGGAGTTGTAATCTGGATGGTCTCACACTGACCACTGGGTACACTGGCTTTTGGATCTCCAAGGAGGTGCTAATTTAGCCTCTGCCTGAGGCCACCCAGCAGGAGCTACAGAGAGGTCTGCAGATTCCTCCTCTTTGTTTGGGATTTGGAAGTGCCCAGATGAGGCCCAGCTGTGAAGCAATGCAGGCTGCTGCTGCAGGGCCTTAGGCTTTCTTTTGGATGCTTTGGAGCTCTCTGACCCAGCTTCAGTTTGTTAGGTTTTAGGTTGCAAAAGGGACAGGCCATTCATATGCAAAAGTCGCTGTGCACAGCTTGGTTGGGGCTGTAAATTGGGTGGGGCAGGTCTCAGGGAATCATCAGGGTGGAGCAAACAGCAATGGCTGCCAGTCCACCCTTCCCCGGAGAGGTCTCCGTGTCTCTGTGTCCCATGATCCTGTGCAGGAACAATGATCACTGAGAGAAAGCCACCCTCATGTTCCTGCCAGATGCTAGACAGTCCAGTTTCTTCCCGTATGAGTCTGGGTCCCCAGAGTATCACCCAGAACTAGAGTTCAGAGCAATCAGGAGCTTGTATCTCCCTCCCAACTGAAAAAAACACAATAGGGCACCCAGTTGCCAGCCTGTTTCACGCACACCTCCGCACCTCCACACCTGCTACCCGTCTCAATGCACTTTTTTCTTCTAGTTGTAGAACTTCCACTCAACCAGGTTTCCTGTGGTTCTGGATGATATTTGTTTTGTCTTTTAGTTGGAGTTTTGATGTGGTTGTGAGAGGCAGCAAATACAGGTATTCACCTATGCCGCCATGTTGGTTGTTCCACTGCATCTTTATTCTTAACGAATTGTTGAAGACCAAAATATTTTAAACCTAATGCTCTCTTAAATCAATAGTTTATAAAAAAAAAATCCAAACTTTAGAAACATAGTTACATATTGACAAGTAATTGACACACTGTGTTTTATTGGGTCAACATTTGTGAACATCAGTCATGATAGAAGAGAGAGCTCTTGGATACTAATTTTACTGGTTCTTATTCATGAAAATCATTTGTGACTTTGGTTCAATCCTTATCCTCTTGGGAATTCTACCAAATGTTTTCATTTTCTAAGGTACATCTAAGGGAATGTAGGAGGATCTTCTATGTTACTTTTATTTATTCCCTGGATATTTATCATGGTTATTTTCAATCTCTTAGGACTTATGCTATTCACTTAGGCTAATAAATCTGCAAACATCATTACATTAGTTTCTTTGAAATAGGTATATTTAGGTTACCTCAGATAAAAAAGTGTTCAAAGTAAAGATACATTGGATTAAAAAGAATATCAGCAAAATATATTGCAGGGCTTAATGAAAAACAACGTTTATTATCAATCAGGATCTAAGAGGAAATTTCGTGGTTGGACAACACCTCTGATAACCCAGCAGCATTTTTGGAGGTTGGTCTTGAAGAATGGAATTTCAATAGGTGTTACCGAGATGGGAAGGCTTTCCAAGTATTAGGGAGTATTCAAGTGTTATGCTGAGTTCAGATCCTGAAGGGCTTTGTATCATTAAGTTATTGGTGCATAACAAGTCACCCCAAAACAATATGTTTTTATGATTATATATAAGATTTTATCTTATCACGATGGTTCTGTTAATGTAGTTCTGTTGATCTGGACTAGATTTGGCTGACTTCAGCTGGGCTCACTCATGCATCAGTGATTAATATGTTGATTGGGGCTGACTGGTTTGGGATGGCCTCACTCACATGTTTAGTGTTAGGAAAGCTGTTGGCTAGGACAATGGATATGACTGGGCCAGGTATTTCTAACATCTAGTAGCCTTATTCATATGTTGGTATCAGGGTATAGAGCAGGGGTGGGCAAACTTTTTGACTCGAGGGCCACAATGGGTTCTTAAACAGGACCGGAGGGCCGGAACAAAAGCATGAATGGAGTGTTTGTGTGAACTAATATAAATTCAAAGTAAAGGAGTGGAGGGGAGAGCAAGAGAACCCTCCGCTCTTTCGGCTTCGCGGGCCGGATAGAACAGCCGAACGGGCCGGATCTGGCCTGCGGGCCGTAGTTTGCCCACGGCTGGTATAGAGAGAACAGAATCATGCAATGTCTCCCAAAGCCTGGATTTGAAATAAGCAAATCGTCACTTTTAGAACATTGTATTTGACAAAGCAAATATAAAAGTGGAGAAGTATTTATGTCTTGATGAAAGGAGCTACAAAACCACATAGAGAAGGTATAGAGCCAAAGAGGGTGAAGACTACAACCATTAAGCTACCAACCTATCATAGACAAGAAATAGCAAATTAAACTATGTGGTATGACTGGGTAACGGAAAGTTATTCCATTTTCCCATATGAGGAAGGAGGCATAATCAGAATTCAACTTTTGAGAGTAATGGGAGCAATAAAAAATTAATTGGAAGTAGAGATAAATTGAAAGCAGAGAAAACAGTAGTAATATTTTCAATTACACATTAACATGATAATCAGAACTTGAATTCAGTTTGTGTTTAAAAGGAATAGAAAAGCTGAGTTGTAGAGGTATAATTGACCAGCGCATAGGCCTTCAAATAAGAAGAGAGAATAAAACCACTTCAAAGCTCTTGCACCTTGGGATTTCTTAGCCTTTTTAAACATGAAAATCAAAAAGAAAAAAGAAAAATTAGTTTTGGACAAAATGTAATAGGACTAAATTCAATCATGTAGCATTTGATTTTTTTTTTCCTTTGGAGTGGGAGAAAGTACAATTCCTGCTGGAAATCACTGGAATCAGTTAGTAACATAACTTTAGAAGCCCCTTACAAGGAGTAAGTCCTCCAACAAACTGATATTCACTCCTATTCCCTTCCCTTTGTTATTTTTTCTCTGAATGGGGAAATTCATACCTTCCCTTTATGAGTGCTACAATCACTCATTATTCTTCAGGGTATGCTCCTGCAGACTTTCAAAATTAGATTATCCTCTCGAGGAGAAAAATAAATCTGTGAACGCATTGATTGAGGAAGAGCCAAAATAGTCTCAAAATCTATATGTATTTTCTTAAACCAGAATTTCTCCATTTCCTTGCATTTATCCATAGCTACTTCTAGAGGCAATTTAACTTATTTTTAAATCTGTACTCCTTCAACAAGCACCATATCTTATTTTTTTAATTATTTATATCATAGGACTTAGAGGACAAATAAATATAATTTCTTGAATTAGTTTAAGATCTTAACATAATTTATATTTTATTTTCTTAAAGAACTCTAAATTCAGTCTTTCTTTCTTAAGTATCTAATCATGTGTGAAAACAATAACTAGCATTTATTGTGTGATTTCTTTTTTAAGGATACTATGGGTTGAATCGTGGGTGCCCAAAATTCATATCTTGTAGCCATAACTCCTAATATGAGAGAAAGTGATTTTATTTGTAAATAGCATTGCTACAGATGTAATTAGTTACGGTCATTAGGATGGGCTCTAATCCAACATAACTGATGTTCTAAAAATACAAAATTTTGATACACAGACATGCACATAGAGAGAACATTATGTGAAGATGGGGGCAAATAGACATCTGCAAGCAAATGGATGCCAAAGATTGCCAGCCAAACAAATAAGCTAGGGGAGAAAAATGAGACAGATTCTTCCTCATTATCATTAGAAGGGGCTGTCTTTAAGACTACAACATAGAAACCCTGCCTAGTTTCAGCCTGCTGACTTGCAAAATTCAAACTCAAGGCTGCAACATCAACTCTTACCCCAGTCTGCAGCCTTCAGACCTGTGCTGCAAATTTTATATATGCCAGTCCCTACAATTGTGTGAAGCAATTTCATAAAATAAGTGTCTCTTCTCTCTAGATAGATAGGGGTGAGATAGATATATGGAAAATTATCTCTGTATCTATCAATCTATCTATCTATCTATCTATCTATCTATCTATCATTTATCTATCTATCTATCGAGTGATTCTGTTGGTTTTGTTTCTCTGGAGAACCCAGAGAGTAATACCAAGGAATTATGCAATAGCTTAATGAGGAAGTTATAATCTCTCTCATTTTATATATGACTGAGGCCCAGTGCACGAAAGTCATACATAGGTAAGATCCCTAGGCCTGGCAGGCAATCAAGGCTGATCTGTGGGACAACTGGTGGGGCGATTAGGGGGCCTCTGCTGGCACCCACGTTGGCTGACCTGGGGCCTGCAGGCTGGGGCAACTTCTGCATTGAATGTCTGCCTCCTGATGGTCAGTGTGCGTCATAGCAACCAGTCATTCTGTGGGTCATTCCGCTGTTCAGTTTGCATATTAGGCTTTTATTCTATAGGATAATACTTGATATTTGGTAAGTTTGGGAACTTGCTCAAAGTCATACAGCTTGAAGTGACAAAAATATTCAAAGTAAGGTCTTTTACTCTATAGCTCATTATTTTATGCACTGTAATATTCAATAATATCCTAATTCAGGTTGTTAAAAAAATCAAAATTCAACTCAATAAATCTGAAGATCTAATAAGATTTATTCAATGATTCATGAATTGGGAAGCATTCAGAATCTAGCAAATAGAAAGGAGCTCAAAGATGCTGTACAAAATAAAGGCTTATATAGGCAGAAGATGGTGAAGAAAAGGTAGTTTCTGTAAGCACATAGAAACTTCATTTCTTTAATATGAAATTTTCTCCTTTCTTTTCTTTTGATTCAAACTGTTCTTACCCTGCACCCTGACTCACCTGCCTCCTTCTTCTCTGCATTTTCATTTTCTTATTTATTAAGCCCTCAGCCAAGGGTCAGCCTTAAACAATCTTAAGAACAAAGCTTTGTGTCTACTGACCACAGAGACAGAGTTTCAATTAAACTAAAGATAACACCTAGGCCTCAGTTGTGTTTCAGCTCCAGACCTAGAAAAGCGGTGAAACCAGGTGAAGCTACACCATGGCTGACATTAGGACCAGATGCACTGAGCAACCACCTCCTACCTGAGGGCCAACCAATGACTGGAGACCACCACCCTGACCAGGACCCTGATGAGAGGATTTTAGAGACAGGAGTTAGGGAAGGGAGGGGGTCCATGGAGAGGAATGCATACATGACAATTGGACACAGCTCCAAGCCACCAGTTTGTTTACAAGAATGTTACAAAATAAGGGGAAGAAAAGAGGGGGGCACCAGGTGAGCTTTGAAACTTTGAAACTGATACTATGCTGGGAAAAGGGGGAAAGTAGCCAATTAGGAAAAGCACGGGGGACATAAAATAAGGAAGGGTCCAATTAGAAAGTGGGATGAACAGACAAAGAAGCTGCTAGCATTTATAAACCCTTAAACAAAGAGACTTAGAGGCTCTTCTAAAGGGGACCCCTCCCTACTCGGGAGTTTGTATACACTTACAATAAATTTCCACACTTTTGCTTAAAATCCTTTGTCTGTGAAATTTATTCTTCAAACCTCGTGAGACAAGAACCCGAAGAGTTCCAGCTTGCCATCACGAACTCCCTAAGTCACCATGATTAATGATTTTCCCCTACGTAACCCATCCCTTGAAAGCTATCTGGGAGCCAGGTCTTTGAGCATTAGTTCACCTGTGACCCCTTGGTGAGGGCCACTTCCTCAAGTAATAAAACCTTACTTTCTTTGCTGCAAACCCAGTTTGCATTTGATTAGGCTCTTATGTGCATGGGCAAACAAACCCCTTTTGTCTGGTAACATTTTTAGCAGAGTATTGCAGGCAAGGTCAACTTCCTTTGGGGAAGGGCTGTGATCTATCAGATCGATTACCTCCCTAGTGCTGACCAGGTAATGTCAGATTGACTGATTCAAGGTCGAATTTCTGAAAGAGGCTAAAACGGTAATTAAGTCTTGGTGTGCTGTTGTGGGATCTAGCACAAGTGACTTCATTGGAATCCTGTTGTTTCTTCTTAACAAATATTTTTCCATTTATTTTTATGCGACTTGAGGGAGGATATGTCCCTGTTATTCTTTCAGTAAATTGATAGGAACTCCAATTGCATTTTTCAGAACACATACTTATAATTTCAGTAATGTGCGTGTTGAGAAGATGCAATGCCTTAAAAGATATTTCAGATATTTTGTCAAACAACTAATACCATTAAAATTAGCCCTACTAGGAACTCCTACCTGATTCCCACACATGCAAAGCTAGAAATTATTCACAACCTCACTTCAGAAATTCTTTATGCTACCCACATCAATCTCAAGGTGAATCCTTACAACCTTAGCCTCTATGTTTTCTATATTCAACTTGGAAATATTTTTCTTTTATGTATCTAAAAATATATACTTATGCCCTAAGCCTTTAGTAAAAATTAATAGTTACTTTTTCAATTGTGATTTACAAGAAAAAAATGTATCATGTGAACATTTGGATGACCAAAATGTATTTTTCATATATATTTGGTCTTCATCCACAGTCCCTGGCTCACTGCTCAAAATATCCCTTGGAATTTCCTAAGTGATAAGAGCAAGGGAAGCATTTTTTGTTATAATATTTGGCCTCTTGTCCTCAGTTTCTGAAAATACTTCAGAACCATAAAGGTAAAACGGATATTTTATCATTCATAACAAGTCTCTTTCCACCAGGACTGGGTTTATGTTAATGAGGTGACTTTTAGAAAGCACCTAAGGAAGGGGAACCAATCATGAATAAAGAGCTCGAACTCAGTCCCACCCCCTGTTACTGGGAAGAAGAGAGGGGCTAAAGAATGAATTAGTCACCAAAGGCCAATGATTCAATCAATCCTGCCTATGTAATGAAATCTTAATAAAAACCCAAGAGGAGGGTCTTCTGGGAATTTCCATGTATGCCATTCTGGGCCCCAAGCTTCATGAGGATAAAAGCTCCTTTGTTGCAGACCTTGCCCTATGTATCTTTTCATCTAACTGTTGACCTGAATCTTTTAAACCCTTTGTAATAAAATAGTAATCTAGTGAGTAAACAGGTTTCCTGGGTTCTGTGAGCCATTTTAAAAAATTAATCAAACCCAAGGAGGAGGTAGTGGGAGTTGCCACTTTATAGCCTGTCTGTCAGAAGTGCAGTATAGTTAGCAACCAGGGCTTACAATTGGTGTCTGAAGTGGAGGGTGGGTCTGTAGAATCTGATGCTATCCCTGGGAAGATAGTGTAAAAAACTGAGTTGAATTCCCCAACACTTTGCTAATGTCTAAGAATTGCTTACACACAAACATGGGCACCCACACACACACACATTTATACATTAATCCAAGGTTTTCAACTCTTGGAAGAAAACTTTTCAGGCACGGGTGCTGTGGCTGAGAAGTAGGCATTTCAGATATCACAAAGAGGGACCAGATAATAAGCTCAGTTTTATTTGTATGTATAAAAGTTAATGAAAGCCAATCAAAACACATTAAAATGAATTGCATGTAAAAAAAACTGTACCTTATCCTCCACACTTTTCAAATTTCTTTTGTTATTTATATAGTCATACTTTTAAAAAAATTTCTACTGTGAATGTGAAAGTGGACTCCCTAAGATACAAAAAAAAAGTGTAAATATCTGATATTAAGCTAATCACTTCAGGTCTTTCAGATTTGGGTCCGAACATGTCTACCCAACTACACTTATGGCAACCTTAGAAAGTAATTCAACCTTCTTTGAATCTCAAAGTGTGTAAAAAAAGGGGGGGGGGCAGATAATATAGAAAACATTAGGTTTTATGATCATTAAATTCACAAACATCATAAAATATAACTTCAAGTGAAAAGACAGACTGAACAGATGTGGCAAAATGTAGTTTTGCTTATAAACATACACAAAAATGTAACGGCAGCTAAAAAAAATGTAAATAAATACCTGAGATTCTGGTTCATGACAAAATGACAAACCAACACAGTATGCTGGGGGTGGTCTGGAGATGCCAGTGAAGAAGTGTGAATATGTGGGCTTAAATAATTATAGCAAATACGTGTGAAAACTCCCAAGGATAAGATGGCAGGGGCAATCTAGTCCACAAAGGAAACATAATGGGAGATGGGGCGAGCTTCCATGACTTGGGGGGTAAACAGGCAGTCTGGAGTTTTTTTTGTGTGTGTTTTTTTTTCTGTTCATTTTCTCCATTTGTTGACTGTCCCCACATCACTGAGGGTTAACAAACAACAGCCACAGCAGGGAGTGACAGTCAATGGGGGTGATATCAAAATCATGTCAAGGGTGGCTGGGATTAAGAAATGATAAAAACCATTGCAGGCTGACTACCAGGACCCACTCAGCTCTTCTCCTTTCTTCCACTCACACCCTGAGAATTAGTTAGTCAAGGGAGATAAAGCATTTTAAGAACCAGAGTGCTCAGAGAGCTGATACTCTGTGTAACACCCAGCCACATGCATGCCACAGGAAGAAAGAAGAGAGAAAGGAACAGGGAAATGGATGCCATCTGGGTGAGGCCAGGGTCGATGGCTATTTCACTCGGCCACTTTTAACTGCAAGGATGTCTAGGTAAGCACATTTGTTCCAGATTGACAGAACTACAGTTATCAACATCAAATGGCTTAAAACAACAAAATTATTCTCTCACGGTTCTGGAGCCAGAGTCCAAAATCAAAGGTGTCAGCAGGCCACACTCCCTCCAGAGGCTCTAAGGGAAATACAATTATTTTCTTCTTTCAGCTCCTGGTGATTGCAAATGTCCCTTAGCTTGTGGCCGCATCACTCCAATCTTTGCCTGTCTTCTTATTGCCTTCTCTCCTTGGTGGTTCAAATCACTCCTAGCCTTCTTACAAGGATGTATATATGGAGGCATTTACATGGAGTCATTTAAGGACCTCCAGGGTAATCCAGTATAATTTTCCTCACCATCCTTCACTTGATCACATCTGCAAATACATTTTCCAAAGAAGATTACAATAACAGGTTGCCGGTTTAGGGCCTGGTATTTAGGGAGGCCATCTTTCAGTGTATCACAGTGAGTACTGACATCCAGGCACATTGTTGTGCTGAATCAATTTTGGTTTTTGTCAATAAGAAAGGGGAAGAACATGAATATTCAGTAAACATCTAGAAACTACCAATCATAGGCAAAAATTATAATATAAACAAAATAGAATTTAAAGTAAACAACATCATGAAGAATGAAGGGCTATTGTAAACTTGTAAAAAAATAATAATATACAGTATCCATGAAGATTAATAGATAAGCTATTGCATCAGAATTCTTGTACTGGTCGGCTCATTGGTCTTGAATGCACTTTCCTCTAATATGTACATTGCTTGCGCCATCATCTGTGTCAGATGCTTAATCAAAGCAGACCTGTTTAAACAAGTCTTTCTCACATCCCTGTAACGTTGTTCTTATTGCCTGCTGTCTTTTTTCTATAGCACTAATTGCTATCTCAAATCCTATATGTTATGTTCATTTATTCTCTACCTTGGCATCGGCACCCCCAAGAATGAAACCTTGTCAAGAGTAGATATTTTTCCGATTTTATTTGATACTCTGCACCCAGTGCCTAAAAGAGTGATTGACATACAGTGGGTACTCAAAAAGAATGCTGAGGAAATATATTGATTGAACAATTACGAGCATGGTTACACTAATTTAGCCAGAACAAGCAACAATTAGAAGAATTATGATAGAGATAAATCAGTGTTCAAGATTTTAAAATACCCATCCTAGAAATGTTAAAGATCAAACAAATAATACATAAGAAAATAAGTAGAAGATTTAAATAACACAATAGTTATAAACAACACACAGCTACAAATCATTCTTCACTGAGGACACAAAATTGATTATGTTCTTATGTTCTTATATGCAACGTAACAATGTTACATAGACTAGGTTTTCCAAATAAAACTCAGCGGAGGGGGGGGCGGTGGGATGACTAGATGGGACACAATGGATTTTTAGAACACCAAATACTATGCTGTGTGATACTGTATTGGTGAACATAAGTCATTACATACTTGTCAAAACCCATAGAACCCATGTACCACCCAGAGAATGAACCTTAACGTAAACTAGGTTTTATTAGTTAATTAAAATGTATCCATATTGGCTCATCAATTGTAATGAATATACTACACTACTGCAAGATATAGGAAAAACTTGTGGAAAAGTAGTGGGGGGATATATGAGAACTATAGGTACTTTCTGCTCGATATTCTTGTAAATGTAAAAGTGCTCTAAATATAAACTCTATTTAAAGAGTGAAATGGGATTGGTAATCAATACATGTAGTATCTGATATAATAAAAGGCTAATATGCAAATTGTCCCCTGGGAGTTCGACTGACCAGGAGTTTGACTGACCAGGAGTTTGACTGTTTGCTATGACATGCGCTGACCACCAGGGGGCAGCGTGGAACTAAGAAAGGCCCCAGCCGACAGCCAGAGGCTGGGGGAAGAAAGGCCCTGGCGGACAGCTGGAAGGCCCTGATCGGCCCTGATCTCCAGTCAGGCCTAGGGACCCTACCCGTGCACAAATTTTGTGCACCGGGCCTCTAGTGTCTATAATAAAACAAAGTATTCTTAAATATATTTTGTGTTAAAAAGAAATTTGTATGGAAACTTCAAAATAATGAAAATACTATATGACAAGATCTGTGAATATCACTTAACTGTTACTTACAGAATAGTGTATAGCTTTAATTAGACTGATCAGAAAACAGTAACCCATACAAAAAGGTAGAAAAATATAAAGAAAGTAAATACCAAAAAAAGTAGAAAGATTTTTAAAAATTGGATTTTAAAGAAACAGAAAAACAACAAAAACTCATCAATGAATAGTATTAACAAACATCAAATGAAGTAGATACAGTTTTCAAAAACAGACCCAAAGAGGAGGGAGAAAAAATGAGAAATATGAAAGCAAATAGAAAAATAACTGCAGATACAACAAAGACAAAAAATATAGGATAAAAATATAAAGTTGTATATATGAATTTATTTGTATGAACATGTATAGAGTAATTACCAAATAAAATAGACATATTTATTAAAGAATATAATTTTTCAAAATTTATATTTGATTTAGAAAACCATTAAGTATTCAGAGAATTGAAAGGTCATTCAAGACCTTTGTCACATACTCTTGACACTTTAAAAAAACACCATGCCTAACTAGTTTTACAGGTGAATTTTTCTATAATTTCCAGACTGATAATTCCATATAGTAAAAATCTTTCTGGAAAATATAAATAAAGGAAAAAAATTCATAGCCTTGGGAGAGGTGAGGTAAGGGAGAGAGAGAGAAGCTAATATATATACAAATATATGTGTAGGTATATACACACACACGCACACACACACACACACACACACACACTTACATCTATATATATAAAAGCCTAAGCAACCGGATGACTGGCTGACTGGATGGTAGCTATGATGTGCAATGACCACAGGGGGCAGACGGTCTGACTGGTAGCTATAATGTTCACTGACCACTGGGGGCGGATGTTCAATGCAGGAGCTGCTGAGCTGAGGTGACTTGGCAGCTGCAGTTCTCAGGTGAGGCACCTGGAACCAGAAAGGAGGGAGCCTGATTCTGGGGTGCGTCAACTGAGAACTGCCCTCTCACAATTGGGGACCCCTCAGGGGATGTCAGAGAACTGGTTTTGGCCCCATCCCTGCAGGCCAGGCTGAGGGACTCCATTGGTGCATGAACCCATGCACCGGGCCTCTAGTATATAATAATATACATTGTAATTATAGGTTGGGATTTAAGAAAATATGAATTTTTAAAGCCTATATATCAAACATAATAGTTTTCTATCTTGTACAGGAAATGGAAGTAGGGATGTGAGGGGGGAAATAAAATAAAGGCTATGAATAACCAGTCACAGCAATACTCTATGAAGTGAGGTCTATGATTAACTCATTCCTCTGCACCTGGGTTCCAGTAAAAATTGAACAAGTGTAAAAAGAAAATAAATAAATAAGCTAATATCTAATGTGTCAAAACCAGCAGCCACAAGACAAGGAAGAGGAGGAGGAGGAAGACTGCAGTGATGACAAAGAAGTATCTCTGGTCCCCGCAGACAGAAAATTTTCTTACCTAAGAGGGACCAAAGGTCCATATGTATATATGAATCTCACACACACACACACACACACACACACACACACACACACACACTACTTACGTCACTTGTTCTCAAAATGTGGTCCTAGACTGCAAGCATCAACATCCTTAAGTTTCCATCAACATGGGAATTTGTGAAATGCACATTCTTTAACTTTACCAGGGATCTTCTGTATCGGAACTCTAGAAATGGAGCCCAGAGATCTGTGTTTCAACAAAGTGCAAGCTGTGCAGGGCAAAGGAGGTTAATGGGGGGAAAAACAAACAAAGGGGAAAGCTGTAATACTTTCCACAATGACGATAAATTAAAAACAAGCAAAAAAGAAAACACACACACAAAATAGTGCATGCTGTATTTGAGAATCCTTTCTTTAAAAAGAAGTTTTACTAGTAATATAATACAGGAAGTTAAGACCATACGCCTTGTGTTTGTAAGGCTCAATAATTCATTGTCCAATCAGAGACACTTTTGTGTTTAAAAAGGGAGTTAGTAACAATTACAATTTTTATTATAATAAACTATCATGCCAGATTTACTTTATATTATGAGTAGGAAGAGAGTCCCTGTGAATATTTGGCAATGAGAGCATGCATTTAGAAAAAACAAACCTTTAAATTTGTACTACTCCTGTGATGCAGCCACCCCTAGCCTGGAGATGAACTAAAAGCTGGTACTCAATCAGTGAGCTCCATAGGTCATTGCAGGGACAACTGCAAAATCACATCATAAGGTCACCTTGGCCATCCAGGGCCAATGTGTGTAGAAATGCGCAAGAAGCTGGTTTCTGAGGGTGAATTCACAAAAATTACAAATTACCAAATGACATTACAGTCATAAGAGTGAGTCACACTGGAGCCATTAACAAGTGAAAGGCTCGTGCTAACAAAGCAATCTGCAAGATAATTTAAAATAAATGTTTGAAATACTTAAAGAGAAAAATAAATAACTAAATCCATACCATAAAAAGAGGGAGATTTGAAAATGATTGCTTTGGGGGAAAAAACTAGATCATATAAACAGAATAAATTGTATTTAAACTATAATATACAATGAAAAATAATTGGATCATGATCAGTTTTGAGATTCCTCTCTAGTAATAACTAGTACATAAGCTCCAGGATCTGAATATATGTAGGGGTGTGTGTGTGTGTAGGTCAAGAAATACTTTCACTAGCATAGTTTAGTTATAAATAATAGTAATAACTTTAAAAATCACTACATGCTATCCACCTTCCTATAAATAAGAAAAAACATAATTTCAGATTCCAGAAAATATGTAAGACATAAATGCTGACTATATAATTTAGTTTTGGAGATCATTACAAAAGAGAATCACTTGTTTTGATGTCCAGCTTTTTATTTCTTGGATTATGGCTTTCCTAAAGAGATACATTTTGAGGAAGCTTGCTGAGCTAGAATTCACTATTTGGAAATAGTGGTTATGTTGTATTTACAAACGGAATAGATGTATTTTGACCTGAGGGCTATTAGATAGACAACACACTCAGGCTGGCCACACTCTTCCATCCTGTGGATCTTCATAGCCTGGAATTAATTCTGATAATCACCTTGAGAAGATATAAAGCAAGCTACTCAGCCCACCAGATGTACATCTTCTTCATTTACATTCTATTATCTAGAATAAAACCTGAGGTTAGATTTTTTTCATATTTAATAAACAAGATTTTATTTAAAATATTTATTGAATAGTTAAAGATGTTATTATACATGAAAATAAAGTGGGGAAAGTCACACTACCTCCGCTTAATAACTTCTGGTAAAATATATTCTTTCAACATCTAAGAAAAGTATTTTATGAAAAAGTGTAACAACTATTAAATGATTGCCCCCCTACATTTATTTTCTGCCTCATCTGGCTAATCACATTTCCTTCAGTGATTTTAATTAGTCTTTCCCAAGGCATGTGGTTATGGAGAGCTTCATATAAAATAAAAGAAGTAACACCTATAGAATAGGTTAGTAGAAATGACTTAGGTTATGTTACTGATTCTTTAAGTCTTTAGGATCACTTCAAGACAGAATTGCTAATTAACCATACCAGTAATTTGCTCAAGGAGTGACAGATTGGGTACCCAGGGCTAAATCAGTGGATAAGAATATAATCACATAATTTTAAATTTTTATAAGACATTTTCTGAAATGATCTTTTTGGCTTTGGCTCAAAGCTATTTAGACATATGATGAAGACTATCTTGATGAAATAAAAATTATAGTTGTAATTGTTACCATGTGTTAGACTATCATTGATGTTTATGTTTTTTTTTCTCCTTTCCATTTATATCCCCTCCTCCTGCATAATGACTAACTTTAATTCTTAAATTTACACATTTCTAGCAAGGAATATTGCTAAACAAACAAACAAAAAATGGATTAGATCTCCATACTTCATCTTGATTCACTTGTTCACTTAATAAGTGGAGTTTAAAGATAATATGAAATATCAGGAAATTGTTAATAATCTTAAAATTCTTAGTCCTACCTTTTGCTTTCTCTTTCAAATTTTCAAACAAAACTTAATGCCATTTCTTTAAGTACCATCCATTTTTTGAACATTTAGGTAACATATAAACTTGTTGCCCAGTAGAATTTCTTAGGTGATTAGGAGACACCTCTCTTCTTCTCCCTTTCTTTCCTTCCTCTCATTTCTTTCCCTTTTCTTTCAATAACTTATTGGATTTTATTCCTAAATAACAGAGGCTAAATCCATATAAGAATTTCAGAAAATTTTGATGGAATAAGAAAGGCAGTTGGTGGATCCATTATTACTGAGATGTACCAATCAGATATCTTCTGTTTAAATTCAAGCTGTTTTGGGATTGCCTATATAGGAAATATACCAATAAAAGTACATATATATATATATATATATATATATATATATATGTGTGTGTGTGTGTGTGTGTGTGTGTGTGTGTGTGTGTGTTGGGAAACATACATGCACCTCATAATATAAAATAAAATACATTGTACTCTACAGATGATCATAATATTACTTACATTTTTACTTACATATTTTAAATCTTATCAAATATATTTATATTTTTAAAACAATTCTTTCCTTTTTTTGAGTGCTCAGCATTTTAAGTTTACGACTTACTAGTAAGTGAATATACTATTTCTGTAATTCACATTTTTTTGTAGGAAGGGCAAAAAATAATGAATGTGTTTCTCAGTCTTTCTCTTCTCCTTGATTATTGGAGTTCTGACCTAGTCTGGTTCTTCAGACCTGCACAATAAGGATTGTGGAAAGGCAAAAAGGTAGAAAGGATAAAGGCAACTCAGTCAGATTATCACAGGAAAATGGCTAGGGTGAAGGATGGACTGCTCTCCACTCCAGCGTAGCAGAAGGCACAGCAATACGTTCGAGGACAGATTGGAAAGAGCTATGGGAAAGTGAGTTCAACCGAGTAGCAGGGTGAGCCTCTCAGCAATTTTCAAAGTATAGACAACAGAATAAGACAGATATTTTTAATAATAATTTCTCTGGACAATACTCTTGGATGCCCTGTAATGTTACTGAGATGTGGTTGCAATGACTAACATTTCTTCTGCTCTAAGTATGGATCACATGAACATTGTTTTGATACAGTGACATATTATAATTCAAGTGAGTAGTTAGATTACCAGTCATCCCAGGCCTCCCAAAGACCTATAAAAAGGACTTGTAAAGCATAGCAATATAAATTGAAATACTACGTTGAAAACTACATTGCAATAACTCTTTGCAAAAAAATAGCTCTATAAATATTGTATTAATTGGTATTGTTTACTAGTTTTTGTTAATTGATATGGTTTATGTTTTAGCTTATGATGGCTCTATTAAAATAATTATCAAGACAATATCAGGTGAGTATAGCCCCAGGGTGGGATTAATAAGAGAATGTCACAAAATTTTGTATGTGAAGATGAATTTAAAGCAATTGAGGATATACTTTTTTTTTTTCTAATTCTCTCACCTTGTAAATTATACAGTTCTAATATGAGTGTCTTTGTTTTCTTTGGGTATAAAATAACATGAATATCTCCTTTATTATTTATTGAGTAATTGAGAGGAAGGAAACAGGGAGAGTTGTTGGTATTACTGGGGCAAAGACGACCAAACCAAGCCTTTGAATTTTGTAGATGGGAGCACCAGAAAGCCATTTCTGATTAAATTAAACTTGCTTTTGGGGTCTAAGTACTTTTTTTTTTCAAATCATTAATGTCTAAAAATATTAGATTTAAACTCATTTTTTATTAATTTCTTTATTGATTAAGGTATCACATATTTGTCCTCATCCCTCCATTCCCATCCCAAACACCTCCCAATGCATGCCCCCAACCCCCTGTTGTCCATGACCACTGGTTAGGCTTACATGCATGCATACAAGTCCTTTGGTTGATCTCTCCCCCTTACTCCCACCCTCCCCTACCTTCCCTCTGAGGTTTGACAGTCTGATCGATGCTTCCCTGTCTCAGGGTCTGTTTTTGTTCATCAGTTTATGTTGTTCATTATTTCCCCTAGATGAGTGAGATCATGTGATACTAGAAATACACTTATAAGAACCGAAAATGAGACAAGCAATAATGGTTATGCTGAGAGGTAAATGAATCAGTCTGTAGTTTCTTTCTGGGCCAACAGTTCTTTTGAGTCCCAGTTTCAATGTCAAACAGTTCCTTATGTGTACATGTCAGCAATGATATTTCAGTTCTGGATGGTGGACAAATGGTGGTAATGCAGGTCCGACCCTCTCTGGTTTGGTCCTGGGCAACCTGCAGCAACGCACAGCTGCTGACTGCTAGTATGGCAAGGCGTCCTCAGTGTCTTCCATCTCTGGACTGTTTATCTTCTGTCTTTATGGCTGGAGCAGTCCTGTCAATTCCTCTCTGTTGCAGGAATCCACATGGTCTTGGAGTTGTTTTCTGAAAATATACAAACATATTCTTGACCAAAAGTTAATAAAGAAATATTTTCTATAAATTTGACTTGGGATCCTTTTTCATTTTTTGCCCAAGTGATTTTTCTTTGGCTTGTTTTGACACCATGTGTGTTTTTCATGGGTGTCTTGTTGTTAGCATTACAAATGAAAGTTAATTTTCTAAAGTAAAAATTTTCTAGATGTAATTTACTTATAGGATATTTTTCCTTACATGATATTCTTCTACTATCCCCCCTTTTTTGATTTAAATATTAGGAAGGTTTTGAAAATTTTATAATGTAGTCTTGATAGCTTTTAAATTTTAAGTTTTTGCATTAAAATATGACTGCTTTAGGTTCATTACATGTTATGCAATTTTACCATGAGATGAAGTACCAATAAAAATTTTAGTTACCACTTTAGGAATAGCTTTTTGTCCAGTACCATTAATTTTTCTAGAATATTTGCTTATTTCACTTAGCCAATTTAAATTAGTCTGAGAACTTGACTACTAATTTACTGTCAAATTTAATACTCTAACAACAATCTTATTTGACCCTGTAAATATTAGTGGAAAGGATTATTTGCCTTCTTGAGTAGGCCCTGAGCATTCCTGGTGCTAGGCTGGATTTAGATATCAAAAACCCACTTCCCCACTCCATGGGTACAAGACAACTCAAACAAGTCTTGTTGCAGTGATAGGGCAGCTGCTGTCGGCCAAGTCTCTGTCTGTAACCTGGGTCCTGATATGAGCTGGGCATGGGAAGTGAAGCAGCCATGGGGGCAGGAGACCTCCCTCAGAAGGGGTGAGGGTTCAGGCCCCTGCAAAGTTGGGGGGGGTGAGGGTCTGTGCCCCACCTCTGTTGACCCCCAAGTTCTCTCCTGATGGCCCCTCTGTGACTGTGCCTGTCTTAGGTTGTTCCTTCCCTGAGGAATCTTACCCGTCTCTGGCTAACCAGCCATCCTCCAGGTCCAAGCAGGGTGATGTGAGGTTCAGTTCTGTATCCTTGGTAGCCTATGCCCCTGTGGCCTCCACGCCCAGCACCTGCCTTGGGATCCCCTGGCCTGCTGGTGGGGCCCCGGCACTGATCACATATCTTTGGGAACCCAGGTTTCTTCTCCAGGGAGGGCCCAGTTCACCCCACTGGGCGAGAGACAGATCCATGGTACCAGCCACCACGAGGTTTCAACCTCAGCATCAACAGAAAGCTCAGGCAACAGCTGTGGGCAATTGGATTGTGAGAAGAGGGTCCCTCTTGGCCAAAAGGGCAAGAGGGGCCAATATAGAATGCTCAGGTGCCATCCCAAGGGGCCCTCCACACAGTGGAAGGGATTAAATCCTTTCATGTCCTTTTTAAATTGTTGCCAGACATTCAAAGAATTAGTTTGTAAGTTTGTTTGAGATAATTGTACATTATGCTGTTGTAATTCTAAAATATCAAGAGATGTGTTACCTTTGTCTCCAAGCACCAAAAAGATGATTTTTATTGATTCCCAAGGGTGTGAGGTACTATTATAGGTAATGGAGGTAATACAAATCTGGGAAAGATTATAATGACATTGTAGAATAATATCATGTAAGGATATTCTTTGCTCTAGGCCATGCAATTCCGTTTCAAATTGGCTGTCAATTTCTTTTTGTATAGACAAGGTCTTAGTTACATTTTCTGCACCTCTCCCAGGAGCCAGTAGTGATAGTCCCTTTCTTTGGTGTCCACGCAAGCCAGAAACCTCTCTTTAATTTTTCACAGAAAGGAGAAGTTGTTTGGTTTTGTGTCATAAAAAAGGGAGCTGGGTGGCAACCCCTGTGTAATTATACTTCCTTGCCCCACCCATGGTCCTCCTGGATGACCAAGGTGTTTGGTATTATTGATGACTACATTAGGCGGGGGATCAGCCCACGTAAGGGTTCTTAGCCATAAAGGGTCAGGAACATAAGTCCAAAATACTTCCCCATTTTCCCCAGGTAATATTACCGTACAGCTGATGACTGCTAGCATGGCAAGAAAGACGTTCTCAGGCGATCTTGGGGTTCTGGTTACCTCACAATTTCTTTTCTATTTTTTTATTTTTATTTTTTTATTATTTTTATTATTCTTTTTGTACATATGTGTCCTTATTCCCCCATTACCTCCCACCCCTCACCCCCCACTCATGCCCCACCCCCCTGTTTTCTGCATCCATTGAGTAGGCTCAAATGCATTCACACAAGTCCCTTGGTTGATCTCTCCCCCTTACTCCCACCGACCCCCTCCTTCCCTGAGGTTTGAGGTTCTGATCGATGTTTCTCAGTCTCTGGATCTGTTCTTGTTCATCAGTCTGTGCCGTTCATTATATTTCACAAATGAGTGAGATCATGTGATACTTATCTTTCTCTGACTGGCTTATTTCACTTAGCATAATGCTCTCCATCTCCATCCATGTTGTTGCAAATGGTAAGAACTCCTTCTTTTTTATCGCAGTGTAGTATTCCATTGTGTAGATGTACCACAGTTTTTGAATCCACTCATCTGCTGATGGGCATTTAGGCTGTTTCCAAATCTTAGTTATGGTGAATTGTGCTGCCATGAACATAGGGGTGCATATATCCTTTCTGATTCATGTTTCTAGTTTCTTGGGATATATTCCTAGAAGTGGGATTACTGGGTCAAATGGGAGTTCCATTTTTAGTTTTTTGAGGAAACTCCATACAGTTCTCCACAGTGGCTGCACCAATCTGCATTCCCACCAGCAGTGCAAAAGAGTTCCTTTTTCTCCGCATCCTTGCCAGCACTTGTCTTTGTTGATTTGTTGATGATAGCCATTCTGACAGGTGTAAGATGGTACCGTATTGTTGTTGTGATTTGCATCTCTCTGATGATTAGTGACTTTGAGTAGGTTTTCATATGTCCCTTGACCTTCCTTCTGTCTGCTTTCAAAAGGGGTCTATTTAGATCAGTTGCCCATTTTTTGATTGGGTTGTTTATCTTCTTTTTGTTGAGTTGCATGAGTTCCCTGTAAATGTTGGAGATTAAACCCTTATCATTGATATCATTGGCAAATATGTTCTCCCATGCAGTGGGCTTTCTTATTGCTTTATTGATGGTTTCCTTTGCTGTGCAAAAGCTTTTTATTTTGATGTAGTCCCATTTGTTTATTTTCTCTTTAGTTTCCATTGCCTTAGGAGCAGTATCAGTGAAGAAGTTCCTTCGGCATATGTCTGAGATTTTTCTGCCTGTGGATTCCTCTAGTATTTTTATGGTTTCCCGTCTTACGTTTAACTCCTTTATCCATTTTGAGTTTATTTTTGTGTATGGTGAAAGTTGGTGATCTAGTTTCATTTTTTTGCATGTATCTGTCCAATTTTCCCAACACCATTTATTGAACAGACTGTCCTGACTCCATTGTATGTTCATGCCTCCTTTGTCAAATATTAATTGGGCATAGTGGTTTGGGTCGATTTCTATTCTATTCCATTGATCTATATGTCTGTTCTTGTGCCAGTACCAGGCTGTTTTAAGAACAGTGGCTTTGTAATACAGCTTGATATCTGGTATTGAGATCCCCCTACTTTGTTCTTCTTTCTCAGGATTGCTGCAGCTATTCGGGGTATTTTTTTATTCCAGTTGAATTTTTTGAAGGTTCGTTCTAGGTCTGTGAAATATGCTGTTGGTATTTTAATGGGAAGTGCATTGAATGTATAGATTGCTTTGGGTAGTATGGACATTTTGATGATGTTGATTCTACCAATCCTTGAACATGGTATGTTCTTCCATCTGTTTATGTCTTCCTCTATCTCTTTTTTTCAGTGTCGTGTAGTTTTCCACATATAGGTCTTTTACCTCCTTAGTTAAGTTCATTCCTAGGTATCTTAATTTTTTTGGTGCGATGGTAAATGGGATTGCTTTTTTAGTCTCTCTTTCTGTAAGTTCACTATTTGTGTATAGAAATGCCATAGATTTCTTGGTGTTAATTTTGTATCCTGCTACATTGCCAAATTCATTTATTAAGTCTAATAATTTTTTGATGGAGTCTTTAGGGTTTTCTATGTACAGTATCATGTTATCTGCGAATAAGGACAGCTTTACTTCTTCTTTTCCAATTTGGATGCCTTTTATTTCTTCTTCTTGTCTGATCAAAATGGCCAGTATTTCTAGCACTATGTCGAACAGGAGTGGTGAGAGTGGGTATCCCTGTCTTGTTCCTTTTCTTAGGGGAAATGGTTTTAGTTTTTGCCCATTGAGCATGTTGTTGACTGTTGGTTTGTCATATATGGCTTTTATTATGTTGAGGCATGATCCTTCTATTCCCACCTTGCTGAGAGTTTTTATCAAGAAAGGGTGTTGGATTTTGTCAAATGCTTTTTCTGCATCAATTGATATGACTATATAATTTTTATCCCTCAATTTGTTTATGTGATGTATCACATTTATTGATTTGCGTATATTGTACCATCCTTGCATCCCCGGGATAAATCCTACTTGGTCATGGTGTATGATCTTTCTGATGTACTGCTGGATTCGATTTGCTAGAATTTTGTTGAGGATTTTGGAATTTGTGTTCATGAATGATATTGGCCTGTAATTCTCTTTCATTGTGTTATCTTTATCTGGTTTTGGTATTAGGGTGATGCTGGCTTCATAGAAGGAACTTGGAAGTGTTCCTTCCTCTTGAATTTTCTGGAATAGTCTGAGGAGGATAGGTTTTAGTTCTTCCTTGAATGTTTGGTACAACTCCCCTGTGAAGCCATCTGGCCCTGGGATTTTGTTTGCTGGAAGCTTTTTGATGACTGCTTCAATTTCTTCCATAGTTATCAGCCTATTGAGATTTTTACAATCTTCCTGAGTAAGTTTTGGAAGGTTGTATTTTTCTAGGGATGTGTCCATTTCCTCCAGGTTGTCTAGTTTGTTAGAATAGAGTTGTTCATAGTATTTTTTAACAATCCTTTGTATTTCTGTGGGGTCTGTTGTTATTTCACCTCTTTCATTTCTGATTTTGTTTATTTGGGTCCTCTCTCTTTGCTTCTTGGTGAGCCTGGCTAGAGGTTCATCAATCTTGTTTATCCTTTCGAAGAACCAGCTCTTGGTTTTATTATCTTTTGTATTGTTTTTTTTTTTTTGCTCTCTATGTCATTCATTTCTGCTCTGATCTTTATTATTTCCTTCCTTTTGCTCACTGTGGGCTTTTCTTGTTGCTCTCTTTCTAATTATTTGAGTTGTTGAGTTAGATGATTTATTACCATTTTTTCTTGTTTTTTGAGGTAGGCCTGTAGAGCTATTAACTTCCCTCTCAGGACTGCTTTCATTGTGTCCCATAGGATTTGTAATGTTGTGTTTTTATTGTCATTAGTCTCCAGGATGTTTTTAATTTTTTCTTTGATCTCATTGATAACCCAATCATTGTTTAGTAGCATGCTATTCAGCTTCCAAGTGTGTGAATTTTTTGGAATGTTTTTATTGTAGTTTATTTCTAATATTATACCATTGTGGTCTGAGAAGATGCTTGATATGATTTCAATTTTTTGAATTTAGGGAGACTTTGCTTGTGATCCAATATGTGGTCTATTTTTGAAAATGTCCCATGTGCACTTGAGAAGAACGTATATTTCGTGGCTTTGGGGTGAAATGCTCTGAAGATGTCAATTAGGTCCATCTGATCTAGTGTGTCATTTAGAATTGCTGTTTCTTTGCTAATTTTTTTTGTCTAGAAGATTTATCCAGTGATGTCAGTGGTGTATTAAATCTCCTACTATGATGGTATTATTGTCGATCTCTCCCTTGATATCTTCCTGGAGATTTTTTTATGTATTTGGGTGCTCCTGCATTGGGTGCATATATGTTTACCAGAGTTATATTTTCTTGTTGAATTGCTCCCTTTAGTATTATGTAGTGGCCTTCCTTATCTCTTATTATGGCCTTTACTTTGAGGTCTATTTTATCAGATATAAGTATCTCAACCCCAGCTTTTTTCTCATTTCCATTTGCCTGAAAAATATTTTTCCATCCCTTTGCTCTCAGTCTGTGTGAATCCTTTGTTCTGATGGGTCTCTTGTAGACAGCAAATATATGGGTCATGTTTTCTTATCTCTTCAGTTACCCTATGTCTTTTGATTGGTGCATTTAATCCATTTACGTTTAATGTTATTATTGACAAGTACATGTTTGTTGTCATATTTTTCCTTAGTGTTTGTGTTTCTTCTTGCCTTTCTCTTCTTTTTACAGCAGTCCCTTTAGCATTTCTTGCATTGCTGGCTTGGTAGTGATAAACTCTCTTAGCCCTTTTTTGTCAGGGAAGCTCCTCATTCCACCTTCAATTTTGAATGATAGCCTTGCCGGGTATAGTATTCTTGGATTCAGTCCCTTGCTTTGCATCATTTTGTATATTTCATTCCATTCCCTTCTGGCCTGGTGTGTTTCTGTTGAGAAATCCGTTGACATTCTGATTGGAGACCCCTTGTAAGTAACTTTCTGTCTCTCTCTGGCAGCCTTTAGGATACTTACTTTGTCATTGGTGTTCTCTAATCTAATTAGGATGTGTCTTGGTGTTGGTCTTTTGGGGTTCAACTTGTTTGGGACTCTATGTACTTCCTGGACTTGCATAGTTTTTTTCTTGTCAATATCAGGGAAGTTTTCTGTCATTATTTCTTCAAACAGGTTTTATATTCCTTGCTTCTCTTCCTCTCCTTCTGGTACCCCTATTAAGCGAATGTTGTTTTGTTTTCTGTTGTCCCAAAGCTCCCTTAGGCTCTCCTCTTGCTTTTTAAGTCTTCTTTCCAGTTTCTGCTGTGTTTGTGTGTTTTTTCCTACCTTGTCTTTTAATTCGCTGATGCAGTCCTCAGTCTCTTCTAGTCTACTGTTTAGGCCTTCCATTGTGTTCTTTATTGCATCTATGACGTTCTTCATCTCCTCTTGGTTTCTTTTCATGTTGGTGACATTCTCATTCAGCTCCTTATAGTTCTCATTGAGTTGCGTGTATTTGTCATCCAGCCATTTAAACATCCTTATAACCATTCCTCTGAATTCTTTTTCTGTAAAGCTGCTAGCCTCAATTTCATTTAACTCCCTTTCTGGTGGTTCCTCTTTTTCTTTCCTTTGGGGATTGCTTTTTTGTCTTCCCATGTTTTCCTGTAATGTTTTAGTTGTAGATCCAATTGCTTTGTTACCCAGGTTCTTCTGGGGATGGTGCTACTGGAGTAATCTCTCAGTTCTCCGGGGCTTGTTAATCTAGTATAGCTCCCTACTTGAGCTATTTGGGTTCTCTTGATGTACGCCTGCAAGCTTGAGAGGCACAACTGCAGTGTCTAGAATTCAGCTGCAGTGGAGGGGAGTGTCCCAATTATTGCTGTCTTGCACCCTTAATTGAAATCACGCGTGTCCAGCAGGAACTCACAGTGGCACCCAGGAACCGTCTGTTGGGGTGATGGGGCTCAGGGGGCCTGCTGTCTGGAAAGGTGTGACTGTGATGCCCAGAGTTCTGCTGTCATGGGGTGGGCAGACCCAGCTTTTGCTGTTGCACCTGTGGTGGATAGGTGCTTACTCCCAGTGGCAGCTCACAGGAGCACCCACGGTACGTTTGCCAGCGAGGCACACTGAAGGACTCTGAAGGGCCCTGACAGTGTAGCCATGCAATTGAGGTGCCTGTGGACCGATATCCAGGATGAGTGAATTCAAAACTTCTACTGCTGGTGGGGAGTGTGCCCCAACTTGTTCAAGATCTCACTCAGGGAGAGCTCATGGTGGCTCCCACTAGCACCCTGTGGGTAGATGGGCTCAGGGTGACTGCCTGTTGGAACTTTGCCTCTGTGGAGGTGCGCTCACCAGGCGCAGAGGTCTGATGCACTCTGAGGGGGCCTGGCACCGCGGTTGAGCTGCTGGGGTGAATGTGGGCAGTTATCCAGGAAGAGGGAATTCAGAATTTCTATTGCAGTGCTGTGTGCTCTTGTCTGTGTAGAATCACACCCTCGGGAGCTCTCAGTGGCTCCCAAGCACTGCCTGAGGAGTGGAGTGCCCTGTGTGGCTAGAAACGCGCGAATCCGTCTGGAATCACAGGAATCCGGAGTGGAGTGCCCTGACTGCCTGCAGCTGGATACTCACGAATCCGGAGTTCTGTCGCTGGGGAGGGGGAGGTTGCACTTACTGCTGCCGAGCGGTGCACCTTTGGAGGTGGAGGTCCCAGGGTCCGCGGGTCTGTAGCTGGGGCAGCAGGATTTTGGCTGGAGTGGCTGCTGGGTCATGGGGCAGTTCCAAGGCCTGTCTGGTTGGTGGTGTTGATGAGTTCCTAAAAAGGGCCGTTCTCCCCTTCAAGATGGCGTGGGCTCCGTGCTGGAGTCCCGCTGTCCGGGGAGTGCCTGCAGCGGTGGTAGTCTCTCCTTGTAAAAGAGAGCCTGTCTGCCAGCCCCTGCTGCTCCTGTGAGATTTAACTTTTCCCTCACTCACTCACACAGACACCACGCACATCCACTCACTCTCTTTTCATACCCTCACTCACTTCCTCTCCCTCACATCCATCCTGCCAGCTGCCATCTTTTTTTTTTTTTTTTCGAGTCAGACTCAATGTATTTGAGGCCAAGTTCAAAATGCTGTTGCAAAGGTGATTGCATATTTTTATTTAAGCAATAAGGTCAGATTTTAATTATTAAAAATGTTTTATTTTATTATTAATGTCATATTCATAGAAGTCTCTTCATTTATTAATTGATAGAATAATAGTTATTATGTTTTGAATTATAAACTAAATTCTCTTGAACTTAGAAGTGTTTATTTTTGCACCCTTTTGGCAAAATAAATCCAACATGCTGAGTTTGTCTGATGATTGCTGGGGAGAATTGTCATTAAACCTCAAGCTGTTCAAACTATTTCTCAGCAGCTTTCAGAGTTATCATTGCTCACATGGCATTGAGATAGATCCCAGTCCTGTAAACAGTGTTCAAAGCTGATGCCTTGCTCTGTAAAGCAGTTCCTGTTACATAAATCTTAGATGCCATAAAATCTCTTGACAGGAGAGGGGAAATTGATGGGCAATTACTACTGAAAGAATGATTGACAGCAAGACAATGCAGGGCATCTTTGACTGAGGGAAATGTGACCCACAGAGGACTGCTTTTTCAACCAACAGAATAAGTAAGAAAATGCTATTAGCTGTGAAAGTTCTTCTAAAATGACTGCTTATGACAAAAGCAGGGGGAAAAGAAGTACAACTCTATATATTGAGGGATAACGGTGACCCAAATTTTCCTTTTTATAAGGTAATGATTCTTATACCTGTACATATATCACAGTGATAAGTGATACTTGCGAAAAATGTAGGTTTTTCATTCTAGAGAATAATAACTCACGGATGGAACCTTGGTTTCAGCATTTTTAAAGAATCATGGATAATTATCCTAAATAGCCGAGCTCTGGAACTACAACTAAGGAATACTTTTAATGTAGTCCTTAAAAATATTTAGCTTCTAGCCAACAGAAAGTCTATTTTTATCATCTTTATTTCTTCTATACCATTGATTTTATATTATGTACATATATACTTTTTAATCTTTGGAACAGATTGAGCAATACCATTTCCTTTTTCTAATAACTTCAAATATCTATTATCTAAAGACTAAGATTTAATCTCTTTTGATCAAATTTGGAGTATTTGACAATTTCTCTTTATTCATTCTTTAAACACTTATTTATAATATCAGATCCTCAGCATTCCATGGTCATGCCAAGCACTTCCAGATAACAAGGTTGGGATGGGAAGAATACTGGTTTCATTATTTTTGTCAATGATAGCATCCCAGAAGTAAGAGTTGACACAGAGATATTAGAAGTTACCCAGGGATTGAAACTAACAAGGTAGAAACAAACAAACAAATAAAAAATAACAACATGATTTAAGGAGTTGAGTATCCAGTATGCTGGGGAGTGAACAGTGGATCAAAGTGATTAAGATTAATAGAAAGGATTATAGAACTGGGAGGTATGATAGGCTGCGATAATTAGAAACAAATACATGAAATAGAAGACAGATGAGGAAACAATGAAAGTTTGATGGAAGAATGACAGCAACGGAAATTATTGATGGATAAAAATACAAAAGAGTGGTATTACCAATTTTGCTATAAAAATCTTCTGGAATTGTCCCAAATAAACCTGAATTGGTGGGTTCCTGCTGTGGTAGAAATAAAGATCATTGGCTTTGAAATGATATAGCATCTGTGAGATAAGAATGTTGAATAATTGATATAATATCTCAGGATGTTAACAAGAATTTGGGTAAAGGGGGAAATGGTGAACAAGAGACAAAAATATTATTAGAAAAGTTGGGAGTGTGGAAGAGTGAAGGATGACTGTGACAACAATGGAAGAGGAGATGTAAAATCATGATATGGACTTTAAATAAGGAGACATTTCTAAATGTGGTAGTATGATTTTCTAGAGTAGAAAGAAGCAATGATGATCATCCCCTCATTTTGTCTTTGACCCAGCATGGTACGTATGGAAAAGGTAGTTTCTTATAACTAATGTGTTTTAATGTGTCAACAAACAAGTTATTTGTTATACATTTAAAACTATGTTATATTTTATAATAGAAGAGGGGTGGATACACAGATAAAAATATTTTTTTACCCTTAGAATGAGCTTAAAATCTAATTAGAGAGACATATCTGCACTCTGACAATGTATGAACAAGAGACTGGGTTAAAAGTAGTTTAAAACATTTGAAAATGACTCATGTGCACTTGAGAAGAATGTATATTCTGTGGCTTTGGGGTGAAATGTTCTGAAGATGTCAATTAATTCCATCTGGTCTAGTGAGTCATTTAGGATTGATGTTTCTTTGCTGATTTTTTGTTTAGAGGATTTGTCCAATGGTGATAGTGCGGTATTAAAGTCTCCTACTATGATTGTATTGCTATCAATCTCTCCCTTGATATCTTCCAGGAGTTTTTTTTTATGTATTTGGGTGCTCCTGTATTGGGTGAATATATGTTTACCAGAGTTATTTCTTCTTGTTGGATTGATCCCTTTAGTATTATGAAGTGGCCTTCCTTATCTCTTGTTATGTCCTTCACTTTGAGATCTAATTTGTCAGATATAAGTATTGCTACCCTGCTTTTTTTTTTTTTTTCATTTCCATTCACCTGAAAAACCTTTTTCCATCCCTTCCTTCAGTCTGTGTGCGTCTTTTTTTTCTGAGGTGAGTTTCTTATAAACAGCAGATATATGGGTCATGTTTTCTTATCCATTCAGTTACCCTATGCCTTTTGATTGGGGCATTTAATCCATTACATTTAAAGTTATTATTGAGAGGTACTTGTTTGTCGCCATTTTTATTCTTTACCCCTGTGTTTCTTCTTTGCTTCCTATTTCTTTTCTTTTTTTTTTTTTTACAGCAGACCCTTTAGCATTTCTTGCATTGCTGGTTTGGTGGTAATAAACTCCCTTAGTCCTTTTTTGTCTGTGAAGCTCCTGATTTCACCCTCAATTTTGATTGATAGCTTTGCTGGGTACAGTATTCTTGGATTCAGACCCTTCCTTTGCATGACTTTGTATATTTCATTCCATTCCCTTCTGGCCTGATGTGTTTCTGTTGAGAAATCAGTCACTAGTCTGATGAGGGATCCTTTGTAGATAACTTTCTGTCTCTCTCTGGCTGCTTTTAAAATTCTTACTTTGTCGTTGGTATTTGCCAATTTAATTATAATATGCCTTGGTGTCGGTCTTTTGGGGTTCATTTTGCTTGGGACTCTGTGAGCTTCTTGGATTTGTGTGGGTTTTTTCTTCCCTATATCAGGGAAGTTTTATGTCATTATTTCTTCAAACAGGTTTTCTATTCCTTGTTCAGTTTCCTTTTTTTCTGGCACCCCTATTACACGGATGTTGTTTTGTTTCATGTTGTCCCAAAGTTCCCTTAGGTTCTCCTCTTGCTTTTTAATTTTTTTTTCTAGAAGCTGCTCTACTTGAGTATTTTTTCCTACCTTGTCTTCTAGCTCACTGATGCGGTCCTCTGCTTCTTCTAGTCTACTCTTGATGCTTTCTATTGAGTTCTTTACAGCAGCGATGTCATTTTTCATTTCTTCTTGGTTCTTCTTCATTTCCTCTTGGTTCTTACACATATTGTCGAATTTGTCTTCCATTATTTTCAACCACCTTATGACCATTTCTCTGAATTCTTTCTCTGACAAGTTGCTTGCCTCCATTTCGTTTACTTCCTTTCTGGTGATGTCTGCTTTTCTTTCATATGCAAGCTGTTTCTTTGTCTCCCCATGTTCTCTCTTCTCCACCTGTCTGGTTATGTAGTTCTCTCTCTCCTTTCCATGGTGGAGTGTAGAGCTCCTCTGAATCCGTGTGTTTGTGCCACTTGGGGACCGGTGTTCTCGGGTTTGCAGCTGTTCAGTGGGTGCCATAGTTGTAGATTCCCCAAACTTTTCAGGCTCCAGATAACATCCCAAAAGTAGTTTAAAATATTGATCATATCCTAAGTATGAAAAAATTATCCACCAGGATTCTAAATCATAAATATGCTATTATGGTAGAGAGAACCCATTTTAAGTTTAATTCAGTAATATAAGAGATTATTTATCTTCCTAGGCTAGAAGTTGTAAATAAAAGCTATAAATGTGTAACTCATATCTGTTATTATGTAAACAAAAATATTAGAGGCTTAAGTTGATGCTGAAGATGAAGTTAGTATTTTTATTGATAAAAAGTGAAATATCTCATGGGAAAACACCAAGAAAGCACAGAGCAAGGGGATGAATGGATAATCAACCTGACTAATTTATTGTATCAAAGAGAAGCTGATAAGTGTATAATTTTTACTTGCTTGGACTTATGACGAGAAAAAGATAACTAAATGTATATACCAAATTTCTTTTATATTGCTTACAATTTGTTTAATACACACATAACTATTTTAAAAAAAATATTTGCCTTTGCCAGGTGCCTTAGTTGGTTGGAGCACATACCCAGGTAGCAGGTTTGTTCCCTGGTCAGGTTGCGTATGGGAGGTCACTAATTGATATTTCTCTCTTTTTCCTTCCTCTCTAAAAATCAATAAAATCATATCCTCAAGTAAGAAATTTATTTTATTTTTTATTATTATTTTTAATATGCCTTTTTATTTATTTCAGAGAAGAAGGGAGAGGGAGAAAAAGATAGAAACATCAATGATAAGAGAGAATCATTGATAGGCTGCCTCCTACACATCCCACACTGAAGATCAAACCCACAACCCAGGAATGTGCCCTGACCTGGATTCGAACCATGACCTCCTGGTTTGTAGGTTGATGCCCAACCACTGAGCCAGAACGGCCTGATCGGGTCTTGGGTAAGGATTAAAAAGAAACACACATGCACACAAAACAAACAAACAAACAAACAAAAAAAAACTACTGTGTAGATATTATTGGACTAGCAAATGTCAAAAATTATAATTACTATTAGGACACTTGAAAGTGAAATCACATCAGGCTTGGATCATCTCTTTCATTAATTCCTCCATTTAACATTTAAATAGCCCTATTATTATTAAAGTCTAATGGTGGAAACCAATTTGCAAAATCACACAAACAAATGTAGAATAGTAATTATGTCAAGCTAATCCTGAAATAGTGGTGTTTCAGCTGACAGTCTAGGACAGGGGTCCTCAAACTTTTTAAACAGGGGGCCAGTTCACTGTCCCTCAGACCATTGGAGGGCCAGACTATATTTTAAAAAACAAATTCCTATGCACACTGCAGGCCCGGGACGAGTCGGCTGCTAAGCAGGACAGGCAGCGGCACCCGGCGGACCGGATAAATGTCCTTGGCGGGCTGTATGTGGCCCGTGGGCCGTAGTTTGAGGACGCCTGGTCTAGGATGAGAAAGAACTAAGTAAAGAAAGAAGAGACATAAGGTATAAGTCCCTGTCATATGAAGAATTATTGGTGACTTCACAGACCTGGAGGAAGGCCACTGTGACTGGGCATGGGGAATCAGAGGGAGCTTAGTGTAAAATTAGAATGAACATGATATACAAAGACTAACTACACCAGATCTTTTTTGACCATATTCAAGATATTTTACTTCATATTTAGAACAATAAGAAACCATAAATATCACTTAGCAATGGTTTCAATAATTCTATAATATTAGCAAATACACCGATCTCAGCAGCAAATAATGCTAAGATTATTTACCTGGTAAAACTATGTGACTTTTTTTTTTTTGGGGGGGGGGGGGCGCATGAGCTAAGTTAAATCTGCTCTTCATGTCTCTTATTCTCATTTTGAACATAAATTAGGCCAGATAAGTTCTTTTTAGTGATGGTGGAGGCACTAGAAGGCAGGTGAAAATCACCAGGACCTGGGCTTGGAAGTGGATCACTTTCATTTCCAACTTCAACTATTGGCCAAAGCAAGTCATTTGGCTGGATATAAAATCAAGGGGTAGAGAAATATACTCTTCTACTGGGAAAAGAGAAGCAGTAAAAAATTATGCTTATTAACCTAATATACCACAATATGGAAAAAAGTTAAGTGTGTGTGTGTGTGTGTGTGTGTGTGTGTGTATAAGAGAAAGAGAGAGTGAGGAGAAGGGAGTTAGAAGAAAAGAAACATAATAAAAATACCTTTTAAAATATTTTAAAAAAGATTTTCATTTAATATGGAAAAATGAGATTTATCTATCATCTCTCTGGGACTCTGTAGTATTCTTCATGAGAAACCATTGGACTTGGATGGTGAGATAGTAAAAAAGAAAAGTGTATGAATTTGGAAGATATTTAACAGAGACAATCAACAAAAGTTAATGATATTTTGATTACAGGGGTAGAGTGAGAGAAATTTAGTGAATAGTAAGGTTTCTGAAATGACAGCTTTAAACATATGATGATGCCATTCATTGGAAAGAAAGCAGCAGAAAAGGGACACATTTAAAGGCCTGAATCATGATTAAAAAGTTCTGCTTTGGAAATATAAAACTGAAAGTGCTTAGGACATTTCCAAAAAAGGAAAAAATAATCAGAGAGTTTGATTTTAAGATTAGAATCTTAGAGGAAGATATTTCCTGAAGATAAAAATGTTGAGTAAATTAAATTCCCGAAGGAGAACACTGAGAAACATTCATGAGTGAGGTCTTCATGAAAGGCCCAGGTGGAGGAAGGTCAGTCTGCAGAGTGTCAGAAGAAGGAGATCAGAAGATAAAAGGAAAGCCAGGGAATGGTGGTGTCATAGAGTGTGTTTCAAAAAGAAAGCAAGTAAACAAGAGTCAAATGCCACTTTGAGGTTCATTAAAATAAAAACTGCAAGGTTTCCATTCAATGTACTGATTGCTGACATCATCTATATATATAAAAGCCAAGTGACAGTTACGACCAAACAACTGGAAGGCCCGGAATGACCAGTCGCTATGATGCACACTGCGGCCGGCCAACTGGCCTGATGGGGGTGGAGCCGACTGGCCAACCTCCCTTGGCCCCTCCCCCTGGCCGGCCAGACCCCACCTGTGCACGAATTCATGCACTGGGCCTCTAGTGGTAAGATAAAGACATATGTGATTAGGTTTAAGACTGGAATATAGAGTGGTAGGTTTTAGATAAAAAGTATTCTAGCAAGGGTTTCTTTGTTTGTGTTTGCTTTTACATTTTACTTAATTTTACTGAGAAAATCACCAATGGCATCATCATCTTCACCCTCACCCCCCAGAAAGCCAAAACAACCAAATCTGTGGTTATAGGAGTGTGTGTCTCATATCCCAAGGTTTTTATTCTTCTTTCCCCTCTAATTCCTTATAATGTAAAAGTAAATACTCCTCATACTTTTACTAGAGCTAAACATAATATGTGCACATAAAGAGTACAGAGTAGTGATTTAAGAGAATGTGGTACTCCTCTAAAAGCAATTACAACAAGTAGTGGCATGCTAACGGGAGCTGTTAAAAGTTATGTTGCTTACCTGTTGTTGGATGGCAGCATATTAGATGTCAGTGATGTGAGTGGCAAAAATAATACTCTAATAAAACACAACAAGCAAAATGCAAAGTCTTAGGCTGAGTGTTATACAGTTAAAATTATACAGTTTAGGTTCTGAGTGTATTGAATGTAGAGAGTGCTACATTTCATTAAGGGATCAATTTTCTGTTTTAAATGTCTGTACTTTACATTATGTTTTGAACAGGCTTCCCCCAAATTAATGTTTGCAGTAAGAAATATATGTTGAAACCCAAATGAATGTGAAATCTTTGGTTTTGACGAGAGAGAAGCTACTCTTATCTATTTAATGCTAATTACATAAATGCTGACTATGAGCACCAAAAATGTTCAGTCAAGTAATTTTTATGTTTTTGTATGATTTAAATTCACATTGAAACTAAGTGTTAGAACAGGGAAATGTGATACCAGCCTTTCTCCCAGGAGACCATTATCAAAGTCAACACTACTCAGAAAATACTAAGTACACTGGCAAATATGCTGACACACACCGATCTTTACAATTCAGTTAGAAACGGATATGCTTGAATGATCCAAAAAAAGTCATGTGATATAACATGGAGTAATTCAAAACAATTAGTAAAAATCCCTACAAAGCTGTATTTTTACATCCATGACAATAGCAATGTGTATTATAAAATATAAATTTGATTCTTTAAAATGATATCCAATATATAAAAGAGCTGTGTTTAAGTAATGAAGATATTGTTTTTTTTTTACATTATAGCTACAGCAGTGACTATATAACAGGTAACAAATAAGTGGTTGTTGAATAAATAAATTTCATAAAATTATTTCCTGACACATAGAAAGTCAAACAAGAGACTTCAGGGTTTTGTTCCATATTGATTCTGACCTGCCTGATGGCAGATAGATAATTCTTTAGTCAGAAACACTGATCAGTAATATGCTTAGGGGCAAAAATAACTCTTTTTCCACTTAATATTAAAAGGCTGCAGACAGTATTTTCAAGTTAATTCTCAATTGTTTACTCTAATTTCTTAAAACATTTCAACTATAAAAAATTTGCTTTAGGTGGTACTTAAAGAGTTTGAACAATTTATTATATGATCTGTTGTGATTTCTTTGTTGTTGTTGTTAGATTTTCACTTGTAGGTAACAGAGCACTTGGTTACATAATCCTAATGTAACAGACAGGTACAATTGTTAATTTTAATGCCAAATGCCTTCTTTAAGGTGATCATGGGGTTCTCTAGTTCTGCAATCAATTCTGAAATCTGAATAAGGTGTATCTATATCGTTGCTATATTTATGTCATCTTTGGATGTTTTCCCATTTTTTCAACCTATATGTTTTGCACTTGCATCATAATAGTAAATGATAGCTTCATAGTCTTTATTTTCAAAAAGAGGAAGTGTTAAAAAATCTGTCATGTAAAACCCTAATTCTGATTACACTAGGAGCACCTACAGTTATTGGTTATGTTAATTGAATGTGGTTTGGGGAAAAGTGTCATCTGCCTTACAGCATTCATTTGCATATTAATAACAAAACTTTGTTCAGTAGAAACGTTTTCTGATTAAAGTGCTAATGTAAGAGCTTCCTTAGAGATTATATGATCTCAAATTATGAACTGGAATAGTCATAATTTCTAAAGGAAAAAAGTCTTCTCAGACAAGCTATTTTCATAAAGGAGCAAGGAAACAGATTGAAACTACCAGTACTGTGTCTATACACACCAAAGAGTAAAGAAAGCAATGTTCTAAAGCATATTACTGAAAATTACTGGTTCTTTTGCAAAAGAAAAATTTCCCCTAATATTTATAGAACTTTATGGTGGCTGGATAAGGTTTCCAGTGTTCTTACAAGGAGGACTCCTGTGTGAGCTTACCCCTGAGGTTGGCAGGAGGTTGGGAATTCTGGCACACACATCCGCTGTGGCCAGCAGTGACTGAGACTTTGAAATAGTGATATCAATACTCAGAAATATTTAAGCTGCTTCATCTGTCTGGAAGCCCTCTCACGCCATATGTTTGAAGCCTATGGACAGACTCTCTTCTAAATTTTATTTCAGAGAGCTAAATTTCTAACTTTCCTGGGTCAACCTTGCTTAATTTAGATTTTTAAATACATCTGTAAAATTATGTAGACTATAGTACCTTTTGCAAAAGTTTTAGAAAGCAATGTTTTCTAAAAAGATTTCCTTTTTAAAGAACTCCCATTATTTAATCCAGCTGCTTCAGACCCTACTTTGCAATTATGCAGCTCTTTGGTTGAATACACACTCATCTTATCTCATGAAGATCATAATTTTGTATTACTCCATTGTGGTTTAAAATTTGTATTATGTAACATTCTTTAGGACTTGGCATCCATTCCCTTTTCATATTCATTATTTTATTTTCCTTTTGGGAAAGAGCATAAAGTTTGGATTCAGTTTATAATAGTTTATAATTATAAATATATGGGCATCAGCATATAGTAAACTCTTACCTTGTGGGTTTTTTATGTATCATTTTATTTGTGACTTAGATTTTTCTTTTCAAATTACTTCCCTTTCCAAACAGGTATAAGATATAAAAAAGGCAAGTTTTTACTTTCTTCAATTTATAAATAGGTTCTAAAAAAGAAGATAATACTACTGACCAACAATGACTTATGACAATGTATTTGCATTTAATCTTTTTTTTTTGTGCTCTTTATTGCCAAAAATAAAAACTCTACTGTTAATAAATTTCCCTTCCTTTCTGTACTGTATCTCCGGTTTTCTCCAATGCCTCCCACCAGACTGCCTAATTAACTGCTTTGGGTATGTTCCTACCAACAGGACTGAGGGGTCAAGGCCGGACCTTCATTAAGGCCCTTGACCACCCTATCCTTTCCCCTCCCCTTTACTCCTCACCCCAAACTAATTAAGCAGATTATTGGCAGTGAAGTCATAACTGATGGGTAGAGAAGAAATACAGGGTTTATTTGGGGGTGGGGTAGGGAGGAACAGCCAGGGTCTAAAGACACTTGGGAATTTGAGCAAAGCATAGGTAGGCTGACCATGGGCAGGGGCTGGGTTTGTAGGCAGCCTGAATGAGACTTCTAACACTCAATCCTAACAGCGGAAACCTAAGGTACAACTGTGAATTGCTAACTTTCGCACAGAAAGTAAGTCAAGAGCTGAAATGACCAAAAGAGGAGGGTCTAGCTCAGTGGTTTTCAACAGGGAAGCAGTACGACCTCTACAAGCAGACCAGGGGAAAGGGAGGTCAGGGTTCTGGGGAGACTAGCCATCAGCAGGCAGGGCCAGGGATGCTGCATGCTCAGTGAAGGACTGTCCTGCCTCAAATACCAGGGGCACCCCGGTAATCTACCTGGGAACAAGCAAGACTGGGAGGGCACCCTTCCCCTCTGCTACCTCTCCAGTTGGTGCTGATGGCTTTCCAAGAAGTTAAGTACAGCTGTCGGTACTTCAGGAGCTAGGAGGGTCTCAGGAGACCTGCACACAGCTGCTGCTCGGATCCTTTTCCGCTCGGGCGGATGAGCTGCGGATAATTTATGGTGAGGAGGTCACTCTGGATCTCATGGCTCAACTGGGTCTGTAAATCACTTATCTTCTTCTTCAACTCAGAGAGGGCTGAGAGAACGATGGTTTCAGGGAGCAGAGAGCCACAGGACTCCACGTTGTAGTAAAACATCTCCTTTGCCATTGGGTTCGTTCGGAGCCTGGGACTCATCTTCATCCAACTCTGAGTACTCGCTCTTTGGCCACTCCTCTGGCTTGGGGTACACTGTGTGCCTCAGGGCATTGTCGGGATCATATTCAAAAGCCACCCCTGCAGTCGGGTTCCACTTAGCATGTTCCTTGCCAAAGCTCTTCTTGGCCTAGGCGCGGAGTCTCAGCTCCTGGCCCTTTCTCAGCTTGACCATGAGGATGTCATCCTGGTTCACATAGTCATTGGGGTCATTATCTCGGTTTGGGATGTCACTTGAATGACCGGGGGGCTGTTGGAGATGAGGTCCCTGGACGTGACATGACGAGTCTGGTCTTTGTTGCACCGCACGTGGAGAGTGAGCTCCACCGAGCACTCGGGGCAGAACTCCTCGCACGTGCAGTCCCGGGAGTACTGAAGCTTGTCCACAATGTCATCGCTAGTGAGGGGGCGCAATTCAAGCCTCTGAGCGATGAACTCGTCATGAAGGACTGAGGAATTGGCGTCAATCTGAACCCAGTCCATGGCTACTATGGGCCCCTCGGCGATGAAGACCCTCCGAATAGAATTGGCCACAGCTATGTCCGTATTCTCAATGATGAACTTGTCATTTTCTTCGGTGAGCTCCGTGATCTGCAAGGTGGGCTAGTTTGCATAAGGTATCGCGCTCCACCAGCGGCGGGCCGCCAGCATCAACTTGCATTCAATCTTTTGTTCTCTCTTACTATTCTCACTTGGCATTGGCGGAAGTCCGTCAGTTAAGTCAAGAAGAAATTGAGACCCATAACTTGACCTCATTAAAGCACTGAGCTACAAAGGATAGACATAGATAACACATGAAGTCATATTACATTATATTACACTTACAAATTTACATACAACTTCCTGTTGGACATATCTATCAAAATGCTTCAGAGATAATTATATGCATAAGTTTATTTTCTTCTTCCCTTCCTTGACCTGCCTTCCCTGTCTTGTTGAATAGTACCATGAGATACCTACTTACTTATACCTAAGTTAGAAAGTTGAGATTTATCCTGTTTCTTCTTTTTCATTTAGCCTTTAATATCACTGGTGATACAACTATCCATTTTGCCCTATCATTTCTTAAATTCCTCCTTCCTGCCCATCCTCACTATAATTCTTTATTTCATATCTCTATCCCCTCTCTTCTGCACTTTACTAGAATCCCCATGACGGGTTCCATTTATGATGTATAAATGTGACCATGCCATTTTTCTGCTAAGAATGCTTCAGTGGCTTCTTTAACTTTTAAGGTGAAGTCTTCAAAAGACTTTGTCATGTAAGAATCTTTCATATCCTAACAATTATTACCTACCAAGTTCTATCTCTTGCCATCTCTTTTTCAGCTTCCTTCCTGCTGTCCTTAATCCTGGCATTCTCTGTGTTTTTTCTGAGTCGATGTACATGTTTTTCCTTCAGCATAAGCATGCCTTTCTTTTTAGCTTAACTAATTCGTTTCCCTCCTTCAATCTATTAGAAAGATATTTTTGCTCTCTTTGCTATTCTTCTGGGTTTTCATGCACTTTCTATGAATTGCTAGAACATCCCATTTGATTTTATTGAGTGGTGATTAGGTTAAATCACGATTGTTTCCACTCAACCTAAACACCCTGAACCCAGAGGTTGTATTTTTTGTTTCCTGTAATTTCTCACAGTTCACAATTCATATGACTTTGTTGAATGAATAATTGAATGAAATAAGTCAGATTAATTTACCACTTATTTAATTTGTCTTGGATTTCCTGTTAGGAGGTTTTCAGAGCATTGCAAACAAGCAAACCTACATGCAGCACAATCAATATGTCTGCCTAGGTGACAAAGGACTGAAACCATTCTATTCACTGCTACGTTATATTCTCTAACTCCACCTGTATAGTGCCCTAGGCCTAAAACCTCAGAAGTATCTTCAGCCCTTATTCTCTTAAATTGTTCACACCAGTACTCAGTAACTCCTTTTGATTCTATCCCCTAAATGTCTTTTGGAGCCTTTACCTAGTTCTTCTCTTAATTCCTACAGCCACTGTATTAGCTCCTGCTCCTGCTCTTGTCATTTCTCATGGAAACTTACCTCCTTAAATAGCTTCCCCTTCTCTGCTCTCAACCATGTGTAGACTGAAAAATAGACTCATCTCTGCAATATCACTATGGTCATAATTATAACATAGAAATTAAGGTATGACAGAAAAATACCATATTTATACCCAAACTACTTTATTTTTCTCTTGGACACACAGCTAGATTTGATTTTTCAGATTCCATTAGTGATAGACAACATTTCAACTGTAATGCATGTTGGAACTTAACCTGAGTAAACAATGTAACTTTTATTTTGTTAATGTGATAAGATTCTGAAGCTTATGTGTTAAAGGATCTAGATTTACTATTTAATGAGATTAATCCATTTGATAACCATGACATTGTGGTTAAGAACATGAGTTCTTAAATTACAAATGAGTCCTGGCTCCAACTTTACCACATATGGGTATTTAGGAAAATCATTTTCTCACACTACATCTGTGTTGTGCGTTTTAGAAAATGGTAACAGTCTCATTGGGATTTGAATTTAGTAAGTACTGGCTATTATTATCTGTAAAACAAAACATGATAGTTCTTACCATTGTAGGTGATTTTTTGAAGATTAAATGAGATATTAAAAATTATTTAATACAGTACTTGAAACATTTATGTGCTTAAGTAAATTAATAGATGCGGCTATTATAATTATTACTAGAGGCCCATTGCACGATTCGTGCAATAGGCCTTCCTTCCCCTGGCTGCCAATACTGGTTTTTCTCTGGCACCCAGGACCCAGGCCTTCACTCTGGCCGCAGCGGAGAAGCCAAGCCTCTTCAGTCTTCAGTCTTCAATCTTCAGTCTTCGCTCCTGTGCCTGCATATGCAAATTAACCCTCCATCTTTGTTGGGTTAATTTGCATACCCACTCCTGATTGGCTGACGGGCGTCACGGAGGTATGGTCAATTTGCATATGTCTCTTTTATTAGTGTATATTATCACTAATGTGAATTGTACCATTCAAAGTCCTGACAAAATATTGAATGATATTGACCCCAATCTTATTACAACTTCAAGAAATTCTAAAACTTAAAACATAATAATCTCTCAGCTATCCAAAAAGATGCTGCTTATACAAATGTTATCTATTTTTAGTTTGGAAGAATAAGGAATGCAAAGACAGCATCGACCATTTGAAACTTCAAAGATCACTCCCTTCCACCCCAACAAGTGATGAGTAAATAATAAAATGCAAATTGCTTTTTGGCTATGGGCCCAGAGGTAGGAGGGGAAGTTAGTCCAAATAATGAACAAAAATTGACAGTTATTACTTCAGTGAGTGAAGTTTGCTCTGCATGCTGTATTCCTTCATTATAGTTGACAGTGGCTTTAAAATCCCAGTCATGTTTTTTTTGTGTGTTTTTTCTTTTTGTAACAGGTACTAAGTTTTATCTCTAAAAGCTAAGATTTAAGATATCACTAATATGGAGAAAATGGGAAAAATGACATTACATGATTTAAGTATATATAAGAAGATATTTAAACCTACTTCAGACTCTGATGTTTCTAATTTTATGAGTCAAGAAACTTAAACAATGTCACAAATACATGATTTTCACTTACAGGTACAATTGAATTATGAATAACAGCTGTGATTTTAGATGCTGAGAATGAAAATGAAATAGTATAAAATTAACCTCTCCTTAGAGTATATTTAGTCTAGGTAAAATGTGCTGGTATAGACTTAAGCAAGTAATAATTGCCTGGATTTTAAGACTGGAGGCAAAGCTCAGTTGTTAACTCAAGCAGGTCAATAACATACTGGTAAAATGCTCACAGGCTGTATTATGTGTGTTCTTTCTATTTGTGCATGTTATATATTGTATTTAATATTGAAGATGCTAAAACTATTTGGGTTAAATAATACATTTTGGTATAACTTGATAATTTATTATTATTACCTTGTAAATTGACCATTTTCAATGTGTTATTTTATTGTATTTTATTTTCTTCTTTCCTGTCCACCTTATTTCTTTGATAGTAATAGGTAAATACAGAGTGGTCTCTACTGCTTCGTTTTTAGAAGCTATAAAATCTACTAGGCAAAAAAGTAATATTAGGTCTCCCCAAAGTTTAGGAATTTATGTCTGCACTTGGTAAATACCATTGATTGAGTTACTAATCAAGTATTTAGCATTTTGACCAGCAGATCAATATATTAAATATTTTTAAAAATTAGAGAGCTGAGCCCTTGGCAGGATAGCTCAGTTAATTAGAGCATACTCCCAATACACCAAGGTTGCTGGTTTGATCTTCGTTCAGGGCACATACAAGATGCAACCAATGAATGCATACATAAGTGGAACAATATCTTTGACTTCTCTCATTTCCTTCTTCTGGCATTTATGATTATTTTTCTGTGTCTATCAAATAAAGCCTTTCCTTATTAGAAGTATATGATTTCCACTTAACCCTGCACACCTGTACCCCTCAAAACAATCTGCTTAATCACATTCAAGCTTTCCCATTTTCCTCAGGGATTTTTTTTTCTCTAGAGGTCACAAACATAAGTCTTTTCAGGAACCAGTTTTCTAATGTGAACATGTGGTGACATTAAAAGGAAGTGGTGGGGCCTGTGGCAAAGGTATAGAGCATACCCTACCTAAATACATTCAAATGTAAAATGTATAAAACCTTGTATTTGCCAAATGAAACAGAGATTCTACTGCTAGCTTCCAGTTTGCTAATCTTCGGCATGGGATAAAGTCCCAAATCCTTGCCATGCCCTATGCATCCGGTTCTTGCCTCTGACTCAGACCATATTCCCATCATTTTGTGATATGCACCCAGGACTCCAGTTGTTTCCACCTCTCTCTATCCTTTCTATCAGACCTTGTGCCTTTTCACAGACTTCTCTGTCTGCTTGCCCTTCCCAGGGATCCCTTTCATGCCTCTCTAAGACTGCTTGGAAAACCATTTCTTAATCTTCAAGTCATATCTCCTTGGAGAAATATTCACTTGAGTCAAATAAGCGGCCTGTAACATAATGGCTGCATACCTATTGCAGAATCTATCTCATTTATAAAACTGTAATTATTTATGTACCTTTTGACATCCCCAATACAACTGGCTGATTTTAAAGATGTCTTCCTATAACCATAGATTATTTTACTTATTATTTCTTATATAGACATGGACGCTGGTCTCCTGTATCAATTAACAATTGATTTCTGCTATGAGGTTTTGTTCTCCTCACATAATGAAATTAGAAATGTGAACCACAATGCTATCCAATATATCTACCTTTTCAGTTAGCCTTTGTTAGCTTATACAGATTACATCAAGGTTATAAGAGACCTGCTCCACTTCCAGCATCACAACCATAATTGGGGCAAATGGAACCAGGATGGCCAAAGGTAGAAGGAATGTGCTGCTTACGGTACTTCTCTTTAGAGTTGTTCCTCATAAATAATCAAATAGTTACTCCTGATTATATTACTGGGACAAAATTATGTTATGTAAGCACTTTTAGCTACTAGGATAAAGCTAGGAAATAATAGATTTTTAGTTGGATCTATCTTTACCCTGAATAAAATTGGGCTTTGCTAGTGAGGAAGAGAAGAATGACTTGTGGCTTCCTTATATGTCTCCTGGTCATCATTATTTAACACTTCTTTGTGGCCTTCACAGGGTTTTTTGAACAAATATATTTTAATAACTGTCTGCCAATTGATGGATTGATATGAAGAGGAAAATAATGGAAGCACTATAAGACATCACCAGGACAAATTTTAAAAATGCAGGACAGTCTCACTTTTAGAGTTCATTTAGTGTATATGGAAGCTTATCTATAAGGAAATGAGTAAGTCTGAATCCCTGGACTGGAATGTGGTAGAAATAGTTGTGGATGAGCATGATTTTTAGTAACTGCCTCTGCTGAGAAAAAGTAATATTCATGCGGGATCAACTTGGTTTGGACTCTCCCTGGACTCTCCCCTCCCCCAGAGAGCTCCACATTCAGTTGCATCTTCAGCAGTGCTACACTTTCAACCACTGTGTGCAATCATTTGTAAATCACACATGAACACAGCTCATTTACTTTCTTCTCTGATGCTCTTAGGCATAAACTTCCTAGAAAACATACAACTACAAAATCTCTCTTTTTTTCTTCACCTACTATTCATTTCACAGACCACTCCCCTTCTCTGGGAAACCTTCTCCTTGCTCAGACTGTTCCAGAGAAAGCTGCCTACTCTGAATATACACGGTCTGACCACATGTTCTCTGCCTCGTCTTCTGGAGCTGGATTTTCCCAACACTCTGGTAATCAGTCTCCTGATGTCCAGGCTCTCCTCTTTAATCTCTCATCCCCAGGCTGTCAGAGGACTTTCTGAACAAGAGTCTGAAACATGCTATTCTCCTGCTTTCCCCTCTTTAACAATCTCCATTAGTCAAAATATTTAAGCATGGTATCAAAGGCTGTTCAAGCCTAGACTTTAAAATCTACAGAGAGAGTAAATAGATTAATGGATGCCCGGGGAGGGAGGAGGGACAGGGATTAACAGTAAATGTACATGAAGGATTTTATCAATGATAAAAGTGTTCTACAACCGATTTATGGTGATGCACAACTTGGAAACTTACTAAAAATATCATCAAATTGTTCACCTGTAATGGGTGAGTTTTATGATATGTAAAATATGCCTCAATCAAAATGTTTCTTTTCACGAGTGCATTGCATCTTTGTTGTTCAGGCAATTACTTAAAAATTGACATGGAAATGTATTTTATTGCATTATATTGAGGTTTCTTTCAAATCTGTGAGTTGGAGCTGAGTGATGTCCAGATAAATACAAGGGCAATGTTAGTGAAGGCTACACTGAAATCAGCTCTAATGCCTCAACTTCCCTCCGCGTCGACCCATTCACAGCTTCTTCAGATTGTTGAGGTCTTCTTTACCAGGGAAAATTTCCCAAGATGTACTCTGAAAAAAAAATTAAGGCAAATATAGAATGGTGGTAGGTATGCTTCAGGGGCATAGTAATAGCCCCCAAACCTCCAAACTCAGAGTTAGAAGTTTTGAAAAGAAACATAACCCTGTGACACAATGGGATTATGACCAACAAGACAGTGGTTTTTGTTGTGTGTGTTCTTTTGTTTGTTTTTATTCCTATTCCCCTGACCTGAGTGCTCACTGTAAGTTCTCACCAAGACTCTGGGGCCCAAATTGGATATCACTAAACCTCCTCTTTTTAGCAGTACTTGCCAAGGCTACACAAGCAGTGAGTCCTGCAGTCAATATGTAAACACATGTCTTTTTATCATTAATTTTGTAAGTCATATAAGTTTCAAGTGGACAATTTTATAATACTTGATCTATATATTGCATTGTCTACCCACCACCCAAAGTCAAGTCTCCTTCTGTCACCATACACCCAATCTCCTCTACCCTTCACTCCCCCTCCACCCCCTTTTCCTCTGGTATCACCATACTGTTGTCTGTGTCTATGAGTTTTTGTTTTAAATGCAGGCCTTTTGACACCAAATAGTGTGTGCTTTATAGAAAAAAACTAGATGCTAACAGTATCAGGACAAATTGAGCTCATGAATTCTTCCAATCCACCAATTCATTTTTTAAAAATATGTGTTTTTTTCTGGATTTTAGAGAGAGGGAGGGAGGGAGAGAGAAAGATGGAAACATTGATGAGAGAGAGAGAGAGACATTGATCATCCACCTCTGGCATGCCCCTTACCAGGGATTGAGCCTATAACCCAGGCATGTGCCCTGACTAGGAATCCAACTGGTGAACTCTGGGTTCATGGGTCAATACTCAACCATTGGGCCACATCCACAGGCACCAATTCATTTTTACTGAACAAAAGGAGAATCTGTCTTACTGGTAGATGTGTACAGTGCTGACTCAGAACTTGTGTTGGAACTTCTTGGCCTCCAGTTCTTGTAGGTCATGAATGGCAAACGCCAGAAATTTGCAGTATTCATATGAAAGAAGGCATCTTGTTTCTCAATGGTGATATCTTTGCTCCCAGTAACGGTATGTCAATGAATATACAGGGACCACCCACAGGATTCAGCTTCAGTGATGAGATGCTGAAACACTCTCTCTGGGTAAAGTGAGTCCAATTGAGAGCTCTCCAGAGAGAAGTTTCAAAATCTTATAACTATTTGTCTCCAATTGGAGGTCATATAGAAAGGACAGGTAGGGTGACCTCCTAGGGGGCCATGACCACTTTTCTCTATTTTTTTTTTTTAGCTCATATAGAACCCTCAGAAGTCAATCTTAGATACCTACATGGTCAAAAACATGTGGCAGGTTCTCAGGCAAATATCTTTGTATTTTTATGAAGAAAAATAAAACATTTTGCTAAGCAATATTTACAATAGTTATGTTTGATGCTTTTATACTTGCTTCTCTTTCTCATTCTACACGAATTTATATTTTCCCCTTCTGTCACTTTAGAGTATAAAAGCATGTTCCATAGCACTGAAAAATGATAAGTATCATCTCTCTTCTTTTCAGTCTTTCATTTTTCTGCTATCATTGTATACTGGCACTATGTGCATTATAGGCTCTGACACATCTTTCCTATTTCTGAGAGATACACAAGAAAATGACAGGGCACCTTCAGGGACCATTATGTGTCTGGGGGAAGAATATCCAGATATTGTCTAGAACCTCTAACAGTGCATTGTCCATAAGTATGGGGTGTTTGAAGAACTATCTCTCTTGATTAGGAGGTATTTTAATTTAAATGATCTCATATATGCTCTGACATACACAGGTGACACTTATATTCTATCATGAGAGTGACTCTTGGGCTGCTACAGTAAATATGGTTTTATTTTGTTGAACAGTCTTCAAGATTGCCAATATTGATCTTCTTTGATAGTATAGAAGTGCACAATATTAGATATTTGGAAGATGGAGGGCAATTAAATATATAAAAACATTTTGACTCTATTATATTCCCTTCTAAAAAAAAGACAAAAAAATAAATGTGAGAAGATACAGAAAGTACAGGTGAAATCATGAGGAAAAACATACTGTGAGGCATTTCCAATGCTGAATTAAATTTGAAAGTATGTTTTTAAAAATAACTTATTTCTTTCATTCATAAATTAAATATAAGAAATGTTTACTATTTTACTTCTCAGAGATGTTATCAGGGTTAAATTACACTATTTGGAAAGTCTATCAAAGATGCTTTTTTAAACTCTACAAAAAAAGCAGTTTTCGATTTATAAAGTTTCCAATATTTTCTCATCAACTAATCTAATATCAAGAAAAAATAACTGATTCTATTTTTGTAATGGTAAAAATACGAATTGAAAAGACAACATACTTTTGTGAGAATCTGTGTTGCATAATACAGTGGTATAAAATATCATAAGTAGATTAAGGCCATTCTATTTCAGAGAGGCATGCTTTTATTATGAAAGCATATAACTATTCAATTGTATTGCTTTTATAAGTATAATTCCATTGTAAAGTTGATTAGAAATTATCATAAAGTGAAAATTTGGGAAACATGTTTTTATCTCTATGCTCCTGGAGCACATTTGCCATAGGTGAATTCACTGACCATTTTCTGTTCTATTTTTATTTATTATTTTTATACTTCCTTCTTGAAAGTATCATTGAGTTTCATGAGTTAGATTGTTTAGTGGAAGTTCACTGGATACATTCCAAAATCTAATTACTTGGCTTAATTGAAAAACTCTTGGATTTGTGCTGGGTGGTATTTTCTTATTCCATAGATAATAACTCAGTTTTCTCTTCCAAGTAACCTCTTTCCCAAACCAAGCAAAGACTACAAGTACTTAAACTGTGACTACCTCCTGCTTATCATTATAAAAAAAAACAAATAGAGAAAAAGCACAGATTTTCTCTTTCCTGCAGTATTGATAAAAGAACACCTCAATCTTAGAAAGGAAAAAAAATGTTTGCTGGAATTTGGAACTAACAAATTGTCAATATTCCACACATAAAGTGAAAGTAAGTTTCTATTTTACTTCAAAACATGTAAGGACCTATTGTGAGGTTTGTTATGAGTGACAGTTTAAAAATATTTTCTATAAACAAATATGGAATATAGTTATTTGACATTTAATATAGCTCATGTAAATATATATATATATATATATATATATATATATATATATATATATATCCTAAAAGAGAAGGAAGGAAAACCTTTTTGGGTATATGTGGTATTCCATTTGGGGCTTAAAACTTTATATTTTACATTAAAAGGAAACACTAGGACTTCTGGTCAGGATGGTGCAGTAGATGAATACTTTTGTCTTACTACCTTTAAGATACACTCTTTGTCTTAGATTTTTGGTATTTTAATTATGATGTGTCTGGGTGTAGGCCTGTTTGGGTTCGCCTTACTTGGGACTCTCTGTGCCTCCTGAACTTACGTGACTTTTTTTTTCACTGGGTTAGGGAAGTTTTCTGCCATTATTTCTACAATCATGTTTGCTATCCCTTACTCACTTTTTAGACCTTCTGGTTCTCCTATCATGCGAATATTGTTATATTTCATGTTGTCCCACAGCTCCCTTAAGCTGTCCTCCTGTTTTTTAATTGTTTTTTTCTTTTTGGTTCTCTGATTGAGTGATTTTTTTCTACCTGTCTTCTAATTCACTGATTCGATCCTCAGCTTCCCCTCATCTGCTGTGTATTCTTTCCAATGTGTTCTTTATTAGTGCTCGGTCATTATTAATTTCTGACTGGTCTTTTTTTCATAGTTACTATATCTTTTCTCATGCTGTTGAGCGTCTTTGCCATCATTATTCTGAACTCCATATCTGTTAAATTTCTTATCTTCAGTTCATTTAGCTCTTCTTCTGGAGAATTCTCTTGTTCTTTCATCTGGGGCTTGAGTTTTTTGTCTTCCCATTTTGGCTGCCTGTTTGGGATTGTGTCTATGTATTAGGTCAATGTTCTACAACTCCCAATCTCTATTGTAGGACAATGTCAGACACTGTTTCTAACTAGCTCTGTTTATGTCTTTCAGCAATCCACAGCTTGTGGCTCCCTTTGCTGGGGCTGGGTGCTTTAGAAAAGGACCAAGATGTGTACCAAGGTCTGCTTTTCCTAGCCCAGCCCAGAATGAGATCAGGCAAAGATTCAAATCCTCCAGAGATCCACCTCTGCCTGCAGTCTGATTGTTATTCAGTCTTGATTAGCCACAGTCTATCAACCACAGGGTCGGGTGAGAGGTTTTTCAACAGGGTGGGGCAATTGGTTCCTCCCCAGGCAAAGCTGCCTGGATGGTAATTGTCTGCTGTAGAAAGACGTCCTGTGCAGCATGAGGGATGACTCAGCATAGGAAACCAGGTGGCTGCCTTCTGAGCTCCAGCCCTAGAAGCCCCAAACCTAGATTACACTCACACAGCTCTAGTCCACTTTGCCCTCCCTCTGCCAGAGCCCAAGGTAAGTGGCGCACATGAAATTTTGTGATGGCGGAGTTCTCAGTGGAGCCTCCCAAGGCTGAGATATCTCTCCAGAATTTCAGCTACTGTCTGTGGGAGCCCAGCCAGCCCTTTTGCACCTCCGCACTTCCTACCATTCTCTCTATACTATTTGGTCTCCACTTTCCCTCCTTGGTTATCAGGCTTCTCTCCAGTGAGTCTTCCATTGATTATTGAGGACGGTTTTTCTGCATTTTAGTTGTAATTCCAGTTTGGTCCTGGGAGAGTTTCAGGGTAGTTTTCACTTACTCTGCCACCATTTTGGACCTCCCTAGTAATAAATTTAACCAAGAACACAGATAGACACCTGTATTTGAAAAATTATATGACATTGAAGAAAGAAATTGAAGACAATGCAAATAAAATGAAGCATATACTATACTCAAAAATAGAAAAGATTGACATCATTAAAATGTCCATACTACCCAAAACTATCTATAGTTTCAATGAAATTTCTATCAAGCTACCAGTGGCATTTTTCACAGAATTGCAACAAATAATTTTAAAGTTTATATGGAACCACCAAAGTAAAAATTGAACAACTTTATGGCCCAGCAATTCTACTTCTGGGTATTTACCCAAAGACATTCAAAACACTAATTCAGAAGACATATACACCCCTGTGTTCATTGCAGCATTATTTATAATAGCCAATATATGGAAGCAACCTAGATACTTATTGATAGATTAATGGAAATATATATATATATATATATATATATATATATATATTCAAAGTCCATGTTCCCTGTGCTGTTACATCAAAACTGTCAAACTTATCTATTCAATAATATTCAAAAGAGTTTATATAATATTTATTTTGTTCTGAGTTTCTGTAAGTGATGGGTTTATAGTGATAAGAATGACTAACAAAGTATTTGCATGACAGAATTAATGTGTTGTCTAGCATCTAGCTGAGGTTGAGAGGGCTTATGTATTACCCAACTACCACACTGAGAAGAATTTTGGAGAAATATTTTTATTAGACATAATCAACTGGACATTTGTTGCATTTTGAAAAAGATGGTTATAAAGGGACTCACAAAATATATGCATAAAGTAAATATCTAATTAAAAAGAAACATATAAATGACCATTGATTTTTGCAAGTCCAATCCCCTTTGTCTAAATAAGGTAAAAAAATAACAACTTTATAATCTATTTTTGCATAAATTGCATGCATAACACCTTGCTCAAAATTCATATATTTGCTCCTTAATAATGGAATAAGAGAATTAAAAATACTTGAGAAGCAATTTAAATGTATAGTCCTTTTAAAATCTTGCAATTCCCCCCTTGCCCCTCAACCTTTTGGTTGTCTTACCCACAGCAAATATGTCAGCATAATTAATTTTTTTTAGCTAATACTATATTTATAATTTTTAAAGCCATTTTATTTAATTTAACTGGAGCATTATTTTTGCAGTTATATGTCTATGACTTAATTTTATCGGTTTATTTTACTTTTTACTAATTACATAATATAAGGCAATTTGCATAAATTAAACAGAAAGAAAAAACTAATGACTTTTGATAAGCATGCAAATTGAATTGTCAGACAAAAAAATGCAAAGGTTACAAAGTACATGAGGGTGTTAACCATAAGCACTTATTTTGCCATAATTTTCAATTGGTGAACTTTATGGGGGAAATGATATGTCAGTTAATCTAATGAATTGGTTAACTGGCGGTAAATTAATTGAAATATATAGACTATAACAATATAAAAAATTTAGTCCATTATTCTACAGCATTTTAAATTATTAATTCTATTCTCTATTTTAGTATTAGTACTATTAGTTATGAAACTAATATATACATCTAAAATAATAAAAGCGTAATATGCTAATTAGATCAGACAGCTGAATAACCTTCCAGACGTCATTCCAGATGTCCTTCTGGAAAAAGCCATGGCAGGCAGCGGGGGCTGAGGCAGAGGTGGGTAGGGGTGATCAGGCAGGCAGGCGAGCAATTAGGGGTGATCAGGCAAGCAGGCATAGTGGTAAGGGGTGATCAGGCAGGCAGGCAGAGTGGTTAGGGGTGATCAGGCAGGCAGGCAGAGAAGGTTAGGGGTGATCCGGCAGGCAGGTGAGCAGTTAGGGGTGATCAGGCAAGCAGGCAGAGTGGTAAGGGGTGATCATGCAGGCAGGCAGGCAGAGGCAAATAGGGACTATCAGGCAGGCAGGTGAGCAGTTAGGGGTGATCAGGCAGGCAGGCAGAGTGGTTAGGGGCAATCAGGCAGGCAGGCGAGTGGTTAGGAGCCAGCGGTCCCGGATTGCAAGAGGGATATCCGACTCCCAGTTTAGGCCCGATCCCTCAGGGATCCCTACGGGATCAGGCCTAAACCAGCGGCCGGACATTAGACATCCACTGAGGAGTCCTGGATTGTGAGAGGGTGCAGGCCCGGCTGAGGAACCCCCTCTGCCTGTGCACGAATTTAATGCACTAGGCCTTTAATTAGTTTATAATAAATGCAATAGTTGAAATAAAGAAAATAACATGTTGAGCATCTTCTAGGTCAGTCTTTTTTTGACGTCTAATTTTATACTTGCAATAACATACTGTAGTTTGCCTGTGAGCAAAAGGGGGCTCACAAATAATATTATTTATCAAAAGTCATAGATCTAGTAAATTCTGAATTGGAGTATACATTAGTTTAGCACTAAAGGCACTAAAAATTCAACAAGATTTTATATAATATTTGCTTTGTTCTGAATTTCTGTAAGTGATGGGTTTATAGTGAAAAGAATGACTAACAAAGTATTTACATGATGGAAATTGCTTCCTGAATTAAAATCAGAAATTAAACAAGTTAAAGAAATAGGATAATTTTAGATAGTGATGAATGTAAAGTAAAACAGTTACAGTGTTATGTGATAAGTTTTGAACAGGAAAGAAAATATTACAGAAAAGGTAGATTTTTATAATTTAAAATGTTTTTTAAAATTTATAATATTGAAAACTTTGTTTTGAAAATATCATTAGGGTTATTAATAACATTAATAAAAAATTACTTCTTAACTGCATTTTAATATATATTACCCACCAGTTAATTATTATCAATGAATTACTTCAAACTTCTTAATGTATTATAATAAAATAAATAGTATTTTAACTTATGTCAAAGTTAAAGCCATATTTCCTCATATTGACATTTATGATGGATGATTTCAAATTAAGATTATGATTCTAGTAAATATAGTTATATGAATAAAGTTTTAATGGACAACTAGGAAATTAAGAGTTGAAAAAAAGTATTAACTGACTTTTTTAGGGTGGCATATGGAACTTAAAATATATGCTCTACTGTTAGGCATTGTCTTCTATTTATATCATAGAGCACTAATTCTGAAAAATTTTGACTATTATTGTGAAAAGTTATAATAAGATTATAACTGTGCAAATAAATCCTGAATTTAATTCCATAATAACTGAAAAGAGGTCAGAGATTAATAGTAGCAATAGAAAAATTCATTTTTTCTTTGCTGAATGTCTTTGTAAGATTTACTTTATATTCTATTTATTAGAGAATTACATATTAGCAAATTCAAAATGCACCTTGATTGCCATTAAGTAATTTAATTCATTATTATTATTATTATTATTCAGAATAATACAATATAATTTACATGACAGTTTTCCAAGAATTAGTATATATTGGAAGTCTATTAGCAGGTGACAGAATCAATGGGAAGGCTGGGAACTGGTTCAGGAAGAATGCTGAAGAACAGGGTAAAATAAGAGAGCATTACAGAAGCTCAGGGTTTAGAATTGTGATCTTTATTGTTTGTGCTGGTTTTGCTGCCACTGGCCCTGGTAACTCTGGAATTTTATTTCCAAACTACTGGAGTTTTTGTTTCATTTCACTAACAATAGTGGGAAAATATCAATACATTTTTCTGTCTCTGGGACTATTTTTTAAAAGTCTTACATTTATTCAGCACCTTAAGAATCCATCCTAAATCACACATCCAATGAAATTCTGTCAAGTAAGAGGAATAGAATTGTTTTCAGGCAGCAAAACTTCCCTTCTAGTTTTTTGTTTGTTTTAACATTACTGTGGTGAGTGCTGGAATCTGGACTTACCAGATAGAGAGAAAGCAGAGTGGAGAGTGGGAGGCATTAGGAGAAATGGCTTCTCTCTTCAAGGTAACTCTATCAGCCAAGGTTGTCATAGAATCTTTAAAGTAGTAGAATAACTTTTCAGATAAAGAAGATCACTTGGGTTTGAGCATACCCTGAGTCTTTCTAATATGTTATATATCTCTTTTTCAATGATCAGTATTCAAGAGTCCCACAAATGTCTTACATTTCACATTGGGATCTTATGAGGCTGGGGAATTATTTCCTTGTACAATCTGACAACTCCCTGGAGCAAATGCTAGCTTCTTTTACTGACATTCCTTAGGTGTCTGTAAAAAGGAACCTAAGAGAGGCTTATGTTTCAATCTTTACATTAAGCTGAGAATTTAGAAATCTGACCTTGGCATTTTCTTTCAAATTATGTATGATAGAAATGAACAATTTATTTTCCTCATGCCCTTTATATTGACTGGTTTATAGCAATTGCCACTCAAACCCCAAAGACTATTTTCAGTGGGCACTTTTTTCCAGGTAACCAGAGAAATAGATCAGATATTTTTTCCCAATGTATGCTGTGAAATCACAAATCTCTATTTTTTAATGCTAATTGGATGTTCACTCTTTTCAGGCCCAGATTTGCCAGAGGACAAAGCCCAGATTTCCTTATGTCCCTATAGGTCTCTGAGAAGCTACTCCAATTTTTATGCTAGTCATGGTTTGCAGTTACAAATAACAGAAGTAAATTAAGCGGCAAAGGAGTTTTCTTGGAAGGGTTTCAGGTGAACTATAGATAGAATCAATAGGAAAGCTGGAGAATCAAGCTTGAGGAACAGCCAAGGCAGGCGAGGCATGGCCAATATGGTACCACAGGGACCGTGTACATCCCGTGGAGCTGTGAGCCAGCTGGACCTTGGCCATTGCCTCTGGCATTTCTGCCAGTAGCAACCTCAGCCTTTCTCATATTCAACACACGGCCTCACAATTCCATTACATTCTGAATGCCTTGCAAATTTACTTCAACTACACACCCCTGCTAATTATAAAAGATAACCAGGTAATCATGGTTTACAATGTACTGTGTGTCAGATATTTGCTAGCCTTTAATATTTATATCTAATCTAAATATTACAACTGAAGTTGAATTGTCTTCATTTTAAACATGAAGAAATTTGTCTCAGAATTTAAGTAATTTTCAAAAATATCACATAACTGATATTGATGTGGCTGTGTTTGTACTTCAGTCTATCCAACTCCTAAATTTATGGTCTCTCATCTTACCTCCTCCATCATTGGCTAGATTTCCTGGTTTAGTTTTATGTTGGGTTTTGGAAGTAAACTGGCTTTGCTGGTCTTTTGTACTAGAACTCAAGACAAATACTTGTGTTTGCTCTGTTTTTAAGCCAGCCCTGCTTAGGTATACTGTTGTCTATTAAGAGTGATACTACATTGCCTCCCACTTGCAAATATTTAGAACAAACTATTTTAAAAGTAAGCAATAGGCCTCAAAAGGAATGTTATTAGGAGAATTACACAAAGCCCAAATAACTTTTTTTAATCCTCACCTGAGGATATTTTTTTCCATTGATTTCTAGAGAAAGTGGGAGGGAGGGAAGAGAGGAAGAGAGAGAAACATTGACATGAGAGAGACACATCAATTGGCTGCCTCCCACACACACCCGTATGCGGGCTAAGGAACCTGCAACCAAGTACGTGCCCTTGACCAAAATCAAACCTGCTGACCACGCACCGAATGATGCTCTAACCACTTAGCCAAACCAGCCAGGGTCCAAATAATTTTTTTTTTTAATGTCCAGTAGAATGCTGGGAAAAGTTGTTGGGTTTTACTCTTTGTCTTGTTTTCTAAGCAGGAAATACAATGATATATAAATAAATGTAATATTGGTCCGATGTAAAAACAATGGTAAATTAGTAGGATAAAGGAAAATAAAAAGGCTTAAATATTTGCAAAAGTAGAACCTAAGAACAACTGTTATACAAAATAAAACAAGGCCAGAACTTATAAGTGACCATGTAGTGTAATCAAATTATAGGTGGTGGTCAAATGTACAATGGCCCACAGGCAAGGCAATGAACTCAGCTCTAACATTATAGACTTCATCTGTCTCAAAGGTCACAACTCTATTTTGTGGAAGTGTAATTTAAGTGAGACAGAGATGAAACAGAGAAACACAGAAACAGTGAGGAAGGAAAGTGCAACTAATCTTGTCCTTGTTTTTAAAATAACCTGTTTACCTTTTTGAATAATTGCCATTTTGGTGTACTTAAAAGTACCTGCTTTGGGAATTGGTTCTCTAATCATTTATAGACCTTTAAGAACATTATTAGATAAAGGGCATAGTAGCTATTTAAGTCAGTCATGAACTATTTGTATTTATACAGATTTAATTTTGAGTTCCACCTCTACCATTGACTAGCTGAATGATCCTGGCCAATTTTTAACTCTTAGTTTCTGCATTATGCCATTGGGTTATTAAAAAGATGAAGTTAGAGAATGTATGTAAAATACTTATATTGTATACGACATACTGTTAACAGCTTCTCATTAAATGTTGCTGTCATCATCATCACCATAATTGTATTATAAAAATGATAAATTAACCATTTTAAGCTAATTGCCAACATCATAATTTAATGACAAATTACTAAAACTACAACAAGGATAGGTTCTGTCTTCATTCTCATTTACAGACGAGGCATGAAACAAAAATACGAGTATTAATCATTACAATGAGTAAAAGTAACATTAATAAAGAATAAAAGTTATACCTAGAAATAGAAACAAAAGGAATAAGGTACTTTTTTTCAGTAGCAATATATTTACTAAATAAATAATATCTAAATTTTTATATATTAGTTTTGGAAATTCAGTCATTAATTTTGAAAATTAACTCATTATTTAATTTGATTAGATTTATAATATATTAGTAGATTAATTTTGAGAGTAAACACGAATAGCCCCTGAGGAGAGGGCAACTATTAGAAAAGTAGATGGTCAGGAGGAATTTTGCTTTATATGTATAGTTTATTTTCCTATTTACAATAATAATTTTGAATTTATAATTATTTTTAGAACTCTGAGAGAAAATATTGTAAAAAAATATGTATACTCATATTCCCTAGTTCCTCTTCTGCTTTTATCCCTTTGACCCATTCAGGTCTTTTATTTTCATTGCTCCAAAGAAACTGCTTATCAATGTCACCATGTCACTAAGTCTAACGGCCAATTCTCAAATTTTATTGTATTTGACCTACTGGCAGCATGAAATCCAGTTGATCATTCCCTCATTCATAAAACACTATCTTTATTCTTCTTCCATGTTTCATTTTCTTGGCTGTCTTATTTTACTTGGTATTTCTCAATGACTTTCAATATCTCTCCAACCTCCAAATATCTGGGATATCTGAGATCTCAGACTTAGGCCCTCTTCTCCCCTTTACCTATGTGTATTTCCTTTATGTTTTTATATAGGCTCATGGTTTTAATTGCTATTGATACACTAAAGATCTCCATCTGTGTATCATCAGTCTAGGCCGCCTCCCACTGACTTTCAGAATCATTTAATTGACTTGCTAACATTTCCATTTGATATCTAATAGGCATTAGAATGTAATATGCATAAATTCAAATTTTTCTTCCCATACCTACTCTTAACCACCTTCTTTCTTATTAAATAAATAATGACAATTCTTACAGTTGCTTGGACCAAATAACTTCAGGGTATCCTTGATTCCTCTCTCCATATCTTTATCTGCTTATCAACAAATCTCATTGATACGAAAATATAAACACTTCTCACCACTTTTGTCATTATTGTCCTGAATCAATCTACCAGGTTCCTTAAATCTCTGTTCAAATGCCATATTCTCTCTGAGTCTTCTATAAGAATTCCACATAATTTTTTTTAATATATTTTATTGATTTTTTACAGAGAGGAAGGAAGAGGGATAGAGAGTTAGAAACATCAATGAGAGAGAAACATCGATCAGCTGCCTCCCGCACACCTCCTACTGGGGATGTGCCCGCAACCAAGTTACGTGCCCTTGACCGGAATCGAACCTGGGACCTTTCAGTCCGCAGGCTGACGCTCTATCCACTGAGCCAAACCGGTTTTGGCCACATAAATTTTTTAATATGCTTTTATTAATTTTTAGAGAGAGAGGAAGGGAGAGCGATAGAAAGAAACATTGATAGGAGACATACATCAATTGGTTGCCTCCTGCACACCCCCTACTGGGGATGAAGCCCACAACCTGGGCCTGTGCCCTGACCTGGAATCAAACCAGTGACCTCTTGGTTCATGGATTGATGCTCAACCACTGAGCAACACCAGCTGGGCTCCCATGTAAAATTTTCACAGCCACACACATCCAAAATTTCCCTTTCATGTTACATTTTCCTCTTTTTCACTTATCAATCACTATATATTTTGCTTATTATTTTTATTAATTGTTTCTCCTTTTTATAATATAAGCTCCATAAAGACAATGGTTTCTGTTGCTTTTGTTGGTAGCTGGATATACAGGACCTAGCATATTACCAGTTGTTAGTTAGAGCTAGAAATTTTAGTTGAAAGAATGAAACAATGAAGGAATTAGATAAAGGTCAATCTCATAAATAATCATAGCAGTGCAAATTAACATAACCATGAGATATGTCTTAAATTGATAAAAAATGAACAATGATTAAACATTGTAGGAGGAGTAAAGCAATATGAATTAAAATATTTGGAATGAACAGTTTGACTTGATAATTCTATCTCTAGATATTTATGTTAGATATAAGTATGTTTATTGCAGTGATTCACATATGTACAAAAATAAAATAAATTTCTTTAAATAAACTAAATAGTTAAATATTATAATAATTATACATTGTATATTTATTGGACACAAGATGATCTCTCTATTGAGTGTATAAATATATATGTTTTAGATAAACTTTATTTTTGAGGAAAGTTTTAGGTTCACAGCAATATTGAGTGAAAAGTGCAGAAAATTCCCATATACTCCCTGTTTCCACACTATCAACATACTCAGTGGTATATTTGTTGCAGTAGATGAACCTACGTTGGTCCTGTCAAGCGTTATCTATCACCCAGTATCTTCATCATCCCTCATCCATGGTTTACAGGAGGGATCACTCTTGGTATTGTACATTCTATGTCAATTAATCCTTTAGAGAACAATATTATAACAAGACAGTTAAAGCATAATATTCATTGTTGGTTAAAATATAATTAGAAAAATTCTTGATCCATGAAGCAAAATATTAACTTTGATTTTTCTCAAGGCATTAGTAATGAAGATGATTCTTTTAGCTACCTATACTTTATACATTTTATGTATAAGGGAATTTCATATTCTTCTAAAATGTGCTAACATTTGCTTCTAGATTTCTACCATTATAAGTAATTAATCCATTTGTATGTGTCATGTTTTTAAAAACGATCAACTCAGTAAACTTACAAAATTATTAAAATTGTCTCTGAATTCATGTAACAGAATGGTTTATCACAATTATTAATAGGTCCACTTTTCTGCACATTGTATTGTATCAAATATTTACAATGAAATAAGATGCATTTTCAAGCTATTATATTATCAAGCAAAAATCTGAGGTCCCCAGTGATCTTAAACTGATCCAACATCCCGGAAATAGAATTACATTCTAAAATGAAAAAAAGGGGGGCTATCAATCTACTTTCACTCTTGAATTTAGTGCTGGAAATGGTTTTTTCAGCTAAGTGGTGAGGATAACGGGTTTTTGAAAGATCACTTCTCAGTGGAGAATGTTTAAGATACCCTAGTATCTTGCTTGCCTCAAGATATCAATTCCCATAAATTGTACAAAACTAATCAAAGGGTCTAAAAGTATTTCTACCAAACATGTAAACTATTTTTTAAATTGAGAATAACATAATGCCTTCAATATTTCTTATTTTTGTAAGTATTCATGGGACAATGGAGAATGCACATTTCAGTAAAAAGAAAAAAATAAATTAATAGAAATAGGTATATTGATTGCTTTGTTCTGTGATTTCAGTATTTCTACATAAAATTATCCTAAAATAATGAAAGGTCCTGCAACCTGATTACAAAAATGAGACTACCACAAAATTTTAAAAGTTTGTTCTTAGAGGATGAAGTGATAGTCTTATATAAATTCTCAATGTGCTTTCGCATGGCTTAGAGAAGACAGATGTAAATTGCTCATTAGAAAATGTTGTTCAGTGGAGAATTTTTTACTGCTTCTAAGGAACTGTTAATCTATCTTGAAATTACTCATTTTATTTTACATTAAGTATAGAAGATAAATGTTTTACAAATATCTCAGGATTGGGGGTAGTAGCATGAATTAAAGTTGTAGAAGTACCATCATGTTAGCAAAAATGCAGAGAGCTACAAGTTTAAAGACAGAATTTTCCCTGTAGCTCTGCCATTGAATAGTTGGTCCACTTGGTTGAATCAATTAATCAACACTTTTACCAGATTTTTCTGAAGGAAAATTACTGCTCTAATATCATATAACTCCAGGAGCTGTTATATTTATCTGAGTTTTATTTTTTTAAAAACACATAAGCTTTCTATATTAGTTTTATGCCCACATGCCAGTAGATCATGTCTTTTTTAAGCTTCCTTGTTGTTTTGGTTGGACACTTGCAGAAAGATAACTTACTGTTAAAATGATTTGGAGATAAATTCTGGTGGCTGCATTGAAAAATGAAAATCTTGAGAGATAATATAAGAAGTATTTGTGTGTGTGTGTGTGTGTGTGTGTGTGTGTGTGTGTGTGTGTGTTTATAGTGCAGAATGAATTAACTTTGATCTTAGCCTTTAGAATAATTTAGATATATCACCCCAAAGATATATTTAGATATATCTTTGGAAGATCTAGTTGCTACGCAATTGAAATGGAGCAGGATTGCAGTAGAATTGGTTTGTTATGTCTGTATGGTAGTCTCTGTATTTTATGCTGCTGAATAAATATGCATAAAACCAATCCTTCAGAATTTTTTATTTTTGTTTTGAAGTCACAAGACATGATGTTTCTTTAGGTCTACTTAAAGAGAGCGAGGAATAACTTATTTGTGTGTTCTGTCAATAAGAACAACACTTACAATGTTAAGAATAAGTTCACATATCCCTAATTGTGTGAATCACTGCTATGTAATATACCTTCCTAAATGGAATAAATAATTAATGAGCTAAGGAGAAGATAAGCATAAAATTTACAATGCGATGGTTTTTATTTAACTGGTATCATAGTATTTCAATATTTTTTAAATTAGTAGTTTGAATAACCATACCATGTAATAACACCTGGAGCAGAGAATGTGTTTGCACCTGTATAGATATTGTAAAGTATCTAATTATCCAGAATTATTACACACAGAAATATATTAAATATTAAACTATAATTCTTAACAGAGCATCCAACTTATGCTGTAGTTGTTGGTAGTTCATCATTCACTCTATACTGTGAGTTCATGGAGGTCTGGGATTCAGTTATAATTGTTTATTTATTATTTTGTATCCTATGCAGTGGACACATTTCTGACACTTAATTGGTTGAGTTACTGTTGTGTTTCTTGCACTCTTTCGGGTACCAGAAATATGAAAGATGAGGTTACTACTACTATTACTTCATTCCTGTAGCTTTCAGTCTACTCAAAAAATATGCAACAACTAAACATTCAAACAAAGGTAACCTAGGGTCGTGACCAATGTTATGACAGCCAAAGCTGTCTGTAATAGAGAATTTAACCTGATTGTTAAGGTAAGCTAAGCTTCCCTGTGGTAGTATTGAAGGATCTGCCATCTGAAGGGTAAAGGACAAAGAAGGCCATTCAGGCCAAAGGGAACAGCTTGTTCCTTCCTCCTGTGGCAGGAAGAGCATGCTCAGCACAGAGACTGAAATAAATCACATTCAATTAAAAACTAGAGACAAAACTAGACTATGTCAAGTGGCCACTCGATAGGATTCTGCACAGGTTACTCTGCATTGTACTCCCCGGGTGTGTTTTCATTACAGCATGTATCAATTCCCATCCAAATCACTTTGCTTAGCATGTACATTTTGTTTATTTAAAAAAAAAATTCCACCAGGAGAATACAAACTCCACAAAAGCAGGAACCTTGCATTTCTTGTTCACTCTATGCCATAACCTCAATACTGAGAATAATGCCAGAATATTGTAGATGCTGAATAAATGGTTCACTCAATGAAAAAAAAATGATGAAAAAATGCCATTGTCTTTTACTACAGTGGCAAAAAGTGAAAGGACAGAACATGTACAAAAGAAAGCTCATCCATCAGCTGGGAAGTACATGTCATTTTTTAAAAGGTGGAGTTAGAGCAGACACAGCATGGTGGCAGATAGGTGGGCTGTCCAGAAAAGCCTTTGCCCAGTGAGTTAATAGTTTATTCTTTCTCAACACTTCTCTCCCTTCACTCTTCATTCCATTTACATTTATCTAATGAGATGCATTAAGAGCGTTGAGCCTTCGTGCTCTGATTGGCAAAATGGCGTTATAATAATGTATCTGACATGTTGTGAGGACAGCAAGAGAAAAATAATCGAGCATAGAATATATCTCATGGTTGATAATCCACATGTAGAATTTAAGAAGCTCTTGTTGCTCCTGCTGATGCTCTTGCTACAGTCAGTGTCTTGGTGTTGGAGGAGCTGACTCTACAATGGAGTTTAGTGATGATCCTAGGAAGTGGCCTTGGAATCAATGCCTGTGGAAGGAAACTGGAGGAAGTAGAATACTCAAGGGAGTCAGGGCAGGGGGCGGAGGGGGGATTGCAAGGTGGCTCGTTACAGCCTTAGCTGACCCCATAGGTAGTTCCAAAGCTAAATGACTCTTTAGAATTTTTCTCTACTGGGCTTACATGATCAGGCTTTTACTTCTCTTACTTCTTCACTCTTAGAATGTAGGTATCCACAGGAGACATGTGACCTTGTGGCAGGGGGGCTCTTTGAGCTAAGACAATTCATGGAGGGACTGACAGTGAAGGCAACAAGTTCTTTGATAAAGGACTTGGGTATATGTTACTATGTCCAATATACTGGCTTCTTGTTTCAGATGCTAAACTTTTTATATCCCTGACCCTCTCTCAAGATCTAGTAGAAAGATTGACCTGATTGAGTAGCAAGAGAGGTCTAACCCAAGTTATTCCTCACATTGCTCAAGAAAAACTTTTATTCTATTCTAGCTAGTATGCCATTGTTTCATGGAATTTCCACTATGTGAGAACTATGGTGATAGATATGTATATATACACATCCTCTTTCTTGCAAATATAACATTTTTTATTGTGGTAAAAACACATTACATAAAATTTATCATCTAAACCATTTTTAAGTTTAATGTTAAGTATCCTATCTAATAAAGAGGGAATATGCTAATTGACCATCACACCTTCACAAAGATGGCGGCGCCCACAGCCACAAGATGGCAGTGCCCAGTCTTCTCAGCCCCGCCAGGGCAGCAGGCATGCGGCACAGCCGGGCCCACCCCCAGGCAGGTCCAGCTGCTCCACACGCCTTCCTCCAGAGTCCCCCAGTCCCCAGGGCTTGCCCAAGACACAGGTAAGCCTCAGAAGGTGACTGCCCAGCTGCCCAGGGCCAGCCTGAAGTTCAGGCAAGCCTCGTATGGCAGCTGCCCAGCCACCCAGGGCCAGCCCGAGGCACAGGTAACCAGGGCCGGGCCGAGGCTTGCGCTGCTGGCAGTGGCAGCAGCAGAGGTGTGATGGGGTCGTCATCTTCCCCTGATCACCGGGTTGCCTCCTGCCCCAGAGGGCTTCCAGACTGTGAGAGGGGACAGGCCTGGCTGAGGGACCCCCCTCCAGTGCATGAATTTTCATGCACCGGGCCTCTAGTTTATTAAATATATTCACATTGTTGTGAAACATATCTCCAAATCTTGCAAGTCTGAAACTCTATATTCATTAAACAAAAATCCCCATTTTCTCCTCTCCTAAACCATTCTGCTTTCTGTTTCTATTAACTTGACTACTTTAGGTAACTCATATAAGTGGAATCATACAGTATTTGTCTTTTTGTGATTGGTTTATTTTACTTAGTTCAATGTGCTTCATTAATATCTGTGCTGTAGCATGTGGCAAGATTTCCTTTCTTTTTAAGGCTGAATAATATTCCATTGTACATATATACCCTATTTTGTTTATACATGCATTCATTTAGATATCCATTGACAAAAATACTATTTTTGTAACAGATAAAAGGAGGTTCAGATTGGTTAAAACATTACCCTACAATAAAAAGTAGATAGGAAACAAGTTCAAGACTCAAATCTAGTATTTTGGTCTCTAATTCAGATTTCTTGAACTAATTTATATCTAAGGTGATTTCATTTCCAAAGCTCCAAGTTTACTAATGAACTGAAATATATCTTCACACAACAATAATCTGTATATTTTACTTTAAAAATATATTACTGATATAATGCCAAAGCCTTGGCCAGGGTCTTAGAAAGAAGAGATGTTCAAAGAATGCTCACATACTTGTTGATTTACTTTAAAGTGATAAGAACTTAAGTTCCTGTTCAGGGAGTTTATAGTATTTAAGTAATTATTACTTAGTATATTTAAAATGATACTACTGACATCATTTCATAATGTAAAATATAGATTTTAAAAAAGATAATCACCAGATATGACTTACTGCACTCAATGAATATATGAAAATAATATATTTGGCTTGTGGTTATATTGACAAAACAAGTCTATATTTAATTCAATCATTTTTGTTTGATATGTTACAATTTTTAAATTTTACAACTTTAACCATTGATAGCATTTCAACTTAAAGCAATACCTAAAATTTGAAAACTCAGTTACTAAGAAGATTGTTCAAAGTTGTAATCTGCCTCCTCTCTTAGGGAAGTGCTCCAATACTCTAAAACAGTGGCTCTTAGAGTGTGATCTCGGACCAGGAGCATTAGTATCACTTTTGTTGTTAGAAATTCAAATTCGGAATCAGAAATCCAGGCTGAGGAACCAATCAAGCTGAAATTTAACAAGTTTCTATATTGATGCATGTATAGTATTAGAGGAATTGAGAATTACTGATCTGGATTATTTGATAGGAGAGAAGTTGATGTACCTAGATAGTGTATATGAAACTTGGGAGTGGTCACATACATTGAAGGAGGGAGAGACTGTTGACAGAAACTGACTCTGGGCTGGGGAAAAAATGAGGAAATGTCTAAGGAAAGACAGAATATTTCCTTGTATTAGTCTTAATTGATATGAAAAAAAATTATCTCCCAGAAAAGAATCAAACTTAGAAATGCAAAAACAAACAAATAAAAATATATCTCAGACTTTTCCATGGAACCCAGATATACAAACACCTGAGGAGTATTAAAAAAATACAAATATCTAGACTTCACCAGTATTTTCCCCTCCACAGTTTCCTTAAGGGCCCTGAGATTTCCATTCTATGAAACCTTCCCAGGCTGAGAAACACAGCTTTAGTATGACTAATCCTGCAATAAGCATGCCTACCCACCTGACGGAAGGAGTGTACCATATCCAGTGATTCCCAGCCTCAGCTTGGGAGAGAGGAAGGAACTTGTTTTATGTTTGTTGTGGTTTGTTATTGTTTTCATTCAGATAATTCTGACATTTATTCTGGCTTGGGAATTGCTGCTGATTTCAGCAACTTAGTGATTTCCTAGTTGAGAAAAATTCAAAATTTTAGCAATTCTTATTTTGTGTTTTTTTTCCAGTAGTTATTTTTGAAACAGCTATGTCTTAGGTAACTGGGCAATTCATGAGACTAAAATATAATAAACTTTGATAAACTTTAGAAACACCAATAAACTTTTATTTGTTTGTTTTCCAGTATAGCACTATAGTAAACATAGAAGCAAGAATAAAAATAATAGGTAAATATTATAGAGCCCCCACTGCTATGAATGCTACTAAGGACTTTACTTTTATGTTAACCTGTATTTCTCATATCTCCCTATATTTTGGGGGGTTTTTGGTTGTTTAGTTTTTTTTATTGAATTTATTGGCAAAGCGGGATTTTTGGACTGGAACATGTGGTGTTCCCCTGAGCAGGGTGGTTCCCCAGGCTCTTTGTCTGTGGGAGGTGAAGAATAAATCCACGGACAGAAGATGGTATAGCAAAGGTGGAAATTTATTGAAGAACAAGTACAGGCTCCCATGTGGGGAGGGGGAAAGGGTCCCACTGAGTTTCTTTTCCCTACTGTTTATAAAGGCTACAGACCTTTGTGCCTTGATGTCCCCTCTGATTGGTCACTATTCACTTTACTGGTCACTCTGGTAACTCCTGAGTTCAAAGGTCAACCTCACTTGGGACTTGTGAGGTTTTCCGCCCTTCCTTTCTTATTGTTTTCCCATTCCCTTTGGGCTTTCTTCTTCCTTTGAAGGGCTTCCTTCTCTTTATTTTGTAAATATAGACCTGCTGTTCCCAGCTCCCTCATTCTATGGATGTATCTGTTGCAGCTTTTCAGCTTCCCTATTCTATGGAGATATACCTTCTGCTGCTCTGCAGCCCTGTACTTCTTCCATGGTCTCCTTAATTTCTAAAATTTCTAAAATTTAAAATTTCTGTTTCATTGGGGTGACATTGGTTAATAACACTATATAGATTTCAGGTGTACGATACTGTAATACATCATTGCATATTGTACTGTATGTCCACCAGCCAAAGTCAAGTCTCCTTCTATCACCATTTATTCCCCACATACTTTCTTCTACATGCCCTTACTCCACTTTCCTTCTGGTAATCACCATGTTGTTGTCTGTATCTATAAGTGTTTTTTGTTTTGTTTTGTTTTGTTTTACTTAATCTCTTCATGTTTTCACCCAGTTCCCCAAACCCCCATCCACTTTAACAGCTGCCAGTCTGTTTTCTGTATCTCTGAGTCTGTTTCTATTTTTTTAGTTTAATTTGTTCATTAGACCTTCACTCAGGAAATTATAAGATACTAAAGAAAAAAATGAAGAAGATACACATAAATGAAAGCATATACTTAGTGTTAATGGATAAGAAGAATTAACATCATTAAAATGATCATACTAGCCAAAGCAATCTATAAGTTCAATGCAATTTTTATCAAAATACCAATGTTGTATTTCACAGAACTAGAAAAAATATTCCAGCAATGTATGTAGAATCACAAAAGACCCTAAATAGCCACAGCAATCTTGAGAAAGAAGAACAAAATTGGAGGTATTATGCTACTGTTGCTGAAGACCGGAGAAAACCAAACAACGCTTAGAGAGATTGGAGTTCCACTTTATTATCATTGTGCACAGTCCCAGAGAAAAATGTTTTTCAAATTCTGGGCAAAGCAACCAGCAGAATTTTCTTTTTTATTAAAGAGCCAGCCCTATGTGTGCTTAGTGGTTATCTCGCTGGAAGCTTGTGGCCTTGAAAACAACACTGTTCTATTCAATTAAAGAAAAATACATCTGGCATGGCATGAGAGCATGGGAGTATCTAGTCTCTGGCCTACAAGGTCAGACAGCTAAGTTTTTCTTCCTTATTATTTGAGCAGGCTAGAAAGCAAAGTTATTTTTGCAGAATAAGGGGCTGTCTAAAAATAGCAGAGTTGACTTTACAGAATAAGGGACTATCCAAATAGCAGAAAATTTCAAACAGTAATTTTACAAAATAGGGGTTAGCCTTCTCACTACCTGATATCATACCATACTGCAAGGTCATAGTAATCAAAACAGCAGTATGTACTGGCATAAAAATAGACATGTAACTCATTGGAACGGAATAGAGAGTCCAAAAATAAACCCATTCCTTTTTGGTCAATTAATATTCGACAAAGGAGGCAAGAACATACAATGGGGTAAAGATAGTCTATTCAATAAATGGTGTTGAAAAAATTGGACAAATATGTGCAAAAATATGAAATTAGACCAACTTCTTACACCATACACAAGATTAGACTCATGATGCATTAAAAACTTAAATGTAAGACTTGAGGCCATAAAAATCCTAAAGGAAAACATAGACAGTAAAATCTCAGTCATTTCTTGTAGACGCATTTTTTTCTGATTTGTCTCGAACAGTCAAGGGAAACAAGAAAAAATAAATAAATGGGACTACATTAAACTAAAAACCTTTTGCACAGCAAAGGAAACCATCAACAAAATGAAAAAAACTCGCTGAATGGGAAAATATATTCACCAATGATATATCTGGTAAGGGGTTAATACGCAAAATTTATAAGAACTTATAAAACTCACCAAAAACAAACAATCCAATAAAAAAAATGGGCAAAGGACTTGTATAGACAATTCTTCAAAGAGGACATACAGATGGCCAAAAGATATATAAAAAGATGCTCTAGGTCACTAATCATCAGAAAAATACAAATTATAACCACAATGAGATGTCACCTTACACCTGCCAGAATGGCTATCATCAATAAATCAACAAACAACAAGTGCTGGAGAGAATGTGGAGGAAAGGTAACTCATGCAGTGTTGGATGGAATGCAGATTGGTGCAGCCACTGTGGAAAACAGTATGAAGTTTCCTCAAAAAATTAAAAACAGAAATGCCTTATGACTCACTGATTCCACTTCTGGGAATATATCCAAAGAAACTCAAAACACTACTTTGAAAAAATATATACACCCCTATGTTCATTGCAGCATTATTTATAATAGCCAAATTTGGAAGCAGCCCAACTGTCCATCAGTAGAGTGGATAAAAGAAGCTGCGGTATATTTACAAAGTGGAATATTACTTGGTCTCAAAAAAGAAAATCTTACCTTTAGCAAAAGGATGGATGGACCTGGAGAGTATTATGCGAAGTGAAATGAGCTAGGGAGAGAAATACAAATACCATATGATTTACTTGTACATGCAATCTTGTATCTCCCTATAAAAGATTCATTTTTATTCACTCTCTCTAAAAGATTCATTTTTATTCACTCCATCAGACTCACAGGGAAAACAACAGAGGCTCAGGTAGTTTAAGCAATTTGCCCCAAATCACCCAGTTTGAGAATGTAGGATTCAGAACAAGAAGCCAAACTTCTGATTCCAGAACTTTAGAACTTAACCACCATGTTACACTTAAGAATGAATTTTAGCTAATGTAAGATTCACCATTCAAAACTCTGTTAATCCAGTTTTAAGTATGGTCTTATTGTCACATTTTCAAGTAAAATTATTGACAAGTCTTTACATTTTGATTCAAATTCATTGTACTCTATCTTTTTAATTTTAAAAGTAGAGTGGAATTTCCTATAGTTGCCACCAGTTTTGGAGGCAAATACCCACAGGATATGAAAGCATGCTCTAGTAAAACAGTCATTGGCAAAAACTTGTTTATTTATACACACACTGAGTGGCCAGATTATTATGATCTCTGAACGCATAATAATCTGGCCACTCAGTGTAAGTATGTATATATATATTAGAGGCCCGGTGCATGAATTTGTGCATTGATGGGGTCCGGCCAGCCTGGCCAGGGGGAGGGGACATGGGCAGTTGGCCGGCCTGCCTGCTGGTCAAACTCCTGGTCGAGGGGACAATTTGCATATTAGCCCTTTATTATATAGGATATACACTGAGTGGCCAGATTATTATGCGTTCAGAGATCATAATAATCTGGCCACTCAGTGTATATGTATAAAGATATTAATTTAGGCATAAATATATGCAACATGTGATAAATATGAATACCACTCAGAGAGAGTCTGATGATCATTTAAACTGTCCAGCATTTCCAAGGCTATGGCTATGTAATTACTTCATATTATTAGGGATTCCATTTGAAGATCATTTATTTCCCTCATCCTCCGTATGGAGAGGCAATGGAGATTTCATGAAATAAGCTGTTCCTAAAATGTTTCCCCGTTGATGACAGCCTAGTCACTAAAAACAAAAATGTTCACATTGTGTGCAAGGAAAGTTTTGATCAATGTTTTACAATGTGTCATTATCAGGTAACACTTCTTCACAGTAGGTAATTAGCAGGTGATAATTAGAATCAAGTCCAAAATTTCACATATGCCCCTAAAAACTATACTTCCAGCAGGTGGAAAGAGCTGAGAAATTGAGGTGCAAAATGCTTTTCCACACATTGCCTAACTAAATAGAAAGGTAAATTCTTTGCAAAATCAGAAAGCTGGACAAATGTCAGAAATTCAGAATCTGCAAATAATCAGATGGTACTACTGATCATTAACTTTGGATTATCTATTGCTTGCACTAATTTTAAAGTAACAGAGAGTATTTTCATGATAACTGATTCTGCACAAATACCTTGGCTCATTTATAATTAATAACAAAAGTTAAAACTTATTGAATATTGAGCTCCAGCTGAGTATACAGGACAATACCCAATGTAATATGTGGTATACTTTTATGTTAACAACTTACTGTCTTAGAATCTCTATCACCAAATTGCCACAGTAATAGACATATGCAATTAAATATAACATGTTGGTTAAATTCTAAAGCTGTGGAATCAGATGTCTGGGTTCTCATTCTGAGACCAATATGCTTAAAGTGGATGATTTTAAACTAATTGCTTAAATTACCTGAGCCTCTGCTGTTTCCCCTGTGAGACTGGGGGGATAAATAAAAGTGACTCTTTGGTAGGGAGATACAAGAGACAGGTGAAAATAAAAGCACAGTCCTTAGCAGAGTACTTGGGAATGCAGGCTCCATAATTTTAGCTATTATTTTTACTATTACTTCTACTTCTATTATCATCATTATGTATCTAGCAGAGCGTTGGTATTACCTAGATATTCCCAGGAACAGGTAGAATCGTAAGCTGTTACCAACCACTACTAAAACCTGGAATAGGATCTGGAATTAGCTTTCCACATGACATAGAAAATGTTTTATGGAATGGAACACATGGCTGGTTGGTTTTGAGAAAGCACAGTGGTAATAGGAAGAGACGGAGGAAAGACTTCAGCGCTCACAGGAATTGTTGCCTCAGGAAGGCAAGCTTAGCTGGGTCCTGGGAATTAAGCCCCTCATTATTGCATGACAACACTGGACTATCAGTGACACAACACATCAAAAGAATAATGGAATGTTTTCTCAAAGACAGAGTGAAGGATTAAGGAACAAAACTGAAATTATGCAAAAGGAAAACGTTGGTAATTATTTTGGTATTTATGGAGTGATCGGCTTGTGCCACAGACTATATGCCAGGAGGGGTGGCAAAGTCACGCTTCTGTAAATAACATTGCTGCTTAAAGTTTTAATGTGCCCATTAAGCAATCCCAATTGAACTTCTAGAGTGATTTAAAAATGTGCAAACACATATAATTTGAATATATATATATGTACATATATGTATATATATACATATACGTATATATTCTGCTAATGAGAGAAGAGGAATGGAGATTTTATATATATATATATGAGTTATAGTATATTCAGATATTACATTTGTGACTATTTTTTGGCAATATTACCACACAACAGCTTACCTTCCCCTCCCCAACATTTTAAAGGCTTTTTAATGAAACAATTTCCTTCTACACAACTTTTATTACTTGTGCTATAACAGATTATGATATACCCAATGAATTTCTACATAAGATAAAGCAAAGTGACCTTCCACAGATTTTATAGTAAATCTGTGAAAATTATAGCCCTATATTTCCCTTAATTAACCTGCTATAATAATAATAATAAAAAGAAATACTTACCCATTTTAGCCCCTCTAAGATTGCTCATTAGAATCTACAATTGTTATAGTAACTGGCTACTGAGAAATGCCAAAGGCATTCATAGAAAGCTAGAGTTCATCAAAAGGCTCTGCTTTATTAGTCTTCGCTGTTGAGTAAAATCATACTTAGTGAGCTGGGAAACAAGGTAGAGAGGCAGGACTATATTTTGGATAACTAGAGAAACATTTGCTAGGAAGCATATATTTCTGCATATTTTTCCCTGGACCCACATCCCTAACACCTAACCCCTAACCCTTGCCCCGTGTCTAGGATTTATATTGCCATTTATTGCTACAATTGGTCAGTGAACATTTTAGAGTATATGAGCTAATGATGGCTAGTCTCACATTATCTTTGAGTCTGAGAGCAGTACATATCATTGTGATGAGACAGAACGGCTAATGAGAGAAGAGGTAGATGTTAATTTCCAGTGAGGCGATTGCTTTCCTGTGTTGAATTAACTATTTCTTTGTTTAGCATATTCCCAGATTCCCATCACCTTTGACAAGATATGATATGAAGCTTTTTGGAGAAAAAAGGCCACATTATTTTACTCTCAGCCTCATGTCTCTTTTCCTTTCTTTTCTTTTTTTCTTATAAGCTGGAGGTTACAAGCTAAATTCATTTTTAAGGACAGTGGAAAGTGATCAACAAATTATTATAAATTTTATGATGCTTAATAACACTCTTTGTGATGAGTAGTTTTTTGTGTTTATTTGTTTAAAAAGAGGGCATTGCAATGGGAAACACATACTCTGGCAATTTTACGGACCAATAAATAAATCCGTATTATTAATGACCACTGTCAGAAAGTGTCTTGTGTTTGATTGCTGGCAATGGTTGTTGCCGAACAGATTCTTGGTAATAAGATCCTTGATTCTCTGGAAAGGTAGCCTGACAGATTAACTAACCTGTGATTTATCCAACCAAGGATAGTTTCAGAAAGATTTGAATGTTTCCCTCCCTTTCAATCATAATAATGACTCTAGTTAACCCAGGATTAAGATAGGCACTTTTTCCCTTTAAAATGTTAGAGGAAAAAACCAAGCCATGCTTACTAGCTTTTGTTACATTGCGGTATTCTTTTAGATATATAAAATTGTGAAAAATCTTGGTTTTATGACTACAGATATCTACTAATTATTGTCATTCTTTTTGAAAACAGGAAGAGTTGGCTAAGGAATTATATTCATTTTATATTCCTGCTATACCAGATTTTCACAGATTTAGTGGATTTCAACAACATAACTGTATCCTATCTAATAAAGAGGGAATATGTTATTAACTGCCCCACCCTCAAAGATGGCGGTGCCCACAGCCAATAAGGAGGGAATATGCTAATTGACTGCCACGCCCTCAAAGATGGCGGTGCCCACAGCCACAAGATGGCGGCGCCCAGTCCCCTCAGCCCCACCGGGGTGGCAGGTGTGCGGCAAGGCTGGCTGCACGCCTGCCTCCAGAGTCCCCCAGATCCCTCAGCCCCCCAGCTGCCCAGGGCCGGCCGAAGGCACAGGCAAGCCTCAGATGTCGGCTGCCCAGCCACCCAAGGCCGCTACCACCCAGGCAGTGGTAGCAGCAGAGGTGTGATGGGGGCATCGCCTTCCCCTGATCGCTAGGTCGCCTCCCACCCCTGAGGGCTCCTGGACTGTGAGAAGGGGCAGGCCGGGCTGAGGGACTCCCCCCAATCCAGTGCATGAATTTTCATGCACCAGGCCTCTAGTTATCTTATAATTCTGAAGGTCAGAAATCGGAATTGATCTCTCCAGAATAAAATCAAGTTGTGGGCATGGCTGTATGCCTTCCAGAAGATCTAGGGAGAATCTGTTTTCTTACCTATTCAACCTTCTAAGGCTACTGCATTCCTTAGCTAGTGGTCTTTTTCCCAGATGAAAGCCAGCAATGACCAGTTGAGTTCTTTTTACACTTCATCCTTCTGATACTGACTGTCCTGTTTCCCTCAGTCACTTACAGGGATCCTTGTAGTTAGAGGGGGACACATCTGGATAATTAAGGAGACTCTCCACATCCCAAGTTCAGCTGATTAACAACTTTATTTTCATCTGTAACCTTAATTTCCTGTGTACCATAACATATTAATAGGTTCCAGAGATTAGGAGGTAGACATATTTGGGAGGACAGTATTCTGCCTACTTCAGGATATAAATCAATTTCTCACAATTTATATAGAAAATAATGTAACTAAATTCACTGTAGCTAAATGTTTTAAAAGTACAATGTTGGAGTCTGGTAACTTATTGTCTTATGTTCTTTTATCAGTTCAATATTACTTACCACTTAAATAATCTCTGCCCAACTACTGGAATTAGATTCCTAAAAGCCTTATGGATAAAAACTAAACCTAAGGAAATTGAATTTAATGGAAAATATTAATAAAAGGAGACATATATGTATATATGCACATATACATTTTAACTACTCACTGAAACAAAATACATCAAGACAACCAAAGAACAATAGTATATATTTAATTGGTATAATAAGTGTTTGGATGATAAAATTCAAAATTTGTCATTTTTTTTTAACATTTCTGAATTTGGGATTCATCATTCAATTGTGATTTTTCAAGTGGGAGTTATAAAGTACTCATTTGTCTGCACATTGCATCAAAACTTACAGAATGATTTTAACTATCTTGGAAGAAAACCCAGACACATAGTGAGAGAATTTTTAAGAAATGCTATAGTACAGAAACTCTCACTGGCAGAAAGGATAATGTGTAGAAATACACACACCCGCGCACACAGAGAGACACACAGTTGAAGAGTTTCAGAAGATTTGGACACTGAACATGTAAGTGTTTTAATGCACTTTACCAACATACTGTACCTATATTTTCTTTTTAAGGTAAACAAAAGTATAACATTATACTAAAGAATCTCAATAAACACAAAATAAAGTATACATGATAAGAAAATTTAAGTTTCACTAGCAGCATTTCTTTCTTTTTTTTCAGATATCATAGATATAAAATTTTAATAATAGAATATTATTTTAAAGGTATGCTAATAAATTTGATAGCTAGGATGAAATGTTTTAGAGCCTTTAAAATTTATTAAAACCACCCTGGTCAGTGTGGCTCAGTTGGTTGGGCATTATCCCATGCACCGAGGGGTTACTGGTTCATTCCAGATCAGGGCACATGCCCGAATTGCTCCATCCTCAGTAGGAGGTAGAGGCAGTTTCAAGAGACAGTCTATGCTTCAGTGTTTCTCTCTTTTTCTCTCACTTCCTCCCTCTCTAGAAATCAATAAAAGACTGTCAGCTGATTTCTCAACAGAAATTTTCTAGGCCAGAATGAAGTGACAAGAAACATTCAAAGCAATGAAAAGCAAGGACCTACAACCAAGATTATCCAGAAAAGCCATTATTTAGAAATGAAGGTCAGACAAGAAATAGCTAAAGGATTTCATCACAACCAAATCAGTATTATATGAAATGTTAAAAGGTCTTCTTTAGGAAGAATAAGAAAAAAAGTTTAAAATATAAACAATAAAGTGACAATAAATACATATCTATCAACAATTGAATCTAAAAATAAAAATAAATAAACAAGCAGAATAGAGACACAGACCCACAGATAGGACTTTTGGATGGATGCCAGATGGGAGGGAGATTTTGAGGGTGGAAAAGGTGAAGGGGCTTAGAAGTACAAATAAGTAGTTATAGTGTAGTCATGGGGGTATCAAGTACAGCATAGGATATATAGTCAATAATATTCTAATAACTATGTATGGTGTCAGATAGGTATGAGAGAGAGTACAGGAAAGTTTGTATGTTCTGTTGTATAATACAGATGATATGTATTATATTGTCTGTATGGCTACTGATTTGCCACAAATTCAGTGAGAAAACAAGTCAATTATATATTTTTGAATACCTGCTATGCATAATGTACAGTACATTTATAAGGAAGTTAAATAGGTCATAGTCCCTGCTCTCAAGGAGTTTATATGTTATTATTTTTCCCTTTTTTAAAATGTTAAACCAATGAACCTTAATATTTCAAGAAAAATGATCTTAAATATAATAGTTACATGCAATAAACATTAATATCTCAAGAAAAATGATTTTAAATATGATGCTACATGCAATAGACACTAATTATTCAAGAAAAATGATCTTACATATAATAATATTACTTGCAATAAACATTAATATTTCAAGAATAAAAGGATTTTAAGTATAATAATATTACCAAAACTGTACTAATATAGTATAGCACAAAAATTGTAGGAAATGTTAAAAATCTGCAAATAACAAGATTACTTCTATTATATTCTAGAATATGTTTCCCCTCTGGCTCTAATTTGTTCATCAGATTCATCCAAACTTGGAAATACATAATTATGTATTAAAAAGAATATATATATTAAGAGTCAAAAAAGAACTTGAATAAATCTAATACTCAAAAGGCCAAAAAATGTATCATGAACTCAAGAAATATAACTTTTTTTCTTTTAACTGCCTAACATCCTATATAATAAAAGCCCAGTGACCGAAACGGTGGAACGACCAAAACAACCAGAGACCAGAACACCACGGCCCTCGCCCAGGCTGGTCCCGCTCCCCAGGGAGCGGTTAGGGGCACCCCTAAGCAATGCAACAGGGTGCGAGTTTGATGGGGGAAAAGTCGAAGAAATATGGGGGAAGTCTTAAGGGTCTGCAGGGTTGGTGTGGTCAGCCCGAGTAAGTTTGGAGTGTGCTGGGGAAGGAAGAGGAAGATCGGATTGGAAAACGGCTCAGCACAGTACCTTTCTCATTGTGAACCGGGATGACGCCAGCCATAGACTGGGCAGTTGTTTCATGAGTGCACTTGGGACCGACATGTTCATGGCAGTGGCAGTACTCCCGAAACGTCACTGATTACAAATAGTGAACATCTATCAACGGCAAAACAAAAATCTCTCCAACTAGAGGCCCTGGACGTTGCAATGTGACTGAAGGAAACATCACTTAAGGAGGAGCTAGAAAAACCGGAAGTATGCGACCAGATGATTGTGGGATTGTGGAGGGTGCCTTGGCGCCTACTGCTAGAATGTGAGCCTGTTATTGGGCATATACATAGTCAGCCCTATACTAGTAGTCCTCAGTCTAGCAGTATTAGGGCGTGACTTCTGGAGGGAAATTATTTTGATTGAGGTTTGCTGTTCCCTTGCTGTGAGGAAGATCAGAATTAATAGTTTCCTTTGTTACCTTGGTTTGAAGTGGGGGGAAATGGGATAGTGATAAATAAGAAACTTTGGAGAGAGTGAAGGGCAGTTTGTCCAGACAGTTGAGAACTCAGAATTAGAGTTTAATTGGGATAGAAATCCTGCTAATAGCACCTGATGCCTGAAATCTGAGCACTCTACTTTTAGGTTTTCCAGTTCAAGTTTTTGGAGACTGCCTATTAAAGCATTCCAAAGTGCAGAACACCATGGTCCCTTGCCCAGACTGGCCCCACCCCCCAGGGAGCAGTTAGGGGCAATCAGGCAGGCAGGCAGAATGGTTAGGGGTGATCAGGCAGGCAGTTGAGCAGTTAGGGGCTTCAGGCAGGCAGGAAGAGTGGTTAGTAGCCAGTGGTCCTGGATTGGGAGAGGGATGTCTGACTGCCAATTTAGGCCTGATCCTGCAGGGATCCCCTGAGGGTCCTGGATTGCAAGAGGGTGCAGGCCATGCTGAGGAACCCCCTGCCCTCCTCAGGTATGAATTTTGTGCACTGGGCCTCTAGTACTACTATAATACATTTTCCATACATTTTTAAATTTTTAAATATATTTTTATTGATTTCAGAGAGGAAGGGAGAGGGAGAGAGAGAGAGAAACATCAATGATGACAAGGAATCATTGATTGGCTGCCTCTTGCACGTCCCCCACTGGGGTTCGAGCCTGCAACCCGGGCATGTGCCCTTGACTGGAATCGAACCTGGGACCTTTCAGTCTGCAGGCTGATGCTCTATCCACTGAGCCAAACCAGCCAGGGCTTCCATACATTTTTGATAAATATTTTTGATTACCTCTTTATATAATGACAATTTTGCAATTTTTTAGAAATAAAAAATATCAATTGACATTTCTTTAGCATGGTTGATTTAAATTAATGTTTATTGTTGATAGTTTTAACAATAAGTAGATGTGAAATAAACTATTCACTTACACTTTTGTCAGTTTACCAATTTGAAATGTTCATATATCAGCTTTTGGTCCCAAACATTTCAAATCTTGTTTATCCTCCAGTAAACCACATACTTCCAAAATAGAGTACCACTAGGGTAAAGTTTTTCTGGAAGCTATTCTTATACCAGAGTGGATGGTAATAATTTAATTATACAGGGAACTGGCTGCAATTCATACCATAGTTCCTAATAAATGCAAACAAAATGTGCCCCTATTCCTAATGTACCTTAGCCAGACCCTAAAATCACCTGCTCATTCCAACGTTACTAGTCAGAAGGGGTGGGTGATGGGCGGAAGTAGACTTAATCATTGAGATGCTATCCTCAGCCAACTGTGTAAAAGCATCTTATTTTCACAAACTTAACAAAAATATATAATTATATGAACACATTGTTGAGGTCCCTCCTAGGAAACTGAATGAGACCAAACAAGTAAGGGCCTTGAAATTCAAACTTCATTCTCTTCCCAGTAAATTTTCCTCTAGGTCTTACATCATAAATTCCAGTACCTCATCTTTCATTTTAAATAGTTATGCATATACAGCCATCCACATTAATGTTGTAAAAAACTATCCTACTCCTATATTGTCTATAACATTAATAGATATGAAAGAATCACATTGTTGGGTTGATTCTCATTTAATAGTGGTAGATAGTGGTATATTCCTTCATTGCACCTATCTCGTCATAGTAGTTGCTTGTGAACTTTGTCACCTGTCTGTAACCATGAAGTTTTCACCAGATCATTAGCAGTCCACAGGCCAGGTTGGAGGGGTAGATTCAACTGAGCTCCTGTGACCTCTTCATTTCAGCATTTTCTTTTTGTCTTAAGTTCCATGAAGTTGTTATTATTGGCATACTTATCATATCATTATGATTATTTTACCTTTTCTTTCTGTTTTCATCCTAGGATGGCACAGAGATAAATGGTGAACAACTGAAGTTATTTCTCTTTTCTCTGAGATGATTTGGTGGAACAGAGGGGCTTCACGTTAGGAGATATTGCCAGCGCTTACCCAGCACCCTGGGATGCCTATTGAATAGCCTAGTCTGCTTCTCTCCAAATTTGAGTTGTACTGAGCACTGTTAATGCCCTGCCTAGATCCCCTTGGATCCCTTTTATAGATTCTACACATCTATTCTTATTTTCTTCGTGCTTTGTTTCTAATGGCTTTGCAAAGGGTTAATGATTTTTTCCTACAAAATTCACAGGATCAATAACTATTTCTTTGGAAAAACTGAGAGCTTCAACTTTTAGACTGAAGTGCCTTTGTTTTTTCCTTGCTAAACTCTAAACCAAGGAATGTAATTACTTTTCTAGGCTTGCTCACTCTTATCTTTTTCTGAGAATGAATAGATGTATCCATTTTTATTCCATACACATTTGCCTTATTCCACTCATTCTTGTTTACATATTTCTTTGCCTTATGACCAACCTAAGTAGATGAAACATATTAAATTTATGCTAATGCCCAGGGGCAAGAGCAATCTCATGGACTGAATTTTTCTCTTTTTCTTTTTTTCTATTTGCTGGTGCTCTTACTTGGGACCATTGATAGATCAGCAGACTATCCTTGGAGATTCCAGAAAGATGAAAGTGGCTGAGAGTTTATTTACATCCTTTGAGGTGGCTCATAGGCAGTGGTAGACTGGTGCCAGAAAATGAAGGCTCAATTCCATTGCCTGAAGGTGGGCAAACTGAGATACAGTTTATACCAAGGGCTCCCCTGCTGGGTTAGCCCGGGGACTGGAATTGGAATCACTTGGAATCAACTCTTGCTTAGATTCTCTTTCTATGTCTTGCTTGCCCCACTCCCTTACTGGTTTATCCTGGGAGCACTTTCCTTAGTAAATCACTTGCACATTAAAACCATCTCATGGTCTGTTTTTCAGGAACTTGAACTAAGACAGTGGTATTTTTGAAAATTTATTAGTATTCTCCCCTTAACTAACAACAGAATCGTCTATTTTCTTTCCATGGCTATAACTTCTCACATTTTGTATCTGAGAGTTGTATTTATGGACAACATGGGCGCACACACACACACACACACACACACACACACACACACACAGCAACTACTCCAAACCCAGACAAAAAAGTAAGACATGTGGATATGGATTATCTCCAGTCAGTTTCCTATTATTAACTCATGTTTGAGCATAGCATCTTGGAATGTTATGAATACTCAAGAAATTTTTAGGAATCAATGAAAGCAATTATTAATTGTGTCAAGGTAGTTATAGTTACTAAGGAAAGTGCCTACTGGAAAGTTGCTTTTCGTATTTTTCTTTCAATCTCTATCATCTATCTACATATCAATCAATATGTTAGTTTCCTACATATTTATCATTTATCTATTACAGATAGGCAGATAGGTTGTATGGGGTACACCTCTCAAATTATAGGATGAAAGTACTGTGGACATGTTATTTTTTCCCATGTTTTTAGTATGTTAATTGAGAAATCAATAATATCACCAATATCTGACTTGGTTTAGTAGATAAGTTAGCTGAAATCAGCAGCTTGGTCCACTGTGCTATTACCAGACTAGAAAGCCCATATTCAATCAGTTATATACACTGTGTCAAACTTCTCTTTATGATGTATATGTTTACCCTATTAAAAAAAATCACACTCATATTTCAGTACTCTCTAAAGTGAGTGGTTGATAAATGACAAGCGGAAAAGAAAGGTTGAAGTAACTGTGTTAAAGAAAACATCTGAAGTGCACTTTATTTTGCAGTGACAGCTAGTAAAATAATAGTTATTTATTCTGAGTATTTCCTGTTCAAAGGAAAATATGTTCTTGGGAATGGAAAGTGAGAGGAGATATAACAGAAATTCTGATGATTTCTTCTCAGGAGGAACTTGAACTCCAGTTAAGTGGTTTCTGATCTTTTTTTCTTTTAATCTCTGACATCTATCTAATAAGCAGACACAAATTTGAATTGTCATTCTCTGTCATTTTTTTCTCAAACTATTTCATGTCTACTTTTAACAAACATAAAAATATCTCCCCCACCCCATTTTCAATATGCTTTGCCCCCAAACCTCTTCCATAACTTTAAAAAATATATATTTGTTCTGTTATAATTTGTCCAGCATTCTTTTTCATTCTCACACACAAAAAAAACAGTTTTCATTAAACCCTAAAAAATTCAAAGACTGTTCTGTCTTCAAAAGAAGATTCAACTCTTGCTCTATCAGGAGGGGATGATTGGTGGCTCTTGCCAGTTTTATGTTGGGAATATTGATAATTAAAATCAGAATAGTAGTCATATATTTTTCTTGCTTTTTTTAGAAGAAAAAATCTCTGTCATGATAACTCCTATAAAGTTAAAATTATAAAAGTAAATTAAACATTCTTATCTGCTTATTACTTTCTCAAAATTTGAATAAAAATCTATTGAGAAATAACAATGATGCTAAAAGAAGAAATAACAGTAAGTACTCTTCTAGAAAAACAATTTTGCCAAGTGTTGCTCAAATCATTAGTGATCAAGGAAAGGCAACAAAAATGTATAATTAAATACCACTAAGCACCCAATGAAATGACTAAAACTTAAAATCAGTGTAAGTGTTAGTAATAATGTGGAGCAACTGCACTTTCATACATTTCTGGGGCAGGATGGAATGATAAACTACTAGGTGTACCGGTTAATAATGTGGATTTTGTAATCAAAGAAAACACAATAATTTCAAGAGAAACATCAAAAGCGCTTTATTCAAAGTAATATCAATCACTAGCTACACATTCCCCCATCTTTGAGGTAATTTGTGGATACCGTCCCAATAGAACTTTTCTTGTTTTGAGGCAAACCAATCAGAGACCCAATTTTCCACTTCTTCTTACATTTTGAAGTGCTGCTCAGAAGGTGCGTGTGCCATCAATTGGAACAAGTAGTAATCTGAAGGAGCAAGGTCTGGTGAATATGGCAGGTGGGTTAATACTTCCCCAGGCAAAATCTTTTAATGTGTTTTTAACTGGTTTTGAAGTGTGTGATGGTGTGTCATCATGAAGCAAAATTACTTTGCCGTGTCTTCTGGAACATTCTGGTCATTTCACGATCAAAGCGTGGTTCAAATTGATTATTTGTTGTCGGTAGCGATCAGTATTAACAGTTTCACCTGGTTTTAGAAGCTCATAATACACCACACCTTTCTGAACCCAAACGCAGAGCATTGTCTTCTTTCCGAAGAGATTTGGCATTGCAGTCGATGTTGATGGTTGACCTGGATCAACCTGTGATTTTGTGCATTTGGGATTCTCAAAATAAATCCACTTTTCATCACCAGTCAGAATATGATGCAAAAAAGACTTTCTTTTGTGCTGTTGAAGCAACATTTTACTGATGACTTTTCGGTTTTCCATTTGTCTTTTGTTCAGTTGATGTGGCACCCACTTTCCTTCCTTTAAAATCTTTCCCATTGCTTGTAAATGATCGGAAATTGTTTGCTGAGCAATGATTAATCTTTTTGCAAGTTGTTTTTGAGTTTGACACACATCTTCATCCAATAATGCTTGTAATTGTTGGTCTTCAAACTTTTTTGGTTGACCTGGACATTCTTTGTCTTTCACATCGAAATCATCACTTTTAAAGTCTTTCAACCAGTGTTCACAACTATCTTGAGATGGAGCATGTTCACCATAAGCTTCCCGAAGTATATGACCACTTTCAGCAGCACTTTTCTTCAAAATAAAGTAATAAATTATAACTTCCTGCAAGTGCTATTTTTTTGGCACGAAATTCGACATTTTTAAGTGTAAATATATCTATGATGTTAACACCTTCAGCAAATTTGACATAATGAAGTTTTGACAAAAGAGCATACATATCAAATCACATATATATCAACATATGTGTAACTCCATCTATTGAAAAAAATCTGCCTTATTAACAGGTACACCTAGTATTTGGCAGAGTCTAACAGGGGTCCTCAAACTTTTTAAACAGGGGGCCAGTTCACTGTCCCTCAGACCGTTGGAGGGCCGGACTATAGATTAAAAAAAAACAAACTATGAACAAATTCCTATGCGCACTGCGGGCCCGGGATGAGTCAGCTGCTAAGCAGGACAGGCAGCGGCACCCGGTGGGTCAGATAAATGTCCTCGGCAGGCCGAATGTGGCCGGCGGGCCGTAGTTTGAGGACCCCTGGAAAGTCAGCCTTAAGAAGCAGCAATTCTATTGCTGAGATAAATAAAAATATTAATCACAAAAAGTCTTTCATAAAAATGTACATAGTAACCTTACTAATAATAACTCTAAATTGGAAACAACCTAAATGTTTATCATCAGGAGAATTACAACTAAAATAAAGGTAGAAACTACTGATATAATATCCAACCACACTGATGGATCTCAAAACACATGATGAGTGAAAGAAGATTGATGCAATAGCATACATTCTGAAGGATTCCATTTTTGTGAAGTTCTGGAATACCCAACACTAACAAATGAGGATAATCTGACCACTTACCTTGGGAGAGGTATTGACTGGAAACGGTCATTAGGAAACTTTCAGGGTCATTAGAAAAGTCCTATATATTGATCCAGATAATGGTTACCCTGGTGTTTAAATTTGTCAAAAATCATAAAAATTGTATAGCTAAGATCTTAACTTTTTAATATATTTGAAGTATAGTACCTTTATTAGTGAAAGAAGAACTAAAACTACTATGTGTAGGTGCTGTGCTATAAATTATATACAGTGTGAGGCAAAAGTAGGCTTACAGTTGTTCATATGGAAAAATAATACAATGATTAATAAGTAATAATATAAGAATGAACTCTGTTTTGCTTACTTACAACTGTAAGCCCACCTTTGCCCCACCTTGTATGTGTTATCTCTTTCGTCCTTACAGCAGTCCAGTGAATGTACACTGAGAGGCCAGATTATTATGATCCCTGAATGCATAATAATCTGGCCACTCAGTGTGTGTATGTGTGTGTGTGTGTATGTGTGTGTGTGTGTGTGTGTGTGTGTGTATATATATATATATTAGAGGCCCAGTGCATGAATTCGTGTATGGGTGGGTTCCGGCCAGCCTGGCCAGGGGGAGGGAACATGGGCGGTTGGCCAGCCTGCCTGCTGGTCAAACTCCTGGTCAAGGGGACAATTTGCATATTAGCCTTTTATTTTATAGGATATACACTGAGTGGCCAGATTATTATGCATTCAGAGATCATAATAATCTGGCCAGTCAGTGTATATTCTGTTTTCTAACATATAAATAAAGACATTCTGTTTCTGATGCATTCATTTATTTGACCAATGTATATAAAGCAAATGGAAATGTCAGTATTCAATGTAAATCTATGATTTTTACCCTGTTGCTTTTTTCCATTATAATCATGAAGTGGCTAAGTAAGTTTTATATTAAAGTAATATAGCAAATAGGTTAAAAAGAATATAAGAGGTTGTGAAAGACATAAAAATATGAGTAAACACAAAAGAGGATAAGTCAAAAACAAGTACTGAGAAAATGGAAAATATGTAACTAACAGAAAACCTATTATTAAATGAAATCTATTGTTCCTTGTCAAATATTAAAATACTAAAGGCCCAGAGCATGAAATTCATGCACGGCAGGGGGGGTGGGAAGGGGTCCCTCAGCCCAGCCTGCACCCTCTCGCAATCTGGGACTGCTGGCTCCTCACTGCTCACCTGCCTGCATGCCTGCCTGGTTGCCCCTAACCACTCTGCCTGCCTGCCTGATCTCCCCTAACTGCTTTCCTGCCTGCCTGATCACCCCTAACTGCCTCTACCTTGGCCCCCACCACCGCAACTTCATCTGGAATGAGGTCCAGAAGGTCATTCGGCTGTCCAGTCTAATTAGCATATTATACTTTTATTATTATAGATTATTATAGATGAATACGTAAAATTTACAACATTAAAGTAAAATCCTTTATACCAGAGAAAACCAGGACGAAGATGCCAAAGGAAGACATAGGGGCAACGTGATGGTGCACAGGATCCTCAGTGCAGGCTGTAACTCTCTCTCTGTGACTTGGGGTGAGTCATTTAACCTTCACTTTATTTTCCCTGCATGTAAAACTAGAAAGTTAAATAATGGTTTTCACTATAAAACTGTGGGGAGGATTAATTAGGTAATGTTCTCAGGAGCTTTGAGATTAAATGCCTCAAATAAGTGCTAAGTATAAAAAGCAAAACTAAAAAGGTACAATCAGAAAATACACAGGTCAGAGAGATGAAAAGAGAAAAACAGGCTTATGAAAAAGAGGAAAGATGGAGTTTGCAAGATATAGAAGGGGTAGTTTGGAAAATTTGATAAGTCTGGAAAAAATTAACTCCAAATAAACACATACAAGAAAGCAAATGTGTTTAAAATGATGCTGCCTTGTGCTAATTTGTTAAAAATATGACATTCTAAAAACACACATCAACATACTTGTACTGCAACAGAAACCATAAATATTTTCTTTGCAAGATCGCAGGATGTATACTATATTTACTACATATATCACATCCACGCTGTCTCCTTTCATTTCTGTCCAATCTGCTTTTAGGTGTCGCATGTCTATCCTGTGTGCAACCTTTGTTCCCAGGTTCTACTTATCCCTATCGCCTACTCTAACTGTGTGAGATTCATGAAGTCAACCCCAAATAAGATGGATGGGACTCACTGACCACAAAGGGTTTCAGTGAACTGTGAAACAAGGAAATGAGCCAGTCTCCAGAAAGAAAGAAAAAAAATTGGATGGGCTAAGCAACTTTAAAGCCAGTTACTGTAGTAAGCTTGACTATAATTTCCTCAAACCAAATGAGAATTTCAAGGAGAAAAAAAACACAAAGTCACAGACTGCAGTTTTTTCAAAACCATTGGTGGTTGCATGAAGAAATTAGTTTAAAATGAGTTTGGAATAGAACCAAAATATTTATTAGGTGTTACCATATGAACCACAGGTACCATGTGAGCTTGAAGTAGAACCAGTATAGTTAACAATAGATACTGCAGGAACACTGACCAGTCAGAACAGATGCTGGCAATCAGCAACTGAACTGGTACCTGCCCAGCCAATATTTGTTATGAGTTGGACCAGTGAATGGTAAGCAAAACAGTGTGGTTGGCTTGGTTTAATTCCAGGGCCTCCTTCTTTTCTGATTCAATAACCTTTTCTCTTAAGTTTTACACACCTGGTTGTTGACCCGTGTTCTGTTGCCTTTACTAGTAAGCTTCCCACTAGCCTTTCAGGTTCACTCATCATATCATCTTTCTCATCTTGACTCTGTGATCTACATGATCTTTTAGCATCTCTGTTATCAAAATTTTAATTTCTTTTGGTCTGAAATTACTTTTTAGGAAAAATGTGACCTGATAAACTAATTTACACTAAGGCATTATAAAAATGTAGCACATTGGTGAGCTACTCCTTTTGTGACCCATAACAAACTGCATTCAAAAAGAAGAAAAGAAAGAAAAATAAACTTTTGTGTTTTTTTAGCAGATACTTCTGGGTAGTAGATTAATCTAGAATCCCTGAAATCAAACTTTTTTTAATCTATATGTCTTTCACCTTAGGATGACCTCTAAAATAAATATAAAAACCTAACTTACTTGAATCTAATGCTTAGGCCACCATTTCATGATTCTTTCTTTCCTTGATCCTCTTTGTGCCTCTGAAATTTACTCTATGGTTACTTATGTACTTTTTTATCCTGTCTTCTAAACTATGAATGGTAGTGTCATATCTGATTCATCTTTGTATACCATGTAATGAATATAGTATATCTGTCAGATTAGGTAACTGATACTATATTACTAATACAGCAACAGGCTCCTAACCAATTTTTGTTTCTTTGTTTTTTTGTTTTTAATTTGAATAATACAATGGTTGAAGGATGGGTGGGTGAAACAAATATGGCCATTAATTAGGAAACTATCCTTTGATGCTACCAAAATGAAATTACGATATCAGATTATCTCCCAAATCACAATTCTGAACATATTTCCTTCCAGTGCAAAAGCCTTATAAGACTCCCATGGCATGTAAAAACTCAAACTTCCCATATAGGAATTAAATTTATTTCCAGGATTGGGATTCAAATTTACTTTTCACCTGCATTGATCATTGTATACACTTCGGTGTCCAGGGAAGGCTTTTTAGCCAAATTAGATTTTCGCTATTTCTTCACCATGCCATTACATTTCTCATCCTTCATGTATTTTGAGTGCAGTTACCACACTCTCCCCAAATTTATAATGTTTACTAGTGCTCCTGTGAAACATTTTCCCCCATTAATATACCTTCCACATCTACTTCTATTTGTTGTTTATATCTGCTGAGGGCAAGGGTTACATCATATCTGTCTTTGTACACCCTGTTTCTTTTAGTGCAGTTTCTGTGATGTGGCCTCTCCTGTGGCATCATGGTGAACTCATCTCAGTAATGTTGGTTACCAGACTTTAAGGAACTAAAAAAAAAAAAAGAGAGATCCGAGTCCTATTTTGTATGAATAACTACACACAGAACCACCCTGAGGTCACCAGTCACCTGAAATTACTTCAAAACCAAAGGCTGATGAGCCTGGAGTAAATCTGGAGAAGTATCTGAGAAATTATTGTTTATGGATGAGAAAGTTTTAGGTGTCTTCAAAAGCTGACTGAAAAATCTGAAAGAAATATGTAAAAGAGGGTTCCCGTACAAGGTATAATTGTGCCAAGGGATTATGTGTATGACTATAATAAACAGAAACAAACACTCAATTAATATATTTATCTAAACAACTAATTTCCTCCCAGAAGGGAAACTGCACTTAATTAATTTGGCTGAACAAGATTCTTAACTGTGAATTCTCAGCTATGCTGTTAATAGGGTCACCTAAAACACCAACTAGAAATACACATGTATTGGAAGGAGGAATTGGAAAACTATGTATACTAAGAACCTTCAATTAGAGGCAATTATTTGATAAAGTTATTGTCCTGCTTTAAATGCATTATTAGAGATACTTTCCCAGAGGAAATTGGTGCAAAGGGAATTGGATTACATATAAAAAGCTAGTTCAGATTCTATTGGTTTGAAAGGAACCTGCTAACTCCTGGCTGTCTCTGGCTCCATCCCTTATCCCCCTGCTATCAGGTGAAAAGTGGATCACGTTTGACTCTTCCCAGTTCTATCTATTATATATATAAAAGCCTAAGTGACCGCCTACCGGCCAACCATCCGGTAGCTATGACGCATACTGACCACCAGGGGGCAGACGCTCAGCACAGGAGCAGAAACCACAGGCATGGAAACATAGAACAGACTGATGAATCTCAGAGGGAAGCTGGGAGGGGAGAGGGCGGGAAGAGATGAACCAAAGATCTTATATGCATACTAGAGGCCCGGTGCACGGATTTATGTACCGGTTGGGGTCCTTTGGCCTGGCCTGTGCCCTCTCGCAATCTGGGACCCCTAGGGGGATGTTGGACTGCCGGTTTCAGCCCAATTCCTGCAGTCCAGGCTGAGGGACCCCACTGGTCAATGAATTCGTGCACTGGGCCTCTAGTCTTATATAAAATAAAATAGTTTGGTTGATAAAATTATATAAAAGGAAAGAGAAACTTCTAGCCATGTCCAAGAGCTATTGAAATCATTTTCTTCTTTGAATGTAACATTTTTAGAAAGCTTCAGAAGAATATTTTCAATAGTGATAGCAAATGCCTTAATTTGATGTTAGATCAGAGATACCCAAAAATTCTTAGAGTATCTGGATAAACTCAATAGTTAAGGTCTAATACAAATTCAGGTAAATTCATTGGCTAATTTATGTTGGATCTTCACTTTAGGGCTTTTCTGCTAAAGGAACTTGGGTCAACTATGTCTTTAAATTAAACTTGTGATTGAAATAGGCTTTGGAAAGTGCATGCACAACTGTAGAATGACAGATGAACTGAACAACAGCACCAGATATTTTCTTTTTGACACTGTTTTATGTCTGTGCCAGATAAACACATTTGTTTGGCATACAGTAAAGAATTTAAAGCATTTGTGTAAATTCTGATCTGTAGTAGTATAAAAGGGGACTATTTGTATAAAGGGAAGCTCTAGGGTGTAGAAATATGCATCAACAGACCAAAAAAAAAAAAAAAAAACACTTCGCATATCTTAAAATATCAACTGAGGCAACAAATAATAAACACTTATCTATTATGTTCCTAAGCATTGCTGCTTTGTATTCCCTATTCAGGAAAATAACTCAAAAACTTAATGTGTTTATAGAAACAACAGAGAAAAGAAAACCCTTTGAGAGCATAAAAAGGTCCAGAATTAAAGAAAACACTTTCAAGAGAGTTTTTTGTTTGTTTGTTTTAGGGGAATAATAGAGGTGAGTCACAAATTCAATTAAAGTATATTCAGCACTTGGAAATTCTAACAATCTAAAGGGTGATGTGACATACTACTTACCCAAGGCTACTTTCTTCCTACAGCGTCTAGCTTCAATAATGTACTCACCACAGTGGAAATCTCATCTGAATTTAGAAGGTGTTCTGATTTCCCTCACACTAGTCATATTAGGGGAAGACAATTATGCTTTGGAAAATATTTCCTATGTGCAGTTATGGTTTGATTTTGAAATTATGTATAACTCACATCACCATGAGATCCAATTGACTACAAAAATAAATACGCATTTTGAAATTTTATGTATGGGACATTAACCACCAACACATGTACGGGGCATTTAATATCCATCAAAAAATAAAATTAAATCAGAGGGATGTCAGAGGAATGGCAGTGTGAGAGATCCCCCTTGGTCTTTCACCTTGAAGTTTCAACAATTAGAACAGCTATAATTCAACAAAGGATGCCCTGCTCAACGCATAAACGCAACAGGGAGACCCACTTATTGTAACATCCAAAAGTGGGCAAGTGGGAGCGAACTGGGGAACCAGGGAAGAGAGAAGTAAAAAAAAGCTGCGAGGAGCCATAGACACAGCCCTACAGCCAGGAGCTTAAGGTGGGGCTCAGCCTGGAAGGGGAGGAATCATGTGGCTGGCACTCTCTTCAGCCAGAAGAAGCAAAGAGAGTTAGTGGGCATTCCTGCAGGAGTGGGCAGTAGTAACTATGGCTGATCCAAGTGACATGGGCAAGGGTACATCACAGAGGTGCTGCCGCATCTGTCTGGTGGTCAGCATACCAAACAGAAAAACAATCCACAGAGCCTGCTGTCCCTTAACCTCCCAGGGCTCCCTCCCTTTGCCCTTGTTTTTGCGTTGCCGAATACATTATCTGCAAACCCAAGAACTGTTACTACAAAATCACTTTTTCCCTGAGCAAAGTGTACTCTGTGACTGGTCCCAGAATTGGGGGGACAGGGGGGACTCTGCAGAAGTCAGAGGTCATCATTATTGGGAGGGCAAGGCAACTTAGAAGGCCGCCTAGTTACCCAGGCCCACCTCACCCCATGCAACATGGTTAACTGACAGCAGCACTGGCTGCAGGGAACTACACTGGGGTTTCAGGGATTTGGAGCCCCACCCTCCACCTCGTTTCCATGTGAGGTTGTCCCCTGGGACTGGGTGACCAGTTCACAAGTATAAAACCTACATTCCCATTTTCCTGCATCCCACAGAGATCTGAAATGCCAGAGAAGTGCAAGAGAGCTAAAAACTTGTGATTCAACGTCAGCTATTGGAAAATAATAGAAAGACTTCTGTGTATCAATTGACTAGAGAAGTGCCGATCATACATAGAGGCCTAGATAGGGAAGGAACCCATCAAACCCAGGAATAACCGAGATAGCAAGGAAACTCGGAAAGAAAATTTTAAAATCTCCAGAAAACAAACTTAAGGGCATGGAAATATGTGATTTAAATGAGTGAGAATTCAAGTTTGCAGTTTTTAAAGAACTTAATGAGGTGCAAGAAAATATAGATAGGCAGTTTAATTATCTCAGAAAACAAAACCAGTACTTCACCAAACTTTAAAAAATTACCAAACAGAAATTTTGGAGATGAAGAACTCAATAAAAGGGATCAAGAATGAACTAGCGCCCTAGCCAGTTTGGCTCAGTAGAAAGCACATCAGCCCCATGGACGGAAGGGTCCTGGATTCAGTTCCAGCCAAGGGCACGTACCCTAGCCCTAGCTGAGGCTCCTGCAGGAGGCGGCTCTTGATGTGTCTCTCTCACATGGATGTTTCTCTCTCTGTATCTCTCCTCGCTGTGGGAGGCAGCTGATCAATAATTCTCTCTTATCATTGATGTTTTTATCTCTCTCTCTCCCTCTCCCTTCCTCTCTGAAATCAATAAAAATATATAAAAAAAATACAATGACATACTAGTAATAACAAGTGTTAGAGATGTCCTGGAGAAAAAATGAACCTTCATTCACTGCTGATGGGAATGTAAACCAGTAGGGTCACTATAGAAAAGAGTAGTGTGTTTCCTTGAAAAATTAAGGATAAAGGTGCCATATGATCCAGCGGTCCCTCTTCTGGGTATCTGTCTGAAAAACTCAAAAACATTTACTCACAAAGTTATAGACACTTCTGTGTTCACTCCAGTATTATCCAGTATAGCTAGGACATGGAGGCAACCTAAGTGTCCAATATAGAATATTGGATAAAGAAGATATGGTACATATATACAATGAAATACTACTCAGTGATAAGAAAAGATGAAATACTGCCATTTGTGTCAATATGGAGGGGCCTTGAAAATATTATGCTAAGTGAAATAAGTTAGTCATAAAAAGCAAAGAACCATATGATTTCACTCATATGTGGGATATAAAACTGAAAGTTATAGACACAGACAGTAGTATAGTGATTACCAGAGGGAATGTGGTGGTGGGGTAGCTAAGGGTGAAGGGGCCAAATATATGGTGACAGAAGATGATTTGACTTTGGGTGGTGGGCACACAATGCAATACACAGGTCATGTATCATAGAATTGTAAACTTGAAACCTTATGAACCAAAGCCACACCAATAAACTGAATAAAAATATAAAGAAATAAAAAATTTAAAAATGAAGTAAAACCAGTAGGTAGTACTTTGGTTCAAATTTAAATTCTTTTTAAAATATTCGATCCTTAAGGCAATCCTAGAAATGAAAAATGTTATTGAATAGAATATAAACTCTGTGTCAAGCACTGGTCTATTCTGATAACTATTGAAACGCTTTTATAATACTAAGTACATTTTAAAACAAAATAACTGCGATTTTTCCCTCCAGATGATTGTATTGTATGGTTGTAACATATGCCATTTAAAAATTTTCCTTTTTGGAAAAATAAGCAGGTGGTTTCTAATTGTATCATTCTGTAAAATGTCATTTGAGTATTCTCAGGAGAAACATGCTATTGCTTCCTGGTTGTGGAAGAAGGGATTCCTAGAAGTGAATTTGCTATATCAAAAATATGTACATATTAGGAATTGTTAGGTATTAGAAAATACCCCTGAAAAAGTTTATCCCATGACCAGCCTCATGACTGACTGTATTACAGCCTTCCCATGTCTAGTAAAGATTTGCCTTGAAAAGGATGTAAGCATAAACTTTTCATTTCACCCTCCCCAGACCTAATAGAATTGTCTACCCACAAACATTCTGCTGAGTTAGGATTTTAAATAAATCCGCTTCTGGTTTGGCCATTTATACTCAGCGCTGCTCCTTTTCTCCACACTGCCTCATAAATCATCTCCTTCCCCATGTACATGCCAGTCTTCTCTACTAAGAAATTCAATTTTTTTATTTCAGAGTGTTTTAGTCACTCTTTTTTTTTCAAGTTCTAGGGAAATTCTTTGAAAATTCTAAATATTTAGCAAATGTTTGCTGAATAAAATTAGTCATGGAAAATATATCCTAATGTGTATAGATACACTGATATGTGTGTGTGTGTGTGTGTGTGTGTGTGTATATATATATATATGGACATATACATTGATATAAAAGTTTATGTATTTATATTAGTATTAATATAAAAATATTAGAATGATATATCCTTTCTGAGTCACATGGTGACCATTTTAAGCAGGTATAGTGTTTGAGTGTATTTATGTTAATATATATATAGATATATAGATATATAAACATATATAAAAGGCTAATACACTAAGTGTCTGACCATCTGACCCATCGCTATTACACTCACTGACCACCAGGGGACAGACGCTCAATGCAGGAGCTACTGTGCTGCAGTGACTTGGCAATGGCGGTTCTCGGTTGATGCACCCCAAAACCAGAGAGGAGGGAGCCCAATTCCTCACAAGGCCACATGATTCCACCTTCAGCCATAGGTTATGTTGTTGCTGGGGCACTGTTGGCCCTGAATCTGGTTTACTGCATGCTGCGTTTGCATTCCACACCCTATACAACAACCACTTTGCAGAGTACCCTCCCCTAGGGGGATGTCTGAGAGCCAGTTTTGGCCCGATCCCTGTGGGATAGGCCGAGGGACCCCACCTGCGGGAGGGATCCCGCTCACTCCACAGACGCTAGGGAGGGACTGCAGGAGGTTGGCTCCAGGGCATGTCCGGCCCATCTTACACAGTCCCACCCCGCCGGCAACCTTCTAATTAATTTCCTTTCAATGTGCACGAATCTGTGCACTGGGTCATTAGTATTTATATAAAATACTAGAATGATATTTCTTTTCTGAGTTACATAGTGACTATTGTAAGCAGATATAGTATTTCAGAAATTATATCTTTGTAATAGGGAATTCTCTTTGTATTTACAAAGACAGCCAATGCAACCTTAATTGTATTTATCTGCAAAGGAGCCAAATTTAGGTAAAGGGACAAAATAAAACCAAAAAATGTTTCCTTAAATAAAATCAGTTAGATCAAAATAAACTCACTGGAAGTGGAATGCAAACTTGTTTATGCCAAACACCTGACAGAGGTTTTTGCCTCCTTGTTAAGTTTTCTGACTCTGCATACTGGATAGAACCTGATAGGAACTTCCTGGCATCATCTTGTGGGCTTGCTCAAGTAGAGCTGTGATTTTTCTAGTATTACTGCTGATGGTTGACAGCTAATCCTAATGGAAAAGCAATGCCATATTTGCTAATCCTAACAGAGAAGCTAAACCACTTTCACTTTCAATCTGAAAATCCAAAATCAGATGAGTTTTTTAAAACAAGTTGCCATATTAAATTCTGTCCCAGTAAATACAAGACATGTTTAGCTGTGAACATAAATATTTCAAGTCACTTGCTGTGTATGAGAATATCAATAAAGTCACTTTTCTCCCTTGTTATAAAAAACTAGAGGCCCGGTGCATGAAACTCATGCTTGGGCGGGGGGGTGTCCCTCAGCCCAGCCTGCACCCTCTCCAATCTGGGACCCCTCGAGGGATGTCTGACTGCCCATTTAGGCCCGATCCCACCAGGCAGTCGGACATCCCTCTCACAATCCAGGACTGCTGGCTCCCAACTGCTCACCTGCCTGCTTGCCTGATCGCCCCGAAATGCCTCTGCCTGCCTGCCTGATTGCCCCAACTGCCCTCCCCTGAAGGCCTGATCTCACTCCCAACTGCCTCTGCCTGCCTAATCACCCCTAACTGCCCTCCCCTGCCAGCCTAATCTCACCCCCAACTGCCCTTCCCCGCCAGGCTGGTTGCCCCCAACTTCCCTACCCTGTTGGCCTGATCTCACCCCTAACTTCCCTCCCCTGTTGGCCTGATCTCGCCCCCAACTGCCCTCCCCTGCTGGCCTGATCTCACCCCCAACAGCCCTCCCCTGCCAGTCTGATCTTGCCAGTCTGGTTGCCCCAACTTCCCTCCCCTGCTGGCCTGATCTCACCCTCAATGGCCCTCCCCTGCTGGCCTGATCTTGCCCCCAACTGCCCTCCCCTGCCAGCCTGATCACACCTAACGGCCTCTGCCTCAGCCCCCACCACCATGGTTTTGTCCAGAAGGAAGTCAGACATCTGGAAGATGGCTGATCGGCCCGGTCTAAATAGCATAATACCCTTTTAGTAGTATAGGTAGATTATGTAGGATAGGATTGCTTAAATGGGGGTGGGAAAGCCTTTTTCATCAGGAGGAGATGCTCTTGGCAGACAAAAATACATAATCACTATATCTGGACTGATAGCCAGCCATATGCACTATACTGCCAACCGGTCATTAAAAAATTGAATCGCTTTCTTACACCTTACACCAAACAGCTGTTGCCCTTAAAACCCTCCTCAGCCCCCACCTTAGGTTCTGCCTTCACAGTTCACCCATATTTGGTTCTGATTGATTGGTTTCTATGCCAGTCAGCGTCTCCGGGCCTATCAACGGGCCTGATCAGAGAGCGGGGCTGATCAGCAGCCCCATTGGAAACCCAAGAGAAAGAGAGGCATGGTGCTGGCCAGGCCTGGAGTGAAAGAGAGAGGCAAGTGCTGATCAACAGCTGCCACGGGAGGCTACGGATCAGACCCCGCTTCTCTCTCCCCGGGCTTCTCTTGGGGCCTGATCCACAGCCCCCTTGGCAGTCAGTGCTGGGTCAGGGCCCCGTGATCAAGCCTTCAGTTGTTTTGGATGTTACAGACCCTGGGATTTTATATATTAGGATTAATAAATGTTATTGGCAAATAAAATTTGTACATTATATACATTAGAAAATATTTTCTCATACATATCTTATAGTAATCCACAAATGAGTAGTAATATTTTACTAGAATATATTTTAACATCACAGGTGAAATCACCTACATTATGAGGAGCTTGAGTCAGTGGTGTAGTGGAGTGGAAAAAAACTCATACTGATCACAAGAGCTGATTGCTAAACTTTCAAGAATTTTCCCAGCTAGTTGGCAGCATGTTGGTAGCTTAAAGTGAGCCATGTTGAGAATATTTACACCAAGAAAATTCCAAAGAGTAGAGCCATACCACTCCACTCTAATCCATAGCAGTTTAAACATTTACCAGTATATCTTTTGGATGGACTCTATCTTTTACTTCTCACTTTAAAATATATATTTATATTGATTTCAGAGAGGAAGGGGGAGGGAGAGAGAGATAGAAACATCAAAGATGAGAGAAAATCATTGATCAGCTGCTTCTTGCACACCCTACACTGGGGATGGAGCCCTGACCGGGAATCGAACCCTGACCTCTTGATTCATAGGTCAATGCTCAACCACTGAGCAACACCACTGGGCTACTTCTCATCTTTTTAAGTACAACATGGAAGCTATGATAATCTGTTTATAAAATAATGACTGTCTGAGAATTAATAAATAGTGGTGGTAAGATTAAAATATGCTCTGGCCTGGCAGTTCTGTTGGTTTCTATCTCAGGTCAGGGTACTTACAAGAATCAACCAATGAATGCATGAATAAGTACAACAATAAATCGATATTTCTCTCTCCGTCTCTGAAGTCCATGAGTAAAAAAAGATTAAAATACAAGATAATTTACTAAAATAGCCATTTCACCATATTTTTCTTTTTTATACTAATGAAAAAATATATTTTAAAAGTACTGAGCTACTGGATGGAGACTATGATTTAAAAGGGGTTCCTGTTGTCAGGAACTATTTTCCATATGTCCTATGGAAAAGCATGTTAAGTGCATTTCAAGTTTTCAAAGTTATTTTAAATTATTTTGAATTTAATTCTCACATTAAACAATAATCTTATCAAAAATATTAGAATGGTGACAGATGTAGATAAAAATAGATCATGGACATAAAATCAAGTTTTGCCCACTCCACCCACCATTCCCAGAAAGATAACTGGAGGTAGGCAGTCCACTTAGTGTGGGCCCTCTGTGGCCAGTGTGCAGAACATTTACACTGTAGACATGTCACGGATCAATTTTAGGTTCTGACCAGCCCAGCCAGATTCGTTTTGTCTTTTCTTCAAGAACAAATCTGTATTTTAAAATGTTACATTATATTCATTTTATTTATCCTTTATTTATATATCCTCTCACTTATTTAACTTAAATTTAGTTCCCTTTTTCCTCTGTCTCTCCCTCACCATTTTCTTGGTAATTGCTATAACACTCCTGTTCTTCCTGCAGTGTTTTTCAAGAAGAAAGGGAACTCATTAACATCATGTCATACTGTTGTTTCCATAGAAACAAACATTGTCAACTGGAGATAGCTGATCATGTATTTGCTTACTCAGTAACTTCTCTATGCCCTCATAAGGCCTGCTTAAGAGACGTGCCTCTCTTTAAGAAAAACCCTTGGAGTACTTCAGGTGTTCAGAACTTGTAGTGAGATGAAATAGCTGAAATAAGCCTTATAAGGAGCTGGATGATACCATGCTTCCAGATCAAATTAATTAGTAGATTTGCTATGAGATTAATAAAAGTACATATTTAAAACATGTGGTTATTTGGGTTAAAATTACAACTAAGTCTTTATAAAGCTAAAATGTGTTAAAAACTTTAAATTGGTTAATATGCAAAATATATTAACAGTATAATAATAGTTTTAAAAAAAACCTATGGTACAAACAAAGCAATTATACCAAAGCAGAGGAGACAGACTTATCTAAGGTACGTGGTCATTCTCCTGGTAGATCCATTCAGTATGTAATATAGCTACCCTATGTTATTTTTCCTAGGAAATGACCCGAATGACATTTTATTTATTTATTTTTTTAAATATATTTTATTGATTTTTTACAGAGAGGAAGAGAGAGGGATAGAAAGTTAGAAACATCGATGAGAGAGAGACATCGATCAGCTGCCTCCTGCACGCCCCCTACTGGGGATGTGCCCGCAACCCAGGTACATGCCCTTGACCGGAATCGAACCTGGGACCCTTTAGTCCGCAGGCCGACGCTCTATCCACTGAGCCAAACCAGTTAGGGCCCGAATGACATTTTAATATTTAATTGTAACATGATACAGTCTTATTTATTAAAAAAACTTATATTTTTATGTCAAATAATATTTTTGATTTAATTAGTGAGTTAACTGTACAGGTTAATATACATATCACACAAAGGCTTGCTGATCTAATTAAAAATTAGCTCAGACAAAAATTCCCATGAAAGATTTCTAAAGTGCTAACAGCAAAGACTATTTTGGTATTTACTATGCCTAATATTGATTCTTCAAAGACATGTTTCTATCTCTGTTCTTTTGTAACTTAACTGTTTTTTGGTATAAATTATTTGAATTCAAATATAACTTCACTTTTAACAAAAAGGTTTGTAAGTTTACTAAAATCATAGTGGCTTTCATATTATTATTTAAAGCCTAAGGAGAAAAGAAGTTAAGGATTTTTTAAAGACACATTTGTGCATGTTTTCATATGTCTCTTGGCTCTCTGAATGTCCTCATTCGACAAGTGTCTATTTAGGTCCTTTGCCCATTTTTTGATTGGGTTGTTTACCTTCCTTTTGTTAAGTTGTATGAGTTCCCTGTAAATGTTGGAGATTAAACCCTTATCGGAGATAACATTGGCAAATATGTTCTCCCATTCAGTGGGCTTTCTTGTTGTTTTGTTGATGGTTTCTTTTGCTGTGCAAAAGCTTTTTATTTTGATGTAGTCCCATTTGTTTATTTTCTCTTTAGTTTCCATTGCCCTAGGAGCTGTATGTTAAATACATTGCTATGACAAATGTCAGATATTTTGCTGCCTATGGCTTCTTCTAAGATTTTTATGGTTTCTCATCTTATGTTTAAGTCCTTTATTCATTTTGACTTTATGTTTGTGTATGGTGTAAGTTACTGGTCTAGTTCATTTTTTGCAAGTATCTGTCCAGTTTTCCCAATACCATTTATTGAAGAGACTGTCTTGATTCCATTGTATGGTCTTGCCTCCTTTGCCTACATTGCACATAATGGCTTATGTCAATTTCTGGGTTCTCTGTTTCTCTGTTCTGTTTCACTCATCTATATGTCTATTCTTATGCCAGTACCAGGCAGTTTTGAGAACAGTGGCTTTGTAATACAGCTTGAAATCTGGTATTGAGAGCCCACCTACTTTGTTCTTCTTTCTCAGGATTGTTGTGGCTATTCGGGGTCTTTTTTTATCCCAGATGAATTTTTGGAGAATTTGTTCTAGGTCTTTGAAGTATACCCTTGATATTTTAATGGGGATTGCATTGAATTTATAGATTGCTTTGGGTAGTGTGGACATTTTAATGATGTTGATTCTATCAATCCATGAACATGGTATATTCTTCCATTTGTTCATGTCTTCCTCTATCTCTTTTTTCAGCGTCCTGGAATTTTCCGAGTACAGGTCCTTTATCTCCTTGGTTAAGTTTATTCCTAGGTAACTTAATTTTTTTGTTGCAATGGTAAATGGGATTGCTTTTTTAATTTCTCTTTCTGTGAGTTCATTATTGGTGTATAGAAAAGCCTTAGACTTCTGGCTGTTAATTTTGTATCCTGCTATATTGCCAAATTTATTTATTAAGTCTAGTAGTTTTTTGATTGAGTCTTTGGGGTTTTCTAGGTACAATATCATGTCATCTGCAAATAAGGACAGTTTTACTTCTTCTTTTCCAATTTGGATGCCTTTTATTTCTTCTTCTTGTCTGATCACAATGGCTAGCACATCCAGCACTATGTCGAACAGGAGTGGTGAGAGTGAGCACCGCTGTCTTGTTCCTGTTCTTAGGGGAAATGGTTTTAGTTTTTGCCCATTGAGTATGATGTTGACTGTGGGTTTGTCATATGTGACTTTTATTATGTTGAGGTATGATCCCTCAATTCCCATCTTGCTTAGAGTTTTTATCAAGAAAGGGTGTTGGATTTTGTCAAATGCTTTTTCTGCAGCAATGGATATGATTATATGGTTTTTATCTCTCAGTTTGTTTATGTGATGTATCACATTTTTAAAAAATATATTTTATTGATTTGTTACAGAGAGGAAGGAAGAGGGATAGAGAGTTAGAAACATCAATGGGAGAGAAACTCGATCAGCTGCCTCTTGCACACCTCCTACTGGGGATGTGCCTGCAACCAAGGTACAAGCCCTTGACCGGAATTGAACCTGGGACCCTTCAGTCCACAGGCCGACGCTCTATCAACTGAGCCAAACCAGTTAGGGCATATCACATTTATTGATTTGCAGATATTGTACCATCCTTGCATCCCTGGAATAAATTCTACTTGGTCATGGTGTATGATCTTTCTAATGTAATGCTGGATTCAATTTGCTAGAATTTTGTTGAGGATTTTGGCATCTATATTCATGAGGGATATTGGCCTGTAGTTCTCTTTCATTGTGTTGTCTTTATCTGGTTTTGGGATTGGGGTAATGCTGTCTTCATAGAAAGAGCTTGGAAGTGTTCCTTCCTCTTGAATTTTTTGGAATAGTCTGAGGAAAGTAGGTTTTATTTCTTCTTTGAATGTTTGATAAAACTCTCCTGTGAAGCCATCTGGTCCAGGGCTTTTGTTTGTTTGAAGATTTTTTATTACTGCTTCAATTTCCTCCATAGTTATCGGCCTATTCAGATTTTTCGATTCCTCCTGGCTGAGTTTTGAAAGGTCGTATTTTTTTTAAGAATATGTCCATTTCTTCTAGGTTGACCAGTTTGTTGGAGTAGAGTTGCTCATAGCATTTTTTTACGATTCTTCATATTGCTGCGGGGTCTGTTTTATTTCACCTCTTTTGTTTCATATTTTGTTTATTTGTGTCTTCTCTCTTTGCTTCTGGGTGAGCCTGGCTAGAGGTTCATCAATGTCGTTTATCCTTTCAAAGAACCAGCTCTTGGTTTCATTGATCTTTTGTATTGTTTTTTGGACTCTGTGTCATTTATTTCTGCTCTGATCTTTATTATTTTCTTCCTTCTGCTCACTCTGGTCTTTTCTTGTTGTTCTTTTTCTAATTCTTCAAGTTGCAGAGTTAGATGGTTTATTATCAGTTTTTCTTGTTTTTTTGAGGTAGGCATGTAATGCTATGAACTTCCCTCTCAGTACTGCTTTCATTGTGTCCCAAAGATTTTGGATTGTTGTGTTTTCATTGTCGTTTGTTTCCAGGATGTGTTTTATTTCTTTTTTGATCTCTTTGGTAACCCACTCATTGTTTAACAGTATGCTATTCAGCCTCCAAGTGTTTGAGTATTTGTGATTGTTTTTACTGTAGTTGATTTCTAATTTTATGCCATTGTGATAGACACTTTTTGAAAGAGGACATTCAGAAAGCCAAGAGACATATGAAAACATGCTCAAAGTCATCATCCGAGAGATGCAAATCAAAACAATAATGGGGTACCACCTCACATCTGTAAGAAAGGCTATCATCAACAAATCAACAAACGACAAGTGCTGGAGAGAATATGGAGAAAAAGGAACCCTACTTCACTGCTGGTGGGAACGCAGGCTGGTGCAGCCACTGTGGAAAACAGTACGGTGTTTCCTCAAAAAATTAAAAATGGAACTGCCATTTGGCCCAGTAATAACACTTCTAGGAATATATCCCAAGAAAACAGAAACACCAATCAAAAAGAATATATGCATCCCTATGTTCATAGTGGCACAGTTTACAATAGCTAAGATTTGGAAACAGCCTAAATGCCCATCAGCAGATGAGTGGATTAGAAAACTGTGGTACATCTACACAATGGAATACTATGCTGCTATAAAAAACAAGGAATTCTTACCACTGGCAACAGCATGGATGGAACTGGAGAGCATTATGCTAAGTGAAATAAGCCAGTCAGTGAAAGAAAAATACCACATGATCTCACTCATTTATGGATAATAAAGAACATTATAAATTAATGAACAAAAATAGATACAGAGGCAGAGAAGCATTGAACAGACTGTCTAACAACAGTGGGAAGGCTGGGGAGTGTTGGGGGCAGGGGGAGGTAAGAGGTCAACCTAAGGACTTGTATGTATGCATATAAGCATAACCAATGGATGCAAGACACTGGGAGGGAGGTGAGGGCATGTGTTGGGGGGTAGGGAAGGCTGGGGAAGGTCAATTGGGGGGAAAAAAAGAAGACATATGTACTACTATTTGTAATAATTTAAACAACAACAACAAAAGACTCATTTGTAAGTGTACACATCTCTTGCCATTAACTTGATGACTAGATTACTCTTTCTCTTAAGGAAGGGCTGTACAAATTCTCTCTTCTCTCTCATTGGTATTTCTCATCAAAAGTTTAGAAACTGTTAATTATTTTGGCAAAATATTTATGTTTTAAATAAGTAGGCATATTATTTTCATTTTATATAAAAAGACAGATTTAAAAGTGATTTTGTTTAGTTATCTGCTGAAAAAGTAGATATATAGTCATACTGTTATTTGACAATCTCTAGATTAATAGAAGCTAGTTTTAGTCATAGTAATTTTAAAATATTATTTTTATTTTAAATCTCATCATCAAATGTGCACAGTTAGTACCTGCTTGTCATTGACACTGTGCTGATTGTCATAAAAAGAAAAAGAAAACACGTATGTCTCACATTCATTATTAACTTATTTTAATAAAATAAAATTATTACTTTCCAGTTTCAGTGTTTGTAATAATCAACTGGGATGTTTTTAAAAAAATAAAAGTGTTAGCAGCCCACCAGCAGAGAACTAATTTATTAGATGTTAGGGGAGATCAAAGTTGTGCATTTGACCCAACCACAAGCAGGAAACCCTTGCTTCCACCTCTGCTTGAACACAGGAAAATACTTGTTTGGGTTTGTCTTTCTCATAGAATTTTGTCAAAAGTAGCAGGACTCAGAATTCTGTGATCCATCCTCTTCCCTTACAGGTACAAGTTCAAAGGTATTTGTTGTGACTCCCAATTATTACAAGTTATAGTTCACCAAATGTTTTTCCTAAAGACAAGTATCACAAGCTAATTATCAGGCTGGATAGCCTTTTTTATTTCTGCTGTCCACATACCAAGACAAAGCCCATATTTTTAAATTTTACTGCTGCAAAGCCCCACTTTCAAGTAACAGTTCCTGCATTAGTATTCAGGCTATACTGTTGTAACAACAACAAAAACACATTTAGTGGCTTGAATAACATGGGAGTTTACCTCATACAAAATAGTACAGAAGTAAATTATCCAGGGCTGGTGGAAATTATCTGCTGCAAGAAAACATTTAGGGGTCCAGGCTTCTTTCATCTTGCTCTATCACCTCTAAGTGTTCTGTCCTTGATCCCATCATCAATGTTGGCTAGCATACATATCCACATTCCAGACCTGAAGGAGGTGAATGAGGAAATTCAGGGTTAGTGGCTTTATATTTAAAGTGATGATCCAAAAGTTGCTCACATAATTTCCTTGCATATACCACTGGCCCAAGTGAGTACACGGGTGCATCTACACTAAAAGAGGCTAAGAATTATATCTTACTGGGTTATCAGGTTGTAACTAAAACTTGGGAGCTCCACTATTAAAGAAGAACAATCAGCACTCAGTGCCACAAAACAGTAGTTGTGAAGGATGAGAAAACTGAATGGAAAAGTATTATTTGCTATTCAAGTGTTAAGTTTTAAAAGTTATAATCTCTATTATTACTAAAACACTCTTTTCAGATCCCCATTTGTTGTGCAATATTCCTCCTATAGAAACTACAGGCTTGTTAAAAATAATTTTACTATTTAATTTACTAAATGAGAAGTCATCTGATTAAACAAATAGGCTCACTTTCTGGGACCTAAGGCCCAACGATTTCTGAATTTGTAAAACCAAAAGTGAACCCACTCCATACACAGTCCACACTGACTCAGCACTTTTATGCAGAACTAGAGGCCTGATGCACGAAATTCGGGCACAGGTAGGGTCCCTATGCCTGGTCGGCAATCAGGGCAGATCGGGGCCTTCTGGCTGCTGGCTGGGGCCTTCCTTCATTCCACATCACCCCCTGGTGGTCAGTGCATGTCTCCTGGTCGAACTCCCGCTGGGACAATTTGCATATTAGGCTTTTATATAGAGAGATAATTAATGTGAAATGATATGTTAGGGTTATTTGGTCTCTAATGTCCCTTCCAGCAATAACACTCGATGATTTGTACTGCAAAAAGTGAAAATTTCTTCATATTACTAAATATTAGCATGACGTATTTACATTATCATTTTTTTTTCAGTTTGATTAAATTAAACCTATCAGATAAAGAGCTATACATCTTTTGAAGTTAATACCTCTTACCTTAGAGATAAAACTTTTCACATGCACCAGAGCCATAAAATTCTGGATCCTTGTCAGCCATCCAGAAATATTAAAAATAAGTAGCCATCCTGGAAACTTATATTAGCTTCACACACTAATAGGTATTTCATTTTCTATTTCTGTACATAAAATATACAATCATTCTGTATGTACTATAACATTTATATAAATAAGATAATAACAGGAAATGTTAATATTTGTGCATTTGCCCTTTTGCTTAGTTATAAGAAACTTTTTCTTAGTCAATCAGACACCAGATTAATCTGTCTTTCATACATATTCTCAGAGGTTCTATATTTCCATACCAAAGTTATCTAATATAATTGGCCCTTAAAAAAATACAAGAAATTGTTTATCTTGTACAAGGGAAACAAAGAAACAAAAATTAACTACTGTAATTTAGGTGTTTCATGCCAAGACACCTGAATAAGATGGTTATATAGTTGCTAATATTCATCTACGTGTTAATACCCTAATTTATGGGACATTGTCTATCCTTTATTGCAAGCCCAATCCTTCATATTTCTATTATCGTAGAAGAAATTCCATATTTATAATTTAGTCAGTATTGAGTTTTGAGCCATAAATGAAAGAACTCAAACTAATCCACATATATTTTTATAACTTTCAAATAGAAGGATATAAAAATAGGTGGAGAAGCCCTAAAGCAAAGTAGTAAGCAGATCAAGGTTGATGACAAATTTTCAAAACTCCTACCAGTGTTTATTTTATTTTAGTTCTATATTGAATTAAAGAAATGAGCCCACACTATGTGTTAGGATAGAGGGAACACTCTCTGAGTGGAAAGATAATATTTTAAGGAGACTTTGCTGTTTTCATATTAATACCAATGACTTGCATTGCATAGAGACAGGAGCATATAAACATATGGCAATGCAAACAGACTCTAAATTAATCCTGATGAAGAAGTTAACAAATAAGTTCTTTAAAACAACTATGATTAATATATCTAAGAAGCTAGAGAAATAAATGGAGAAAGTTTATAAATGAAGAAAACTCAAATCTAAAAATATTGAATAGAAATTCTAGATTTAAATAATACAGTAACTAAAATTATTAAAAAGAAACTCTATATAGGACAAGACTAGATTGAGATAATGAAAGATAACAATATATGTGTTAAATCTGAAAAAATAAATGCATGCATTAAATAGTTTGATTTATATGTGAAATAGTTAGAATATATACCCTTCATCTCTCAGTGAAAAGAATCCTGGAAAAAAGAGTGAGAGAAAATGAGGCAAAAGCAATATTTAAAGAATTAAATGTCTAAAAATTGTCCAAAAATATTGAAAGACATGAACCTTAAGATTCAAGAAGACCTATAAACTATCTTTGGACTGAAAAATAAAAATAGAAAGAAGAAAATTATACCTAGGCACATGACCATAATACTACCAGAAAAAGAAAAAAAAATTTTAAAGAAAAAATCTTGCAAGCAGCCAAAGGAAAAAAGAGACATTACTTCCAAAGGGACAAAAATAACACTGACAACTGATTTGTCAAATAAATGATGAAAGCTAGAAGTCAGCGGGATTACATTATTGAAGTTTGAAAGAAAATTCCTCTTACACTTGAATTCTAGTTACAGCGAAAATAATCTTCAAAAGAGAAGACAAAACTAGACTGTAGAATTGCAAGAAAACATTGATCACATCCAAACACAGCTGAAAAAGCTAGAAATGCTACAGCATCAGTTCTCTTGAATATATCAGAAAGCTGAGGACAACAAGACATCTATATGAATGAATGTTCAAACACTTTTTAGTGCTTGCATTCTCAGTGAAGCAGCAAGAAGAGAAAAAAAAATATATATATATATATATAGTATGGGCTAGGGGAAAACAGCCAAAACTTTCACATTTATTGACAGAGTGTGGCCTCATTTATTTATTGAAATTCCAAGGAATCTACAGAGCAAGATTACATTAATTGTCATTTCTTACACTCAGGATATGTTTAAATATATTTATTGCATGTGCTTTTGTCTAGAATGAGAATCCCTGCTGGGTACACTTCCCTCTTAGGTCAATGGAAAAATATAGTACTAAATATCTAAAGATTCAAAAGATGTTAGAATAAGGAACTAAAATATTCCATAAAGACAATAACAAACTCTATATTTGGATTTGATTATTGGATAGTCATTGATTTTGTAATTTCCAAGTCTTAATGGTGAAAGTAAACTGCGAATTCACAAAAAAAAAGCCATGTTGAGTATGTAAAGCTGTCATGTGTGAATGTCATCTAATCTTCACAATATCTACCGATGACATAGTCAATGTTACCATCATTTTTTGGTTGAGTAAACTTAAGCCCATGGTTAAATAACTAGCTTAATACACAGAGAAATTCTAGTTTCTCTGACAGTAAAACTCATAGGGTCAGAAATAAAATAAAATAAAATCTAGTAAATATAGGCTGCACTTTACCATAATTGAAGCTTACTACATGTATCTGCATATGAACATTGCCCGAAGTGTAAATATACCTTATTCTGACATCGATGTACATAATAACAATAGAGCGAAAAGTGAGAGTTGTCAGAGTTCTCTTATTTGGTAGGGAATTAACTTATTTTATATTACAAAAAAACCCCACTTGTTTCTCTTAATAATGACACTTGAGAATTCATTAAAGTCCGCACTCTCTGTGTCACCCTTTCATTTGTTCCCTTACTTGTTCTCATATCTTTCCTCAGTGGAAGTTCTATTTCAGTATGCCTGTCCTTTGAGGATGAAAAAAAAGAAACAGTTCTACAACACATTTTTTTTTCCTTAAGAAAAATATTTAGTGTAGGATCACTGGCAATATTATCAATATATTATTATTATTATCATCATCATTATTATTATTTTGTTTCCCCTTGACTATAGGTTTGGCACTTAGACTAAATAAGGATCAAGTAAATGAGCAACTGGCTGTGGCACAGCTGGTCCACAAATATCAGTAGGGATGTGTTGGGGGATGTATTTCCATGTTATTAACCACACAACTAATTTAGCCATGGAAACTGATATTATTTTGAGAGTTGGGAAAGAATAGATCAACTCAGCTACAGCTATAACAGACACAAACTCAGTTCCTTTAACATAGGCATAACACTCTTTAATTTTAATAAAAACTTCTTTGTTCACCTTGAGAGATGTTTTCAGTCTTTGTTATAATTTGAATCCAGTTAGATTTGTGATTTTAGGGTTCTTAGCTCTGGTAATTCATACAAGAATGTCTTTCCTACGAGTATCTTTGCTCCATCATTAATGAATAACATCAAATCTGAGAAATATGCATTTAATATGTGTTTGAATGTCTATTTGAAAATCTCATTTTTTAAAGCCAAAGGCAGAATATTTTTGCACATTCCAGTCCTCTGGAGGTTCTGTCTATGTCTACAATATGCTGACAAGGTACTGTTCTCTCAAGCAAACGTAATTTTCTTTCAAAATAACTCCAAATGTTTGTATCAAGTCAGTTCAGAGAAAGGGATAAGTGGTTCAGGACACTGCTCAAAATTATGCTTTACTGGAGAAACTTCTTTGGCATAATTTATATACTAGTGGAATAAGTGTTATAATATAAATGCATTTAGAAGAGCATAATGGTTGCAATGCATAATGCCTAAGTTCTAATCTTAGCTTTGCCACTTAAAGCTGAAGTGCACATAGGAAAATCATGTGCACACACATGACACCAGTACCTTGAGCATATCTGTAATAATAAAAGCATAATATGCTAATTAGACCAGACAGCCGAATGACCTTCCGGACATCATTCCAGACATCCTTCAGGATGAAGCCGCTGCAGCGGGGACCAAGGCAGAGGTGATTAGGGGCAATCAGGCAGGCAGGCAAGCAGTTAGGGGTGATCAGGCAGGCAGGCAGAGTGGTTAGGGGCCATCAGGCAGGGATCGGGCCTAAACTGGCAGTCAGACATTCCCTGAGGGGTCCCAGATTCCGAGAGGGTACAGGCCGGGCTGAGGGCCCCCCCTCCCATGCACGAATTTCATGCACCAGGCCTCTAGTTAATAAATAAATTCTTCTGTGTCTCAGTTTCCTCAAACATAATTTTATGAATCTCCTGTGAGAATGAAATGTATTAATACATACATAGATGTGCAATGCTTGGAAAACTCATCCCCACATATTTAGAGTCCTGTAAATGTTAGCAATTTTTATTATTGTTGTTGCTGCTGCTCTTGCTATTATTCATGCACTCAGTATTGATGTGCATTGGATTAATAATAGTACTTCTTTAACACTGTGTAGAAAAGCACTTCAATCATGTAGAAAAATATTCACCATCCCCCTGTGAAACTGGATCAAATCTTCATAGCTAAGTTCCTTTTTTGATGAATATTCAATTGGCCTTGCAATTTCTATCTTTTTTCAATGTTTTTTCTCTATGCTACTTAAATATGCACAATGAAGTACTGGTGTCATGTGTGTGCACATGATTTTCCTATGTGCACTTCAGCAATTCAAAGGATACTTGAGAACAATGTCAAAATTATATTTTGGCAAATTCCACAATCCTTGGAACAACCAGGACTTGAGGATCTTTCAGAAGAAAGATTTTCGTTAGTGATAATGAATATATTTTCTCCTTGATAAGCTGAGATAAAAAACAATACTAATGTCTAAATCCTCAGTATTATTTAGTTTCAAATTCTAATGATTTTTAATCTCCCCAAAAGTCTTAGGTGGTTCAGGGTTGGATGGGTTACAATTCCAGAAACAAAGTACATAGGTTAGCCCTAGACAGTTTGGCTCAGTGGATAGAGCGTCAGCCTGCAGACTAAAGGATCCCAGGTTTGATTCTGGCCAAGGGCACATGCCCAGGTTGCAGGCTTGATCCCCAGTAGAGGGGTGCAGGAGGCAGCTGATCACTGATCCTCTCTCATCATTAATGTTTCTATCTGTCTCCCCCTCTCTCTTCCTCTTAATAAATTTAAAAAAAAAATTTTTAAGTACACACTTAATATGGCTCATTGTGGGAGAAGTGGGACAAATTGGTGGATATTATAAAATTGTCTATAAGGCAATAACATAAACTATGAGACGATATAATCAAAGTCTCTGAGCTTTTCAAACAGTAGCTAAGGGTATGCAGAGGAAGTAGAGAATGAGAGTATACAACTTCTACCTTTCCTCTCCTTTTGCATTTTCAAATATCCCTATTGCACCCAATATTTAGAAAACTACTTGAATAAATTTTGATTTCTGTCCTGCCAACTGATCTTGTAGTATCCTTTGAGGTAATCAGATAAAATCTTGGTGTTTCCTAACCATTGTTGAAAGTCACTGGGAAAAAATAATTTAACTAAATGGAAGAAAATTAAGGTCCTTATCTTTAAAATCCCCAAATCAAAGAAAACTCTTCTTTTGTCCTAAGAAGCAACTTCAACAATTGATGCAAAATTCTAGCTAGTTTTTAAATTATTGCTAATAATGACCCAGCATGGCCCAGTTACACTCTTTTTTGTCTTGCTGTTTCTGCTTCCCAAAAGGGTTAATACTTTCTTGACTCAGAGTTTTATTGTCACACATAGTAAAAGGAAATATCAACAAACTCATGAAACAAGACAAAGAGAGAATTAGTTAACTTTATATCATGTGTGTTTAATATGGTTTTATATCTGTAAATGCTCTTTATAATTGGGATTCTTCCACTTTTAAAGTTGTTAGGTTAGAGGTTGCTTTAATGTGTGTTTCCCAGGAGGAAACCTTGATATGACAATATCAGGGAAAGTGGCTTATTTGGAATTTGCAAGAAACATTGAAGGAATGTGATAAGTAAGACAAGGAAGGGAATGCAGTTAATAAAGAGGATATTATAAAGGGAGCAGCCACTGTGGGTGACTAGAGCTTAGATCTGCAGAAAACTTTGGGGGATGGTATAAAACACATACCTCACATTTATTCCATAGGAGAGGCAAATGAGCTGGGGTCTTTAACCTCTATCTCCAGTTTGTCATTGATTAGGGTTGGTTCTTAGGGAATGGGGGAGAGTGATATTAATTCCTTGGTGTTCCTAGCCTGCTGGGGTCTTAACACAAGGGTTTTCTTCCCCTCATAAGAAAGACTCTGACAAAGAAATTTGGATACTCTTTGCAAGTTGGGCAGCAGGCATTAAAGTGGTAATGTCAAAGTGCAGAGTACCAATTGCATTTGCTAAAAATGGTCTCCCTTGGTGTCTTTTAAATAAAAGCTATTCTGATTCTAGCTGTTCTTCCTACATGCTTGCATAAAACACCTTGTTTTCTCATTATTTCATTACATTTCAATTGCTTATTTATCTGTACAACTCATATTGTTCACCAATGAAACAGTAGTTGCTCAACAAATATTACTGTAATAAATTAAAAAAAAATAAGTCCTCAGAATCCAGAGTGGAGGATGGCTACTGGCAAGAAGGTAGGGAGGAAGAGTGTATGAGAGAGTGAGGGAGCAATAGAGGAGTGTGTGGATGTGTGTGGGATGTGTGTGTGAGCTAGGGACAATTAGATCCTGCAGGTCTTCCAAGGGGCTGGCAAAATGGACAGTCTTAGACAGCAAAACCCCGCTGCCACCGTGGACACTCCAGGGGTGGCCAGCATGGGCACAGAGACCACGCCATCTTGAAAAACAGAACTTCTTGAGACTAGGCTCCTAGCCTCACCACCACCCAATCTGGTCTAGACACAAACCAGGACCCTGCAGCCACTGGGGACAAAGACCTGCGACCACAGCTGTAGACCCATAGACCCCAAGAATCCAGGAATCCCGGCTGCAGATTTCTGTGAATCACAGAGCTCATCCCTCTTCCCACAGGCTCGCTGCAGCGCCACAGGAACTGCTAGACCTGCCCCGCACAAGCAGGCCTCCTACCCACACAGGGCGGCTCCGGCTCTGCTGCCCAAATTTGAGTCTGGGTGCGTGGACATGGAGAATCTGCTTCCCACAGAGCACACTCTAACGAACAGACCCCACATCCACACAGGGCGGCAGTGCCATCTGACTTTGATTCTGGGCAAGTGCACACGGAAGTCTGTTTTTCACAGCACAGGAGTGGACCTCCTGCTGACACAGGGTGGCTGTACAACCCGGTCCCCCAAGCAGATCAGGGACCCTGATTCTCTGCATGAGAGGCAGCACTGAGCACCAGTGACTTGACTTTGTTTCTCATCATGCGCACCTGGGATCCCTGATTCCCAGTGCATGCATACTAAGAGCCAGTGACTCCAACTCTCGGCGCATGTGCACACAGGGAACCTGATTCTCAGAGTGAGGTTGCACCAAGCAAAAGAGACTCCGATACTCGATTCTCGGTGCAGGCACACGGGGACTCTGACTCCTGGCATGTGCAAGGGGACTCTGATTTTTGGCACACGCTGGCGGGGTCTCTTTATCAGCGTGGCTCAGGCGAGGTTCCTGATTCTAGGTGCATGCACAAGGCTGCACTGAGCACTGGTTACCTGATCCAGGGCGAGTGTGGCTCCCACCAGACCACAGCAGCCACACGTCTTGGTGTCAGAGCTCTTCAGTGACACTTGGGTGGTGCAAAGCTCCCACTGCACATGGCCCAGGCCCCTGCAACTTGGCATTTGAACCTTCTGGTGATAGTTAGAATGGGGAGACAACAAAACAATCCCCAGAGAAAAGAAAAAGAGGAATCGCCAAGAAAGGAAATAAGTGAAATGGAGGCATGCAACATGACAGAAAAAGAATTCAGAGTAATGGTCCTACAGTTCATACTGCGGATGGACGAGAAAATCAACAACCTATGCAAAAATTAGGAAGCAATAAAAAGTGATATAGCTGTAATCAAAAACACCACAGAAGGTTTCAACAGTAGATTAGAAGAAGCAGAGGACCGAATAAGTGAGTTAGAAGATTAGGTAGAGAAACAAGCCCAATCTGAACAGCAGCTGGAGAAAAAAATGAAAAAAACAGGAGGAGAGCCTAAGGGAGCTTTGGGACAACACGAAACAAAGCAACATACATACAATAGGGCTGCCAGAAGGACAAGAAGAACAGCAAAGATTAGAAAATCTATTTGAAGAAATGACAGAAAACTTCCCAGATATGGGGAAGAAAAAGTTGCACAAGTACAGAGTCCCAAGCAAGATGAATCCCAAAAGACCCACACCAAGACACATCATAATTACAATGGCAAATGTTAAAAAGAAAGAGAGAATTTTAAAGGCTGCAAGAGAGAGACAGAGAGTTACCTACAAATGATTCCCCATCAGATTATCAAATGATTTCTCAACAGAAACACATCAAGCTAGAAGGGAATGGAAGGAAGTATATAAAGTGATGCAAAGCAAAGGACTGAGTCCAAGAATACTCTATCCAGCAAGACTAACAATCAAAACTGAAGGGGAAATCAGGAGCTTCACAAACAAAAAAATGCTAAGGGAATTTATCACTACCAAGCCAGCCATGCAAGAAATGCTAAAGGGAATGCTGTAAAAAGAAGAAATAGAAAGGGAAGAAGGAACACAGGCATAAAGTACAGAAATGGCTACAAACAAGTACCTATCAATAATAACATTAAAAGTAAATGGATTAAATGCTCCAATCAAAAGATATCGAGTGACTGAATGGATAAGAAAACATGACCCATATAGATGCTGTCTACAAGAGACCCACCTCAGAACAAGGGACTCACACATACTGAAAGTGAAGGAATGGGAAAATATCTTTCAGGCAAATGGAAATGAAAAGAAAAAAAAGCTGTGGTAGCAATACTTATATTTGACAAAATAGACCTCAAAGTGAATACCATAAAAGAGACAAGAAAGATCACTTAATAATTCTAAAAGGATTGATGTAACAAGAGGATATAACTCTGGTAAATATTTATGCACCCAATGCAGGAGCACCCAAATACATTAAAAAAAAAAAAAAACTTCTGAAAAATATAAGGGGAGAGATTGACAGCAACACAATCATAGTAGGAGACTTTAATACCCCATTAATATCATTGGATAAATCCTCTGCACAAAAAATGAGCAAAGAAACATCAATCCTAAATGACTCACTAGATCAGATGGACTTAATCAACATCTTTAGAACATTGCACCCCAAAACTACAGAATATACATTCTTCTCAAGTGCACATGGGGCATTTTCAAAGATAGACCACATATTGGGACACAGGCAAAGTCTCTCCAAATTCAAGAGAATTGAAATCATATCAAGTATCTTCTCAGATCACAATGGCATAAAATTAGAAATCAACTACAGTAAAAACAATCACAAATACTCAAACACTTGGAGGCTGAATAACATACTATTAAACAATGAGTGGGTTACCAAAGCAATCAAAGAATAAATTAAAAAACATCCTGGAAACAAACGACAATGAAAACACAACAATCCAAAATCTTTGGGACACAATGAAAGCAATCCTGAGAGGGAAGTTCATAGCATTACAGGCCTACCTCAAAAAAAAATAAATAAATAAAAACAAGAAAAACTCATAATAAACCATCTAACTCTGCAACTTGAAGAATTAGAAAGAGAGCAACAAGAAAAGCCCAGTGTGAGCAGATAGAAGGAAATAATAAAGATCAGAGTGGAAATAAATGACATAGAGGCCAAAAACAAAACAAAACAAAACAAAAAATAACAATACAAAAGATCAATGAAACCAAGAGCGGATTCTTTGAAAGGATAGACAAAATTGATGAACCTCTAGCCAGGCTCACCAAGAAGTAAAGAGAGAGGACCCAAATAAACAAAATACGAAACAGAAGAGGTGAAATAACAACAGACCCCACAGAAGTACGAAGAATGGTTAAAAAATACTATGAGCAAATCTGCTCCAACAAGCTGGTTAACCTAGAAGAAATGGACATATTCCTAGAAAAATATGACCTTCCAAAACTCTACCAGGAGGAATAAAAAAATCTGAATAGGCTGATAATTATGGAGGAAATTGAAGCAGTAATCAAAAAACTTCCAACAAGCAAAAGCCCTAGACCAGACGGCTTCATGGGGGAGTTTTATCAAACATTCAAAGAAGAAAGAAAACTTATGTTCCTCAGACTATTCCAAAATAATTCAAGAGGAAGGAGCAATTCCAAGCTCTTTCTATGAATCCAGCATTACCCTAATCTCAAAACCAGATAAAGACAATACAAAGAAAGAAAATTACAGGCTAATATCCCTCATGAACATAGATGCCAAAATCCTCAACAAAATTCTAGCAAATCGAATCAAGCATTACATTAGAAAGATCATACACCATGACCAAGTGGGATTTATTCTGGGGATGCAAGGATGGTACAATATCTGCAAATCAATAAATGTGATACACCACATAAATAAACTGATAAAAACAATATAATCATATCCATTGGTGCAGAAAAAAGCATTTGACAAAATCCAACACCCTTTCTTGATAAAAACTCTCAGCAAGGTGGGAATAGTGCGATCATACCTCAATATAATAAAAGCCATATATGAAAAACCCACATCATACTCAATGGACAAAAAACTAAAACCATTTCCCCTAAGAACAGGAACAATACAGGGATGCCCACTCTCACCACTCCTGTTCAACATAGTACTGTTAGTCCTAGCCATTGCGATCAAACAAGAAGAAGAAATAAAAGGCACCCAAATTGGAAAAGAAGAAGTAAAACTGTCCTTATTCGCAGAAGACATGATATTGTATATAGAAAACCCCAAAGACTCCATCAAAAAACTACTAGACTTAATAAATGAATTTGCAATGTAGCAGGATACAAAATTAACACCGAGAAGTCTATGGCTTTTCTATACACAAATAATGAACTCACAGAAAGATAAGTTAAAAAAAGCAATCCCATTTACCATTGCAACAAAAAAATTAAGATACCTAGGAATAAACTTAACCAAGGAGACAAAGGACCTTTACTCAGAAAATTCCAGGACACTGAAAAAAGAGATAGATAAAGACATGAACAAATGGAATAATATACCATGTTCATGGATTGATAGAATCAACATCATTTGTTTATTTTCTCTTTAGTTTCCATTGCCCTAGGAGCTGTATCAGTAAAGATATTACTCCTAGGGCAATGGAAACTAAAGAGAAAATAAACAAATGGGACTACATCAAAATAAAAAGCTTCTGTGCAGCAAAAGAAACCATCAACAAAACAATAAGAAAGCCCAATGCATGGGAGAACATATTTGCCAATGTTATCTCTGATAGGGTTTAATCTCTAACATTTACAGGGAACTCATACAACTTAACAAAAGGACAGTAAATAATCCAATAAAAAATGGGCAAAGGACCTAAATAGACACTTTTTGAAACAGGACATTTAGAAAGCCAAGAGACATATGAAAACATGCTCAAAGTCACTAATTATCTGAGAGATGCAAATCAAAATGACAATGCAGTACCATCTCACACCTGTCAGAATGGCTATCATCAACACTGCAACAGCATGGATGGAACTGGAGAGCATTATGCTAAGTAAAATAAGCCAGTCGGTGAAAGAAAAATGCCTCATGATCTCACTCATTTATGGATAATAAAGAACATTATAAACTGATGAACAAAAATAGATACAGAGGCAGAGAAGCACCAAACAGAATGTCAAACTATAGCAGGAACACTGGGAGGGTTTGGGCATGGGGTGAGGGGGGAGGTAAGAGATCAACCGAAGGACTTGTATGCATGCATATAAGCATAACCAATGGACACAAGACACTGGGGGCTGGTGGTGAGGGCATGTGCTTGAGGGTAGAGGAGGCCAGGGGAAAATCAATGGAGGGAAAAAAAAGAGAGATATGTACTACTATTTGTAATACTTGAAAAATAAAATAAAATTTAATAAAAAGAAATCCAGAATGATGTTTTACAGTCTTACATTAATGATTTTTCCTATTTACCTCATGCTGATCTAGACTACTTGCATACTTCTGATTCATAGGCAAGAGTATTCTAGTATTTTAAACACAATTTACAACTATCTGTACTTAGACGTTTTTTTCCAGTTACTTCTATTGATCCACCCCATTACCATCCTATATAATAAAAGGCTAATATGCAAATTGTTCCCTCCGGAGTTCAACTGACTGGGAGTTCGACTATTCGCTATGATATGCGTTGACCACCAGGGGGCAGTGTGGAATGAAGGATCCAGCTGGCAGCCAGCAGCTGCCAGCCAGGGGAAGGAAGGCCCTGGCCGACAGCCAGAAGGCCCCAATTGGCCCTATTTGCGAGCCAGGTCTAGGATTTTTACCCGTGCACAAATTTCATGCACTGGGCCTCTAGTTTAATTAGAAGTTTGAGTGAAGAAAATAAAATGCCATACACATGTCTTGGCATACCCTCATTTTGAGGTAAGTGCCTTAAATACCAAAAAGAAGGCATTGCAATTACATGAGTGAATATGCCACTTTACCTGTCAATTCATTAAAATTTAAAAGGTTGGCTCCACAGAGAAATGAGAACAATAGCTTGGTAATAAAATTTTAAGTGAACAAGAATAATTCTTCCAGTTTGAGAGTGACCTAAGAATATGCATTCAGTAGGAGTGCTGACCAGTTGAGCTGTGGAAAAGTATTCATGGAGGAGTAAAAGAGAATCTTCTATCAACTTCATGTCTCTTGCTGTCATTACTTACATTTCACACATATAATAAAACCAGAGGAGGCCCAGAGCACAAAATTCATGTGCAGGTACGGTCCCTAGGCCTGGCCAGCGATCGGGGCCATCTTCCCCAGCTGCCCACAGCCGCACCGCCCCCCGCCACTCCCCACCCCTGGTTCCCCATTTGCCATTGGGTGATCAGAGCCTGATGGCCGGGAAGGGACCGAGAGGTTGGCCATTCCCACCCGCTCGCCGGCCCCACCCCCGCCGCAGGTCACCCTGTGTGTGTGGGGTGATCGGTGGGGCAGGGGCCTTGGCCTGGCACTGCCCATGTCCCCTGCCACCCACCTTCGGTTCCCCATTTGCCATTGGGTGATCGGAGCCTGCCAGCTGGGATAAAGGACTCAGAGGTGGTCAGTGCACCTTATAGTGACTGGTTGAGCAGTCATTCTGGTCATTCTACCATTAGGGTCAATTTGCATATTACCCTTTTATTGTATAGGATAGAGGCCCAGTGCATGGGTGGGGGCCAGCTGGCCTGCCCTGATGGGGGCCCTGGATCAGGGTGGGGGTCGCTGTGGGGGGGTGGGGCTGGCCAGGGCAAGGGACCATCAGTGATTTGCAGGCTGGCCACACCCCCGGGTTGGGGTAGAGGTCCACACTGGGGTGGGGGCCTGCCGGTGCGAGGGGCTGCAGTTGTTCTGGTCTCTGGTCATTCCCCCGTTTCAGTCGCCGGGCTTTCATTATATGGGATACTTTCAAATTAATGAGGTTTGAATAATATATATTTTAGGACTTTTGTTTTTTGTTTGTTCTTATACCTATGATTTATGCTATTTGTTCAATGGCTTATATTATGAAACACATAATCTATGGCTATATCAACCTCATAGCTGCCATCCAAATATGTAGTGATAAAACAATTTAACTTTTTCTTAAAGAGGGCACATTCTAAGATATTTCTTTACACTTATTCCAAATGCATTTAAATCCCTAGAGACATTGTGTGTGCTTGTGTGTATGCATGCACATATTATCTATCTATCTATCTATCTATCTATCTATCTATCTATCTATCTATCATCTATCTGTCATCTATCTATCTATCTATCTATCTATCTATCTATCAATCATCTATTTATCTATCTATCATCTATCTATCATCTATTATCTATCTCTATGCAGATATGGGGAAGATGAAGGAGATATATTTGAGGATAGTTGTTTTACACCTAGGGCAGTGGTTGGCAAACTCATTAGTCAACAGAGCCAAATATCAACAGTACAACGATTGAAATTTCTTTTGAGAGCCGAAAACTGACTTCTGTGCATGGGCCACGAAGTTTCAATCACACTGTACGTGTGCGCCCGCACGTGGTATTTTGTGGAAGAGCCACACTCAAGGGGCCAAAGAGCCGCATGTGGCTCGCGAGCCGCAGTTTGCCGACCACTGGTCTAGGGAAACAGTGATGATCTCTTCATAGCTTCTTCTACTCCCATGTCCTGTAAGGGTAAGGCATGTCTCTAACCTTTAATAGTTGAAGCTTGCCAAGTCTGCAAGTTGGTAAGAAAGGCATGGACTTTTTATAAATGCAAGGTGAAGGTTTTATAGCTTTGGAGCTCTAGAACTTCTAAGTTAAGGTAATGTATTAAGAAGAAAGCTATTAGAAAATGGCCCCTTCAAATGAGTTCCAGACCCTTTTAGCTAACCATTTCAAACTTTAGATTTAGAAAGCAATGAGTTAGTAAGCAGGAATTAATAATATCCAACACTTTCTGTCATCACTATTTAATAAGTATCATAAGTATTTTACATACATTTTTCTCATTAAATTATAAGAACTGTAGGCATAGGTATATTATGATCATCCATATTCTAAGAGGGTAAGTTTTGAAAACTGAAGTAACTTGCCCAAGGTTCATAGCTCTCAAAGGTTAGAATACACACACGTGCACACACACACACATGCCCACACACACCAAATTTGAATGTCTTCTTTTAAAAACAAAATACTATAAAGCAACATTTTTAGGTAAAAACTATAGCATCTAAACACTGCAGTTATAATCACTTGCACTTTTGTAGTCTCTATCTCTATAGCAAATTTGTAAAAGTTAATAAAAATGTTATGATTCTTTTAAAAGAATTTTTAATTTATTTTAAAGCATTCTCATAGCAATCTGTTTTTATTTCTATTCTGTTAATCATGCCATTATGTATTTCATTATAATTGCCAACATGTTTCTATTCCATGTGAGACACCCTCCTGAAATCAGTTTGTTTTCTTATTACTGTTTTTTTTTCTCCTCAGAGTAACTTTCAAATAGAAAGTATTCAAGAATTATTACATTTGTATACATTAATAATATTTTAATATTATTTTATTATATGTAGTTATATGTCACATGCAATTATATATACAACAATAATAATATATACTTCAAATTGGGTCAAAATTGTTCTTTGGAAAACATACAAAAATATATTTTATCAGATATTAAAAAGGTCTTACTAAATTAAAGAAGAAAATGTATAATCCAGTGTGGAGAAATAAGTCAGGTCCTTAAATATCTGGTATACATATATATAAAAAGGTAAGGTAAAGTTTCAAACTAAGGGCTCCTTTTACTAGGTAAGTTAGAGTTCAGTTCAAACATGAAGACACATGTGGGAAAAGGCAATGTCTGCAAGTATCTGATTTATAATCACATCAATTACTTTGTTACTTAGATAACTTTTATTTCATCTGGCCCAAACTGGTTATAATTGGAAAAGTGATAAATTCTGTTCCATTTTGTTTATGCCTTATCTCTTTTCACAGTGATAACTGTGGGTTGCAAATACAAGTGTAAACATATACAGATATTATAATGAGTTAAATTAAAAACATTCTCATTAACCAATTTTGCTTTTACAAAGCAAACATGCATTTTAATTATCATTCATAATATTGAGATTTTGCAAACCTAAAAAACAAATCTTTCCCATTGAAAACCTTTACAGGGATAAAACAAAGATTTACCATTCCAAATGTCAGTTTGCCAATCGCAGATTTATAGAACATCCTGAACTTGACTAAGGAGGAAGAAATCAAAATCCAATTTATATAATCCTTTGATAACTATTCCAGAGCCTTCCCAGGCACTGCAGCTTATTAGCAGGTGTTAGATTACCCCAGCCAGCTGTCAATACCTGCTGTCACCACTATAGATGCAAATTTTACACAGAGAAACAACAAATATATTCCCCTGATATCCTTCACCATTACATTTTCAAGTTAAAAACTGTAGTCTCTATCATCTTCATGCTGATTCATTATTCAAAATATATATAAGATGCATAATTTTTAAAACTTACATTTTCCCTATCAATTGTTATTGTTGATAAAACATGAAAAAAAGTTCACTTTAAGATACTTAGAAATATGAACATTGTCATGTAAGCAAAAAGTTTCACTGAGTTTTCCACTAGTTAAATTATGGGGGAAATTTCCATGAAATTGCACTTATTTCCAGAATGCAGTTTCCTCTTTTTATTTATACTGTTCTTTGATTTCTGTGTCATTTACAAGATCACAGGTCAGCACTCTTTTAGGCTGAGGCAAAACTCAGAAACTTTGAAATTTGAGATGGATGGTTCAGTGGAGGCTGAGGGTCAGTAGTAAGTTGCAAAAACCTGTGGTTTTGTTGGCTAAATATGGCTCACTTGGTTTTGTAAACATGGGAAAGCTTAGTTTCCCAATCTGGAGGTTATAGGCCAAGTATATGGTGGGAGGTGAAAGGAAGAACTTAACAGAGAGACAAAAATAGAAATGCTGACATGAGCTCTCCAAATGTTTCAGGATGTTTTTTAAACTATGTGTGAAACCTGGGAGGATGCTGAAAAAATAGAAGCCTTGGGAGATTTGAGACCTGGCTTTGACTTTGTAGGTGTCTCAAGTCACACATAGCTTAGTTTGCTAAAGGTAGAAGCATGATGACTTGAGGTGTATGAGCACAACATCCACATAGCTCATTGATTGGCTGATTACTAAACTGTGAAGACATAGGTATTAGTCCTCCTGTCCCCACGCCCCCACCGAGAGCGAGAGCGAGAGCGAGAGCGAGAGCGAGAGAGAGAGAGAGAGAGAGAGAGAGAGAGAGAGAGGCTGCACAGAGATAACTACAGCTGAATGCCATGAGGAAGCAAAGTCTGGTTATGAGTCGGGTTATTTTCCTGAGCAGGATTCAAGGGTGATTTCTTTCCCTGGTTCTTGTCCAGATGGATTAGAAGAATGAAGCCACGACAAAAGATGAAAAATGAAAAGGGTAGAAATTTATTGGAAGCAGATACAGACTCCCATGTAGGGAGGGGTTCCCAAGGGGTAACCCACTAAGCTCTTTATTGCTAAGTTTTATAAAGGCTGTAGTTCTTTGTTTCTTCATGCTCCCTTCTCATTGCTCACTCTTTTCGCAGAATATCAGCTTCAAAGCTCAAACCCCACGTGGTGGCCCCCTCTTTCTCTCCCTCTTCAGTGGTAGAATTCTCTATCTCCTGTGAAAATCTGTTTTCCTCTTTCTCCCATTTGTCAGCATTTCTCTATCCTCTGTGAAAGTTTGTTTCCTTTTTCTCCCCATACCCTGTGGCTTTTCCCTATCTTCTGTGAATGGATGTCTTCCTCTCCCCTTATCCTGTGGCACCTTTTTTATTTTTTTCTCTGTGAATGTATGCCATCTGGCAGCTCCAAGCCCTCCCTATGCCTTCCACCCCCATGGACCCTCTTTATTCTTAAAACTCCCTATATCTGCCTATTTTATCCCTAAAACTCTTTTCAGTGATATGATTTAATTCCTGAAAAAGATATTAAAAGAGTGAAAACACTCAGAATAATAACACAGAACCCAGAGTTAATATACCATTTAAAAATGTTAGGACTTAAGCAAAATTCCTAGATATGCAAAGAAAGTGATGTGACATTTCTTCAGGAGAGAAAAACAAATAAACAAAATAAAACCTTAGTGGACATACAGAAGGCCAAGAGACATATGAAAAAATGCTCAATGTCACTAATCATCAAAGAGATGCAAATTTAAATGGCAAAGCGGTATCACCTCACACCTGTCAGAATAGTTGTCATCAACAAATCAACAAATGACAAGTGCTGAAGAGAAAAGGGAACCCTTGTGCTCTGCTGGTGGGAATGCAGACTGGTGCAGCCACTGTGGAAAACAGTATGGAGTTTCCTCAAAAAGTTAAAAATGGAACTGCCATTTGACCTAGTGATCCCACTTCTCGGAATATATTTTAAGAAACCTGAAACACCAATCACAAAGGACATATTCATCCTTATGTTCATAACAGCACAATTTATAGTAGCTAAGATTTGGAAACAGCCCACGTTCCCATAACCTTATGAGTGGATAGAAAAGCTGTGGTACATTTACCCAATGGAATACTATGCAGGCATAAAAAAGACGAAACTCTTACCATTTCCAGCAGCATTGATGGGTCTGGAAAGTATTATGCTAAGTGAAATTAGAACATGGAACAGACTGATAAATTTCAGAGGAAAGGCAGGTGAGGGAATGTGTGAGTGGGGAGTGATTAACTAGGGAACTTATATGCATATATGCATAACCCATGGATACAGAAAATAGTGTGGTGAAGGCCTGGGAGGGGCAGTTATTGGTGGGTGGAGGGTGTCAATGGAAAAAATAAACAATCAAACAAAGGGGATATCTGTTAATACTTTCAGCCATAAAGATACATTTAAAAAAAATGAAACATAATTCAAAATGGTTCCATCTCTCCCTATGTTGTAATTAGTAAATGAAAACTTCAAAGCAACTATTATAAATAAGGAAAATAATTAAAGAAAATATATTCAACTATTTCAAGGAAATATAATAACAATGAGACTACATATAGGGACTCTCCAGAGAGAAATGGAAAATACATACAGAACCAAGTGGAACTCATAGAGATGAAAATTAAAATAACTAAAATAAATAATTAGTAGATGACCTCATTCACATATATGAGATGGGAGATGGAAAAATATGACCTTAAAGATAAATAAATGGAAATTATCCATTCCAAAGAACAGAGAGAACAAAGATTGAAAGAAAATGAATAGCACCTCAGAGTATTTTAAAATATATGTAATAAATGTCACAGAAAAAGAGGAAAAAAAGAAAGGGGAATACAAAAATGAAGAAATAATAATGAGCCCAAATTATTTCTCACAGTTAATTAAAACCTCTAACTTACATACTTACACTCAGACACATAGTAATCAAACTGCTGAAAAAAAAATGAAGAAGTCAAGTAGTAAGATAAAAATGACTGATAACATACAGGGAAAAATGGAAACATCATTAGAAATAATAAGGGCTGGTAAGGCCTAACATTAAATATTCAACGTGCTGATTGTTAAGGAATAAATAAAACTATCTCCCTTGGCAGACAAAATAATCTTGTATGTAAAAAATCATAACAATTCTACAGAAAAGTTATCAGGATCAATAATAAGTTAGGTAAGGTTGCAGAATAGAGTGATACCCCTAAATCAATTGTATTTCTGCATACTAGCAAAATAAGTATGATCAGGAACTTAAAAATAGTTCCACTTAAAATAATACCAAAAGAGAATAATATATTTAGGAATATATTTAATGAAAGTAGAGCAAGGCCTGTATAATGGGAAGTATAAAACCTTGCCACCAGAATTTAAAGAAGGCAAATAATTAGATACATACACATATTCCAATTCATGAATAGGTGATACAATATACTAATAATTAAATTCTTCCCAAGTTGACCTATAGATTTTACACAAACCCTAATAAAATTCCAGTAGACTTTTGGGAAGTAGAAATTTAAAAGCTAAGCTTAAAACTTATATAGAAACATAAAGACCCGAAGATAACCAAAATCAAAAGAGTTTAGTACTGGCATAAGGATAGCCATATAGTTCAATGGAACAGAAGAAAGAGTACAAAAGTGTCCCTCACACAAAGTGTCAATTGATTTTGGATAAAGTGCTATGGTAATTAAGTGAGGAAAGATTATTCTTTTCAACATGGTATAGTAATATTGATATATTCATAAGAAAAAAGTCGCCATCAATCCCTCCCTTACACCATACAAATAATCAAGAGAAAGTCAATTATAGATTTAAATGTAAGAAATAGAAGTATGAAATTTCTTGTGGTGAATATAGAGAAAAAAATCTTTATGACCTTGTTATAGGCAAAGGTTTCTTAAGTATGACACAAAAAGCACAAACATTTTTAAATGGCTGAGAATATTTTATTGAAATTAAAACATCCTTTAGTATGAATAGATAAGCAATAGCCTGGAAGAAAATAATTGCAAAACCTATATATTAAATATCCAAAGTATATAAAGAACACTTGAAACTCAAAAATAAGGATTTAAAAATTCTCATCAAAATGAACAAAATATTTTTAATAAACAATCCTTCTCCCCTCCAAAAAAAAAAAGATTACTGAAGAGCAAGAAGGATATGAAAAGATGGCCAACAATCCTTAGGGAAACACAAATTACAATCACAATAAGACTTGCTAGTGGGAACTTGGCATAGCCATTTGAAATAACAATATGTTTTTTTTTTTTTAAGCTAAGCATATACTTAACCATGTAATTCAGGCACAACCCTCTTCAGAGTCTACTCCAGAGAAATGAAAATATATATCCATGAATTATTTTATAAAAATTAATATCAGCATTATTTATAACAACAAAAAGTTAGAAAGAACCCAAGCATCCAACAGCTGGTAGATTGATAAGCAATATGTGAGATATATATATATATATCTTATATAATAAAGATGTAATATGCAAATGGTTGTTACGCCATGAAGCATAATGACTGACCACTTAATGACCGGATCACGAATTAGCAGGAGAGTGGGGCAACGAGCTACAAGCAGGCGGCAGAGAGCTACAGGAGGGGACAGGGCAGCAAGCTATGTGGAGGGGGGGGGAGCTACAGGAGGTCAGGGTAGTGGGGGAGAGCTACTGGAGGCAGCAGTGAGCTATTGGCGAGCTAATGGCACATGGATTTGTGTGCAGGGCTAGTAGTATATACACTGAGTGGCCAGATTATTATGATCTCTGAACGTATTGTGTGTGTGTGTGTATAAATATATATATATATGTATATACATACATACTAGAGACCCATTGCATGAAGAGATTCATGCAATAGGCCTTCCTTCCCTTGGCTTCCAGCACCAGTTTTCCTCCGGCACCCGGGACCCAGGCCTTCACTCTGGCCAGAGTCTGCCATCTTCATCTTTGCTGCAGACTCCGGCCAGTTCATCTTTGCTGCTTCACTGCAGACTCCGGCTAGAGTCTGCCGTCTTCGTCTTCACTGCAGACTCCCTTCGCCCCTGCCATCCCTCTCATAACAGGCGTCCTGCCCCGCCTCGCTACTCTGTGCCTGGAGCAGCTGGGCAGCCACCATCTTTGGCCTTTTAATTTGCATACTCACTCTGATTGGCTGTGGGCATAGTGGAGGTACAGTCAATTTACATGCTTGTCTATTATTAGGTAAGATATATATGTTAGAGGCCTGGTGCATGAATTCGTGCATGGGTGGGGTCCGGCCAACCTGGCCAGGGGGAGGGGACATGGGCGGTTGGCTGGCCTGCCTGTTGGTCGAACTCCTGGTTGAGGGGACAATTTGCATATTAGCCTTTTATTATATAAGGTATACACTGAGTATATTATTATGCATTCAGAGATCATAATAATATGGCCACTCAGTGTATATAAAAGCCTAAGCAACCATTACGACCAAACAACCAGAACAATCTGGAATGACCGGTTGACCAGTCGCTATGATGAGCACTGACCACCAGGGGCCAGATGCTCAATGCAGGAGCTGCCCCCTGGTGGTCAGTGCGCTCCCACAGCCAACCTCCCATGGCTGGCCAACCTCCCCATGATCCCTCCCCAAGGCCAGCTGACCCTGATTGCCCCAATTGGAACCTCCCACAGCTCCTCCCCCACCCCGGCCAGCTGCCCCTGATTGCCCCAATCGGAACCTCCCATAGCCTTTCACCCCCAGCTGGCTGGCCAACCTCCCAAGGCCCCTAGCCATCAGCCATCCCCCCTGACCCGCCCCCGCCGGCCAGCCCCAATCAGCCCTGATCAAGACTGGGCAAGACGCCCTGATCAGCCCCGATCGGAGGCCAGGCCAAGGGACCCCATCTGTGCATGAATTCATGCACCAGGCCTCTAGTATTAACATAATTGAGTACATAATTCAGTAAAAAAGAAAGAACTACTAATATGTGCCATAACAGTTCAATCTTAAAAATATCATGCCATATGAAAGAAGACAGATACAGAAAACTGCATTTTATATTATTTCATTAATATGAATTTCCTGGGAAAGGAAAAAATAGACAGACAGAATCTAATATATGATGTTTGGGGCTAGGTGTGGGAGTGGGGATTTTCTGCAAAGAGCACAAAGGGATTTGGGGGATATGATAGGGTCCTTTACCTGCATTGTTATGATGGCTATATACTATAGATATTTACTAACATCAGTAAATAGATGAATTTTATGGTATGTAGTTTATACCTTAACAAAACTATTAAAATCCTTTATTAAAAAATAAGAAAGAAAATAAAATTAAAGTAATTAAGGTTTGGGGTTCTGATTACACTAGTCTATTAAATTGATTTATGTATATACAATTTCACATTTATTGGTTGTCTATTGGTTGTCTATAATGTTTCAGATTCCTTGGGGACATAAAAAAAAATCTGCCCTCAAATCACAATAATGACTGAGATAAAACTGAATAACTGTGAGGAAAAATATAAGATAAAAAGTTAAAATTGAGCTATGAATTGTTTTGAAAATTAAGAATTAATTAATTTTAATGGAGGATTCTACAGAATACATCAGAAAGGAGAATATGGTAAGCTAGTTTTTGAAAAAAATTATAGGATTTTAAAAATGTCTACTTGACATGGAAAGACTTTTCTGGAGGAGAAAGCAACATGAATAAAGGTGGGTAGGCTTAAACATAGCCCTTCTTGTTGCTATAAAAAAAATAATAGGACTGTCTCACCAGTGAAGTGAGAGCCTATAATTAAAAAAAAAGAAACACTCAACAATCTTATTCAAACAGTAAGTGTTGGCAAGGATGTGGATAAAAGGGAACCCATGTGACTGTTGGTGGTAATGCAGATTGGTGTGGACACTATGTAAAACAGTATGGATGTTCCTCAAAAAAATTAAAAATGTCATTGCCTTATGACTCAGCAATTCCACTTCTGGGTATATATCCAAAGGAACTCAAAATACTAATTCAAAAGAATATACAGGGTGGGGTTGATATTATACTCTTGATAGTTGATAAACAAAATAAATCTCAAATGTTTTCACCACAAAAAAAAAAGTGCTAATTATGTGAGGTGATGAAGGTGCTAAAAAAAAAAAAAAATCAACCTAATTAAGAAATATATATTAGCAGCCTTTTTAATTAAAATAAGTGGGCTATATAAATTTATTTTAAAGTTACAATATAAAAATTGAATTACCATGATCTTATTTATAACCACCCATAGGTTTTAAACATATTTTTAAATCTCCCAACCAAGAATCTGTAAATCACATTTTGACCATATATATTTTTTCTAAAAACTCATAATATACGTGGTAAAAAATTGTGATCATGTAAATAAAAGAAAACCAAAGCATATAATTAAATTAGGCACAATTATAAGTGGGTGTGCTTTTTTTAGAAAATTAAGGACATAGAAATATAGATTAAGAAAACAAAGTAGAAGGCATCTATCTACTCATGTACAGATATTATTTAACAAAAAATTTACAATACACTTTTTCTAAAGTATTACACCCAAGTTAGAGCAATCAACTAAATTTACTTAATAAGCAATTATAATAAATTTAATCAATTTAGAGAGTAATGTTTATCTGTATTTACATAATCTTGTGAATGAATAAATCTGATTAAAGCAATGAAAAACATAGAGTATTTGAGAGATTGCCTAATAGAGTTACTGTTCCAGTCAAATCTCTGCATTTCTAGCTTTCTACGCTCTAGCCTATTCCATCATGCGGCTTCCACGTGGCTCACCTTGAAAGGCACTCTGAGGTGCAGTTCCGATCACGCGTTTTTCAGGTGACCTGCAAATGGCTTCAATAATTTGGAAGAGCTGGTAATAAAACATTATTTATCTTTTTATAAAAATAATCACTTTGTTGATCAGAATCAACATTATCAGCACAATAGATAAATGGGCAAGGTGTGTAAGGAAGATAGAAGTCCAAGAATGTACTACAGTGGTCCTCAAACTACGGCCCGCGGGCCACATGCGGCCCGCCGAGGACATTTATCTGGCCCGCCGGGTGTTTTTGCCGCCTCTGCCTGTCCTGCTTAGCAGCTGACTCGTCCCGGGCCCACAGTGCGCATGTGTGGAATGTGTGCCGCACTCTCAAACTCCCCTCCTTCTCTCTGTCTCTTGACTCCTCCTCTCAGTCTCGGGTGTGATCGGACAAGTCACGAGCTTGCCTGTGCAGAGCCTGCTGCTGCCTGAGGACCGAGGTAAGAACAAGTTAGGATTCTTTTTTTTCAAGTTAGGAGGTCTATTTTTTTTTTTTTTTTTTTTTTTGCAGTTAGTAGGGCCTTTTTTTTGCAGTTAAGGGGGGCCTTTTTTTTCTGAAGTTAGGAGGTCTTTTTTTTTTTGCAGATAGGGGGCACCTTTTTTTGAAGTTAGGAGAGCCTTTTTTTTTTAAAAGTTGGTTAGTTGGTTGGGGGTGGTTTCTAGGGGGGGTTGCATCACAGTGATAACGCAAATAGTCAGCCCTCAGTGTTAATGCAAATTGTCAGTGCTCAGAGGTAATGCAAATGGTCAGTGCTCAGAGGTAATGCAAATAGTCAGTGCTCAGTGGTAATGATAATTGTAAGTGCTCAGTGTTAATGCAAATGGTCAGCGGTCAGTGTTATTGCAAATGGTCAGCGGTCAGTGTTAATGCAAATGGTCAGTGCTCAGTGTTATCGCATGGGGGCCCCAAACTGGTAATCTGCCTAGGGCCCCATGGGAACTTAATCTGGCTCTGCAGACACCCGAGGAGTAGGAAACCAATTTAATTGACAGTAAGTGCATTTATATTTTGATTGCTATTCAGTTGTGTATGATGTTTTATGTTGTGTGTTGTGTAAGCCCCAGTTCACACCGTTGTGATCTCTGAGCAGTGCGAGTTCAGCCATATGCTTGTACGGCTGAACTCACATTAGATTTGGAAGAAAAAAGGCATATGTGCCTTCTTTTTTCCTGCAGTGGAATCTGATCGCATGGGTCTTCTTACCCATGTGATCAGATTCCTGTGTGAGTTCATAGATCGCAGTGCGGTTCGCACAGGGTAGTGTGAACTGGAAAGGTGGTGGAGGAACCAGCTCTGTAATTGTGCCAGTTCCCGCACCACACCAGTGTGAGCCTGAGGTGAAAGCGGAGTTCCACCAATATGGGCACTGGTGAGGCTGAAATGATGTGCACTGGCAAGGCTGCGTTGATGGACACTGATCAGACTGCATTGATGGGCAGTGCAGTCTATTTGTCTCTGTGTGGGCAAAGTTATTGCTGGTATATTGTTTTTGTAGCGCTGTATATATATATTGGTATTTTACTAATAGCAATTTGGAATCCATAGGAAACAATGATATCAAGAAAGAGAAAAATTGACTCGGAGTGTAGGATATTCAAAGAACAGTGGACTTATGATTACTTTTTCATGCAGTACAAGGAAAGAGCTGTGTGTTTGATATGCCAGAATATAGTGTCTGTGTTCAAAGAATACAATTTGCATCGACACTATCAAACTCAACATAAAGATAAATATGATTGTTTGGTCGGAGAAGTGAGAAAAGATAAAATATTAAAACTGAAAAATACATTGACAACTCAGCAAAATACTTTTGTGAAGCAGAAGCAGCTAAATATTTCATCACTGCAAGCAAGTTTTCAAGTTGCCAAGCTAATAGCGTGCACTGGCAGACCATTCGTGGAGGGAGAATTTGTTAAAGAATGCCTTCTTTCTGTTGCCAAAGAGATGTGTCCAGAGAAGGCCGATTTATTTAGTACAGTGAGTCTTTCAGGACCTACAATTACACGAAGGATTGAAGAAATGGGAGACAATTTGCACCGGCATTTGCAAAACTCCGCAAAAAAACTTTCCTATTTTTCCTTGGCACCCGACGAAAGTAATGATGTTCGTGATTCTGCACAACTTCTAATTTTTATTCGTGGGATGAATGACTATTTCGAAGTCACAGAAGAGCTTGCAGCACTGCAAAGCATCAAAGGAACAACTACAGGAGAGGATATCTATGAAAAGGTTTGCCAAACTGTGAATGGTTTGGAGCTGGACTGGGCTAAACTAGCCAGTGTGACAACTGATGGTGCTCCTAGCATGGTGGGGTCTAAGAAAGGAGTAATTGCTCGCATTAACCAAGAGATGGACAAACATAACCATTCTCATCCAATAGCCATACACAGCCTCATCCACCAACAAGCGCTGTGTAGTAAATCACTGAAGTGGGACTCTGTTATGAAAATTGTGGTATCTTGTGTTAACTTCATTAGAGCTAATGCACTAAACCACAGACAATTTCAGGAATTTCTGTCTGAGCTAAATGTTGCCTATGAAGATGTTCTGTACCACACAAAAATCCACTGGCTGAGTCGAGGGAGAGTTTTGAAACATTTCTATGACTTACTTCCACAGATTACAGCTTTTCTGCTTTCAAAAAACAAAGAAATACCAGAGATCAATGATGCAGAATGGAAATGGCACCTTGCCTTTCTGACAGATGTAGCAGAGCTACTCAACAGTTTCAATGTGCAACTTCAAGGAAAGGGGAAGCTCATCTGTGATATGCAATCACATGTGAAAGCATTTGAAGTAAAATTAGGCCTCCTCATCAAACAAGTGAAGGAGGAAAATTTCTGCCATCTCCCTACAACTCAAAATCTGTTAGCGGAAAAACCATTGGTTGCATTCCCAAACAAAACATGTGTGGATTCACTGGAAAAGTTGCAAAAGGAGTTCCAATTTAGATTTAAAGAGCTTCATCTCCATGAATAGGACATACAGCTTTTCCGTAACTCATTTTCTATTGACATTGAAAATGTGGATACAATTTACCAAATAGAACTGGCTGAACTGCAGAATTGTGACTCTCTGAAAGACTCATTCAAGTCAAGCAGCCTTCCTAATTTCTATGCATTTCTCCCCTCTGAGACATATCCTAATCTCAGGAACCATGCACTCAAAATGGCAACCATCTTTGGCAGCACTTATGTCTGTGAACAGACTTTTTCCAGAATGAAACATCTGAAATCTCCAACCAGATCTAGACTAACTGATGCACACTTGCATCACTTGTTACGACTAGCAGTGACAAATATGGAACCGGACATTGACCATCTAATTAGCCAAAAGCAGGCCCATAGTTCCCATTGAAATACTGGTAAGTTTGTTGATTTAACTTTACTTGTTCTTCATTTTAAATATTGTATTTGTTCCCATTTTGTTTTTTTACTTCAAAATAAGATGTGTGCAGTGTGCATAGGAATTTGTTCATAGTTTTTTTTTGTTTTGTTTTGTTTTGTTTTTAACTATAGTCCGGCCCTCCAACGGTCTGAGGGACAGTGAACTGGCCTCTTGTTTAAAAAGTCTGAGGACCCCTAATGTAATACATTGATTGCATGGGTTCACAATCTAAAAGTGAATCTGAATATTTCTTTTACTTTTGTCTTCTGAATACAATGTAAATTTATATATATTTAAAAGACCCTGGAGCTCACAGAAGGCTACAAAAAATTTAAAATGCTGTTATGTAAGTTATAGCAGGTCTTTTAGAATATATAATATTGCTGTGTTTAGGATGGCTTGGAAAACTGAATAAATTGGAGAAAACAGGGTTTCAAGAAATTCCTGGGTCTTTTGCTACATAGCTCATGGAACTTACTCAGATATAAAGAAGCAGGTGATAATGAGAAATAATTTCAAAATATTACCAAGATGAAGAATAATAAGAATATTAAGATAATTAATGTTAGTTTTATTGGTCAGTAAAATTCTAGCTGCACTTGCTCCTAAGCTTTAATTTTTACCCTTTTGCTAATAATTAACATGTATTTAAACTAAATAAACACCACCATTTGCATAGTACTGGTGATATATTTTCCTACTAATTATTACTAAATGCTTAGGAAAAATAACGATGTCTTAAATAGTAACATAAAATATTTAGCAATCATTCTTTTAAAGTAAAAAGATCATAATAGTTTTTAAAATGGGCTCATCCTTTTGGAGAGTTAAAATCAGGCAAGTATTGAGACAGAGTATGTAAAGTAAATTTTCTCAAAGGAATTTATATGAAAGCTAAAGAAAAGAATACATTGTTGAATTATTTCAGATATGCTATGCACATATTAAGTGGTACTACAGGTCAGGTGTTTTCATTATGCTGTGAATCCTTTTGGTATCATCCCAGGTTATAACAATTTTTCTTCTCTATGCATTAAGTTTGAAGAATAATAATCACTCAAAAACATTTATAGTATTCCTAAGTGATAGGTATTTAATATGCATACTTAGCTAAAAATAATTGTGATATAAAACTTAGTATATGCATTCTGCATATAGACCATATTTTAAAAGCAAAATAATTAAACATTTTTTGAGCATTTATCTGATAGTTCTTTATGTTCCTACTTATGATATACTCTAATATAGTCTGTCAGTGGGATATTCAAATGAAAAATGACCATTGGAATGCAAAAAAAAATGTACTTTTAAAAATACAATTGAATAATTACATGAAATGTTATGCCATAGATAAAATCATAGTGCCACCTCTACTCCTAAAATCAAATCAAAATCAAACTTCAAGTGAAATTCTGTAAACCTGTGTCAGCTATCAGACCTCGATCCCCAGCTCAGATGTATGGGAAGTTTCCAGCATGTGGGTCAAGCCTTGTTCCTGACAAATGTAGCACTCACCTTTGCTCAGGAAAAACAGAATGAAATGATATGCCTCCATGTACTCATCCATACCAACAGAACAAACAATACAAAACCATATTTAATCCAAAGTATATAATTTAGTTTACAATACACTACATGTTTTTTTCCCTATCTTACCTTACTAATCATGGTTTACTGAGGTGAAATCTAATAATAACAATATTAAGTAGCACACACTTTCTAGGGTGACTTAGCATAGCCTAGGTGATAAGCTGGGAAACATTCTGAATCAAACAATTGTTCCTGTTAATCTTTAAAATGGAAAGGTTTGCCCAGCTGGCATGGCTCAGTTGTTGAGCACAACCTATGAAGCAGGAGGTCACAGTACTATTCCCATTCAGGGCACATGCACAGGCTTCAGGCTCTATCCCCAATAGGGGGCATGCAGGAGGCAGCCAATCAATGATTCTCTCTCATCATTGATGTTTCCATCTCCTCTCTCTCTCTCTCTCTCTCTGTTCCTCTCTGAAATCAATAAAAAATATATTTTAAAAAACAGAAAGGTTTTTCATTTATCCATATATATAAAAGGCTAATATGCAAAGTGTCCCCTTGGGAGTTTGACCAAGAGACTGGGAGTTCAATTGCTCGCTATGATGTGCACTGACCACCAGGGGGAGGTGCGGAACATGGTGGGTGGCCAGCAGTGGCAGGGTGGGGGATTGCTGAGGGAGCGAGGGAAGGAGGAGGCGGGGAGGCGGGGAACCTGATTGGCCCTGATTACCGGCCAGGCCTAGGGACCCTGCCAATGTACGAATTTCATGCATTGGGCCTCTAGCATAATAACAATAGTAGGTCCAGGTTTTGCTGTACTTCATATGTATATAATTTTGGAGACCCTTTGAAGTAAATGAACGCAAATTTATAAAATCTTTTCAGTAATGCGAATCTTAACTGAAAGTGGTGTTAACTGGTTGGAGTCAAATACGTAACTGGGGCGAATTTTACAAAAACATGTGAACATATTTCTAGGGCCCTTGAAAGATACCAGTACAAATGAGGGGCTCCCAAGCTTCATCTTTAGTAGCTTCAGTGCACATCTTCCATGACCTGCAAGCAGTTTGAAATGCACTTCTAGGCCTAAAGACTCCTAAAGATGACAATTTGGACGTTCTCCAGTTAAAGGTCAGCAAGGAAGTCATGAGACTGGAGGCAGGCGATGGCAGGGAAAGGAAGAGATTGTTCACAACTGAGCAGGGCCTCTAACAAGGCACAGCAGAATTGGCCGGTAGCATTATTAAAGGAGCTGTCGTGTTGAACAATATAGGAAAGGAGGTATAGGAAACACGGCACCAAAAACGAATTCGTGCTTGCTGTGGCGATTTTGAAGTAACATGAGTGACAGAGGGATAAGGATAGACAAATCAAATTCAAAGTTCTAAGCAAAATTTCTTCTACAAAATTATTAGCCAATTGCTAGAATTTAACTGTGGCTCTTCTGTTTCTCAGTCATTCTGTAACATAGATTATTTATCAGAAAGTATACATATTATCACTTAGGAATAAACCTGCTGTGATTTTCGGTAGCACAGAGACTATTCCCCATGTACATTATTCACTTAGCATTTCACCATGCATGAGTCCCTCAGGATTATTCAGGTAAGGGAATGACTGTATGCAGCTTGCTCAACATATTCTTTCCTATTATTCTCAGCCTCCCCTATTATATAGTCTTAGCCCAGAAATATCTTTCTATTCCTTGATCACTCACGCAATCTTTTATTTAAAATCATTTATGGAATTCTTTTTTTAACATACACATCAGTATTACACCAAAAGCTGGAAGGTTTGATTACCAGTACATTTGGAATGGATTCAACTTTTCCAAACTTCTGGAATGTGAAAACAAATGTACACTAATAGAAATCATATCCATGTTTGCCTAGAGACAGAGGAATTAGGGAGGGAGAAATAAATAACAAAGAGTCATAAGGAAATTTATGGGTGATTCCTATATTCATTATATCAATTGCAGTGATTATTTTAAATTTATATATATGTATTTAAAAATTAAAATTGTATCATACCTAATAATAGACAAACATGTAAATTGACCATACCTCTGCTACGCCCACAGCCAATCAGAGTGAGTATGCAAATTAACCCAACAAAGATAGAGGTTAATTTGCATACATAGGCACCCAGAAGCCTGGGTCCCGGGAACTTTCTCAGCACCCAGGTCACTCCGAGGTAGGCCCCTGTGGGTCCTGAGCCACCTGGGAAGGGCCTGAGCCAGGGGGCTTCTGGGCAGGGGCAGAGCCGGGTGATTGGGCAATCCGAGGGAGCTTGGGGTCCCCTGCCCAGACCCTAAGCCCTGGCCAGAGGCTTGGGGCCTGGGCAGGGGTGGAGCCTGGTGATCGGAGTGGGCTGGGGGCCCCTGCCCAGTCCCGGAGGCTTTAGGCCTTGGCAGGGGTGGAGCCAGAGATCGGAGGTGATTGGTGTGAACTACAGAGGAAATACCTTTTCTGACCACTCATTGGCTAAGCTCTCTGTTTACCACTGGTAGTATTCTTAGTAACTTGGGTATAAGAATCCAAAAAGGTGATTTAGGGTTTTTCCACCACAGTCCTGGAAAAAAAAAACGAAGGTCCGCTGCTGGAGGGCTAAGAAATGTCATATCTTGCCCTAGCCAGTTTGGCTCAGTGGGTAATGCCTAGGCTTGCCGACCGCAGGGTCCAGTTCAATTCTGATTAAGGGCTGGCTCCTCCCTGGCTGGGGCCCAGGTCAGGGCTCATGCAGGAGGCAACCAATCAAAGTGTTCCTCTCACTTTGATGTTTCTCTCTGTCTTTCCCTTTCTCTTCCACATTCTCTAAAAATCAATGGAAACATATACTCAGGTGAGGTTAAAAAAAAAAAAAGAAAGAAAGAAATGTCATATCCTATGAAAGACACATCTTGAAAATGCCTAAAGAAAGTTGTCATTTTTTCATGGTGATGGGACTGCAGTCCGTGTTGATGAAAACACCTTGATGGCTGTGGTGACTGGCAGTGGCTGCAGCAGTGGGGTGATGGGGCTGGTGCCTTCCCCTGACCAGCCTGGTCGCCTCAGTAGGACTTCCCCTGAGGGCTCACAGTATGTGAGAGGGGGCAGGCTGGCCTGAGGGACTCCCCCCCCAGTGCACAAATTTTGTGCACCGGGCCCCTAGTATTTTAATAATGTGCACTTCAATGTACAATAATAGCTTAAGAAACCTGTGAAGAAGAAGGTGGACAATGAGAACATGGAAGATGAGAAGGGTGACAAGATACTATTGCAGATGCTACAATTACTATATCACTGGTTTTAATAATTAAAAAAATATTGTCATCCATGTAATCTTTCTAATATAGATAGCCTGAGACCTACAAACCACACTACCTAAAGTTAACAATACAGTCCTAAAACATCCACAAGGCTGAAATATTGATTTATAAACAGAGCATGATCAATTGCAAATGACTGGTTACATTTTAAGAGCTATGTAGGCGTGGTTCAGGTCCCGGATTAGGTTAGAAACTACAGTATTTATGTTATATGGTTTTATAAAACATCTGTATTTGTATTATATTTCATCATACTAGTATCATATGAATTAAAGTATATTATAATTGCTACTATTAACATTTTGGTACCAAGAAGGAATATATGTTACAATAAATGTCTTGGCTAGTATATTTAACTTGGGCTTTTATCTTTTTATTCTAAATCCCATACTCATTTCACCATAAACTTCTGTGCTTGTGCATTAGGAACAATAAATGCATCTGTAATGCTCAATGCAAATTTTAGTAATAAGACACTAGGTCAGGAATGGCTAGTGTGAGGACAGAATAAAAGGATGTTACATATTGCTTCCTAGAGAAAGTGAGTGTTGAACCAAATCTTGAAGGGATAAACTAGAATAGATTTATTAATAGAAATTGCACAGTGTCTGGATCATTAAACAGTATCTCAAAGATATTTCAGTAGTCAAAGAATCCTATTAGCAAAGTCACGGGATGGAAAGAAGAATATTTAAAATGTCTGTGGAGGTTCTAGTAAAAAGCCTAGCCAACATTAAAGGGAACTGCTAAGTGGGACTGTAGACCACCTTAGAGATCTGGGGAAGTGAGGCTTAGGGGAAGGTTTATAAAAGAAGTTTCAGAAATACATGTATTGCCTTTTAAATGGAGTTAGGGTTGGCTAGGGGTTAATAGTCTAAATACTGTAGCTAGACTACCTACAGGTCACATCACATCCTAATATATAAAAATCCTGGCTTGTAACAACCAGTAACGACCAAGGCTCAACCAACTGGAGTCCAGCAGGTGCAGTGCCCCAGCACTGACTGCTGAGGGGGCTGCGAATCAGGACCAGAGAGAGGCCTGAAGAGAGAAGCAGGGACTGATCCGTTGCCTCTGTGGCAGCTTTGGATCAGCACTTATTTCTCTCTTTCTCTCCCAGTCTGGCCAGCAGCTGCACCTCCATTTCTTTCCAGGCCTCCACCGGGTCTGCTGATCAGCCTCACCTTTCTGATCAGGCCAAATTGATAGGCCCAGAGACGCTGACTGGCATAGGAACCAACCAATCGTAACCAAATCTGGATGCTGTGGGGAACCAATGGCTGCCTAAGAGGCGGAGCTTTTGATGCTGACTGGCATAGAAACCAACCAATCAGAACCAAATTGGCCAGCAGAGGAGGGCAGTTGGGGGCAAGATCAGGTCGGCAGGGGAAGGCAGTTAGGGATGATCAGGCTGGCAGGCAGAGGCAGTTGAGGACAATCAGGCAGGCAGGCAGGTGAGCAGTTAGGAGCCAGCAGTCCCAGATTACAAGAGGGATGTCTGACTGACGGTTTAGGCCCGATAAACCAGCAGTCGGACATCTCGAAGGGGTCCCCAATTGGAGAGGGTGCAGGCTGGGCTGAGGGAACCCACCCTCCAAACCCAAATTTTGTGCACCAGGCCTCTAGTCTATCTATAATAATAAAAGCATAATATGCTAATTAGACTGGACATCCTTCCAGACATCCTTCTGGACAACCTTCCAGATGAAGCCAGGGCTGCAAGTGAAGCCTGGGTCCTGCCAGGAGCTGGAGGGAAGCCTGCGTCCTAGGTGCTGGAGGGAAGCCAGTGCTGGCAGCCAGGGGAAGGAAGGCCTACTCTTGCATGAATTTCATGCATCGGGCCTCTAGTATATATATACAAAAAGCTAATATGCAAAGTGTCCCCTCAGGAGTTTGGGAGACCAGGAGTTCGATCGCTCACTATGGTGTGTGCTGACCACCAGGGGGTGGCGTGGAACAAAGAAAGGCCCCAGCCGGCAGCTGGAAGGCCCTGATCGGCCCTGGTCGCCCGCCAGGCCTAGGAACCCTAGTTTTGTAATAACTGCTGCTGTAACAGTGGACAATTCTGTGACTTCTCCACATCTCAGTTTCTTCACAGTAAAATGGGAGTAGTAACAATACTTTTTCATTTTAAGGATTAAAGCTGTCATTACCTACAGTGCATGCAAAGCGATGACTGAGATGGTTAGCATCATAATGACTTATATTTACAAACGTGATAGAAAGGGGGGGATCTGGAATGTCTGATGAACTGATTGTACAAAATAAGTTGTAATTAAATTGTTTGACACATCAATATTAGAGCTTTCTTTTGTTTAAGGTGTTGCTAGTAAATACTGGCTTCTCTAAAATCATTTCATTTGTGGATTCTTTTGAGCTTTAAAGGGGTTACTGGCATTGCTTACACCTCCGGCATCTATCACTGTATGGAAGTACCTATTACTGCTGCCAGACTGGTTTCAAAGCAAAATAGAATTTTTAATTAATGGCTCTGTAATTTACTATGTCTAAGGTGTAAAAGTTAGTGGTGTATAGCAGTGCTTTTAGAGGTGTTTTATAATTTAATTGGCCTTTTCTTCTCTCTCTCTCTCTCTTTGTTAAATTCATTGCAGATTAAGTAGGCATTATGATTTCCATGGAACAAGAGAGTTTTCTTCAAGACATGTCACAGCTGCCTGGGAAAGCTGGTAATAAGAAGCTGCTAATTAGGGCCTGTTAATAAGCAGCTTAAAGGTATCTCTAACCCTACCAGGAACTTCTCCAGCCCCCCATCCAGCCGGGACACATCAAAGAGGGAGAATACAGAATAGAAATGCATATTGATTATTACCTGCATTTTTTGTTGTGGGGATCTTTTGTTGTGCACAGTGTGAGAAGCTTAATATGTACAAAAGAATGGAAATAGCTTAAGGGAAATGAAGTGTGAGTCCTATTATTAATAGAATGTCTCCATGTTACCTCATGGGCTGAACCAGCTAACGTAATGCTTTATTCTTTTCTTTGAGCAGAAACCTCATTTTGGTAAACTTTACTTACAGGGAATGCATCCCAACTAAAGTCATATCTATAATAGCTGGATGATACATTTCCCTAGATGGGGTCCAAAGGTTAAAAAGACTCCAGTAAATTGACTGTTCAGTGAACATTAGTTACATTGTGGCCCAATATTTTTATTCCAAAAACAAGGAAATCATGTTTTTGCCCATTCCTAGTTTTGTATTTTGGGTAAAAGTCCAGATGTCTTTTGACAAACAAGGGTTTATATGAGCAATGTCCCTTAGAATCAAGCCATCACATACTTCTGAATTCTATGACCAGAAAGATGCTCACATGACAACTAAGTTAATTAGAAGGAGTGACTGCTTGAAATTTAGGGAAAGGATTTTTCCTCTTACTACTGGAAAGAATGTAAGAGGTTTGGTGCTTCTGCAGCCACTTTGCAACAATGAGAAAAGAGCCTGTATGAGTATTGCATCAACTTGAAGGGATATTAGCAAAACATTTTCCTTAACTAAGTTTGCTACTTTTCATATTTCTATGAGCTCTTGCAACAGGAAGGATGTTGATATTTGGCAAAATATTGACTACCTGAAAAAATATAATTATCTTCAACCATTCACTTCCTTAACTAAAAGAAAAAAAGTTACTTAACTGCACTTTTGGAGTACTAAATTGTAAGACTCATATTTTTCTTTGTTGTTGAAAAGCAACCATGTATTATAATTCTAGTTATACATATTACTGAAGTTTAACAATCATATTGTTGTTAGCAGACGTATTTGCAGTGGGGTGTTTTTGTTGCTGTTATTATTATTTATTAATTTGTAAGTATTACCTTTTCTGCTCAGCTCATTTCTGGATGTGTTGTGAACAGAGGATCCAAGTATATAAGAGATAATAAATATCCTGTAAATTGAAAATCAACTGTCATCTTTTTGTGATCTTTTAAAATTTAGATCTCAAGCCACTAAATTTGAAAGAGTGAGAGCTTAAAAATACAAATTGGTTATTTTTAGCTAGGTTTTTAGAGAAAAATGACAGTGAATTCAACTACATATATGTCACACAGTAATTGAATGTGTTACCACTAAACTATTTTTTATTATTTTTTGAAATGTATTTCTTTATATATGTTCCTGTGGTTTATCAGTCTAAATATCTGTTTAATAAAAATCTCAATTATAAATATGTTAAGTGAATGATACAGCAATGCCTATATATTGTCTTTTTAAAAGTTAATTAGTGAATTCCAGTTCCAGAAATGGCAAAGTAGCTCAAATTGGAATAACCAGTCCAAAGATAACAATTATAAACTCTGGTAGTAGGAGGAACAATTGTAAGAACACAATAGAGAGCTATTCAAATCAGTATTCAATTTCAAGGGTTTCAATCCTTACAATGTAAGTTAACTGGGTGAGATCCAAAGTCTAGGTATCTTTGCCCCAGTCCATGCGAGTATGGAGGCTACAACTCAAGCAAAAAGTATGGGTTCTATCAGCTTGGGGATTCATCAGACATAATTTTAGGCAACCAGAGTGGTTGGGCTTTAAAGAGGTAAATCTCAGAAAGGATAAAGTCAAAGCATGGCCTGCCCCCACCCCATAGTATTGAAACTCTTTTAAAGCAATGGCTTTCCTCTGAACTGCACAAGCATGTAGGCCATTCCAAAGAGCCAAGTGGAAAATAAAAAAATAAAACAAAAATTGGAGAAAAAAGACTAAGAAGAGATTTCAGCTTCTCCCAAAAAGAGGGGGGCAGAATTTGGAGTTTAAGTCCTATCAAATTATAAGTACTTACTAAAAACCTCAAGTTTTCCAAAAGTCTGCTCTAGTAAAGTATAAAATAAAACTGCCACAGTTTCAAGATAAATTGCCAGTGACTTAATTGTCTGCTTAAGCAAAATTGCAAAATTGAAACCTTATCAGAACATAATAGAATCCAGGAAATCTACAAATATTATTTACAATGTCCAGCATACAACAGAAATTTATACAGTGTGATAATAAATAAGATATTGTGACCAACTGTTCAGAAAAAAAATTTATACCAGAAAGGGTGAAATAATCCAGATGTAGAGGTAGCAAACAAAGTCTTTAAAGAAGATATAAAAATATGTTCAAGAACTTAAAACTTGGTTAAATTGAACATAATTGAAAAAATCAACAGCAGCAAACTCGGTAAAAATTCTAGAACTGAAAATTGCAATATCTGACATGGTAAATGAAATGACTAGATAAGTTTAATAGAATAAATAGGAGGCAGAAAAATGGGTTGATTTTGCAGATAAATTAATAAAAAACTATCTAATGTCAAGAACTAGAAAAAAAATGACTTGAAGAATGGAGGGAATTCCAGTGATTTGTGGAGTAATATTAAGTGTTCTAAGATATGTAGAACTAAGAAAAGAAGAATGGAAGAATTGGGGCAGATTTTACCAAGTGTGATTAAAAACATCAAATTATAATTACTAGTATACAAATCTCTGCAAATCCAAAGCAAGATATATTTTTAAAAGAGCCACATCTCTTAAAACAGCTGAAGTAAAGAAATCTTGAAAAAATAATACATTATTAACAGAAGAACAATATCATGAATAAAGGCTGTGTTTTCTTTGTTTCTGTTTAGTAACAGAGCTTTAAAACACATAACACAGGAGAAACCAAAATGGCAGCATAGGTAAACACCTGAACTTGCTGCTCACACAATCACTTCAAAACTACAACTAAAAGACAAAATGGGTATCATCCATAACCACAGGAAGGCTGGCTGAGTGGAAATTATACAACTAGAAGGAAAAAGAAAAGCACACTGAGACTCAGAGGAGGGGCAGAGGTGCAGAAGTGAAGTGCAGCGGTACGGGGGCGCACGCGTGGAAAGGACTGGCAACTGAGTACCCTGTTGTCTTTTTCAATTGGGAGGGAGACACAAGCTCCTGAATGCTCTGAACTCCAGTTCCAGGTGAGAATCTGGGGACCCAGACTCATAGGAAGAGAAACTGGACTGTCTGGCATCGGGCAGAACTCGAGGGCAGCTTTCTCTCAGAGGTGCTTGCAGCGATCATGGTTCCTGCATGGTGCTGCTGGACGCAGAGACATGGGACCTCTTCCAGGCAGGGCTGACAGTCAGCCATTGCTGTTTGCTCCACCCTGGTGATTCCCTGAGACCCCGCTCCACCCAATTTACAACCCCACCCAAGCTGTGTGCAGAGGCTTTTGCATATGAATGGTCTGGCCCTTTGCAATCTGAAACCTAACATACTGTATCTGGGTCAAAGAGCCCCAGAACCTCCAAAAGAAGACCCAAGGGTCAACAGCAGCTTGCATTGCTTCACAGCTGGGCCTCATCTGGGTACCTCCAAACCCCAAACAAAGAGAAAGAATCTGCAGATCTCTCTGTAGCTCCTGCAGGGTGGCCTCTCTCCTTGGAGAACCAAGAGCTAGTGTACCCAGTGGTCAGAGAGAGACCATCCAGACTACAACTTTTCAGATCCATAAGAGACACAGTCAGGGGGCAGACTCAGTGAGCACCAAAGCACCACTGAAGCAAGTCTTGCCCCATAAGAGTGTCTCCAACACAGAAGTTCTCACATCATAGACACAACTGATCCTCACAGCCAATTGGCCTGGAGGTTAATTCCTCCCAGTGATACCAACAACAGGCAAGGCTTAACTACACCAAGACTTCGCATACAGCCCACAAAGGGGTACACCACGAGTGTCCACCTCAGGTAATTAGGGAGGCTGAGCCACTGGGCCCTATAGGACACCTAGCACACAAAACCACACTATCAACACAGGGAAGCAGCCAAAATGTGGAGACAAAGAAACAGGTCACAAATGAAAGAAATGGAGGAAAGCAAACGATTGGATATAGAGTTCAAAACCATGGTTATAAGGTTACTCAAGAATCTTCTAGAAACCGCCGATAAATTTAGTGAGACCCTCGAGGATATGAAAAAGGACCAACTAGAAATTAAGCATACACTGACTGAAATAAATAATAATATACAGAGATCCAACAGTAGACTAGAGGATCCCAAGAATAAAGTCAAAGATTTGAAATACAAAGAAGCAAAAAACACCCAAATGGAAAAGCAAAAAGAAAAAAGAATCCAAAAATATGAAGATAGTGTAAGGAGCCTCTGGGACAACCTCAAGCGTACCAACATCCAAATTATGGGGGTGCCAAAAAAGAGAGAGAGAGCAAGATACTGAAAACCTATTTGAAGAAATAATGACAGAAAACTTCCCCTACCTGGTGAAAGAAATAGACATACAAGTCCAGGAAGTGCAGAGAACCCCAAACAAGAGGAATCCAAAGAGGACCACACCAAGATACATCATAATTAAAATGCCAAGGGCAAAAGACAAAGAAAGAATATTAAAAGCAGCAAGAGAAAAATAGTTAGTTACCTACAAGGGAGTACCCATACGACTGTCAGCTGATTTCTCAACAGAAACTATGCAGGCCAGAAGGGAGTGGTAAGAAATATTCAAAGTGATGAACAGCAAGAACCTACAACCAAGATTACTCTACCCAACAAAGCTATCAATTAGAATTGAAGGTTAGATAAAGAGCTTCACAGATAAGAAAAAGCTAAAGGAATTCATCACTGCCAAACCAGTATTATATGAAATGCTGAAGGGTATTCCTTAAAAAGAGGAAGAAGAAGAAAAAGGTAAAGATAAAAATTATGAACAACAAAGTGACAACAAATACATATCTATCAATAAGTGAATCTAAAAATCAAGTGAATGAAAAGTATGATGAACAGAATAAACTGGTGAATGTAATAGGATCAGGGGCATAGAAAGGGAGTGGACTGACAATTCTTGGGGGGAAGGGGGTTTGGGGGGTATGGGAAGAGACTGGACAAAAATCGTACACCTATGGATGAGGACAGTGGGGGGGGGGGTAAGGACAAAGAGTGGGGTGGGAACCGGTGAAGGGGAGCTATGTGGGGAAAAAAGAGGAACAACTGTAATAATCTGAACAATAAAAATTTACTAGAAAATAAATAAATAAATAAAACACATAATGCAAAATCTAAAAGAAAGCTAAAAGTATAGATACCCAACTAAATAATACAATGATAATTACACTATATTCTCTAGCAATTGAAGACTACCAAGACAAAATATAAGTAACAACAATATCAACCAACATTAATCAGCATTTACAGAATATTACCCATAAAATGATTTTTCATAAAGTAAATTTCAATGAACACAGTTAAAGAATTAGAAATTTTATTTTCTGAATATAATATAATAAATTGTAAGTTAATGAGAATATGATATCTAGAAATTCCATGTGCCAACTCATTCCCAAGTCTGACAGCTGCTGGTTTCCTCATTAGTATCTCTTTCATATTCTCATGCTATAAGAGCTGGCATACCAGACAAGAAGCTACTTTTTTATTATTATTTTTTGTTGTTGGATGCTTGCCAAAATTCCATAGCCATGCTCTTCTTTTGCACCATTTCATGAGCTAAAATAGTCATAATGTATTTTGCTTAATACTTTCTGGCAAAGGTTATTAGAAATAACTAGGCAATCATCTTTCATCCATACACCATTCACCATTGTAAAACACCCTTCCTGATGTTCCTATATGCCCATTAGGCTTTTTTTAAGTTTCTTTTACTTTGTAAGCCAACCTACTTATAATAAAATTAATATGTTGTTAACATCAGGTCCATGGCTATCTTCTATGCCATCCATCTGGACTTATCTTCCATAATAGGGAAAATTTTATGAATGGTTTCAATCTGTTTTTCCAGACCTGTGATATTTTAGACAACACTCCCAAAGTTAAAAAATGTTATACATGAACTGCAACAGGCACTTCTAAAGCACTGGGCACATTATCAAATTTGAAATTTAAGATCATGTTTATGCTGAAAATTAGAGTTGTTTATTATAGAGGGGTCTTCTATGTTCTTCCACTTGATGATCCTAAGTTTTGAGAGTATTTTCTTTTATTATTGAACTGGAAGCCCAATGCACGGATTTGTGCACAGGTGGGGTCCCTTAGCCTGGCCTGTGCCCTCTTGTAATCCTGGACCCCTCACCCTCAGGGGATATTGGGCTGCCAGGTTTTGGCCCAATCCCCCGCAGGCCGACATCCCCTGAGGGATGTAGCAGTGCCAAAGCAGCAGGCAGCCAGGGGCAGTTCCACTGCCCCTCATCCTGGCCCCACTGTGCCTGCCACCACTATCGCCACCACTCGGTAGCACTGCAGTGGAGGCGGGAGAGGCTCCCACTGCCAAAGCTGTGCTCGCCAGCCATGAGCCTGGCTTCTGGCTGAGTGGCACTCCTGCTGTGGGAGCATACTGACCACCAGGGGGAAGCTCCTGCATTGAGCAGTAACGACCGGAGGCTGACCAACCAGAAGTCAGTGCTGGCCGTAACCCCAAGCAAGTGGTAAGGGGCAATCAGGCAGGCAGGCAGAGAGGTTAGGGATGATCAGCTAGGCAGGTAAGTGGTTAGGGGTGATCAGGTAGACAGGCCAGTGATTAGAGGAGATCAGATAGGCAGATGGCCCCTTGCTGGGCTGGCCCTGCACCCAAGTAAGTGGTTACGGGCAATCAGGCAGGTAGGCAGAGGGGTTAAGGGTGATCAGGTAGGCAGACCAGCAGTTAGGGATGATCAGGTAGGCAGGCAAGTGGTTAGGGGAGATGGCCCCTAGCTGGGCTAGACCCGCCCCCAAGAAAGCATTAGGGGCAATCAGGAAGGAAGGCAGAGTGCTTAGGGGTGATCAGGTAGGCAGACCAGTGGTTAGAGGAGATCAGGTAGGCAGACAGCCCCTCTCAGCATTGGCCCCACCCCCTAACAAAGAAAGAGGGAGGCCCAGGCTAGCCAAGCCATTGCACCCCAGCCTGTCGCCTGCAGAGGGAGGCCACTGGTGTCAGGAGAGGGGGGGCAGTGCTGCACAGATGGCAACCAATGACATCGGTGGGGGTGGGGCCAGCTGCCTGCAGCCTGGGAAGGAAAGCCCTGATAGGCCCTGACCTCAGGCCAGGCCTAGGGACCCTACCCGAGGGGTCCCGGATTGTGAGAGGGTGCAGACCAGGCTGAGGGACCCTCCCCCCGAGTGCACAAATTTTCATGCACCGGGCCTCTAGTATTATATAATCCTATCTAATAAAAGAGAAACATGCAAATTGACCATACCTCCGCTATGCCCACAAGCCATGCCCACCAGCCAATCAGGAGTGAGTATGTAAATTAACCCAACAAAGATGGGGGTTAATTTGCATTCATAGGCACCGAGTAGCCTGGGTCCCAGGAACATCCTTGGGACCCAGGCCACTCCTAATCTGTAAATCTGCACTTAGGCCCTGAGCAGCAGGGTTCCCAGAACACCCCCCCCCCCCCCGCCACTCTGGGACTATGGGTGCAGCCGCTTGCGCATGCTCCAGTGCCAAGCGGAGGTTTGATCCATGCCCCTAGCCTGGCACCCACAATGGGGGGCTGGCTGCCGTCTCTGGGGTATGCAGAGACCCCGGTGGCCACCACTGGGTGGCAGGGACACCCCCTAGCCCAGTGGATACAACGCAGGGGCCACATGAGCTGCAGAGGAAACACCATTTTTTAAAATACATTTTATTGATTTTTTTACAGAGAAGAGGGGAGAGGGATAACAGTTGGAAACATCAATTAGCTGCATCCTGCACACTCCCCACTGGGGATGTGCCTCCAACCAAGGTACATGCTCTTAACAGGAATCAAACCTGGGACCCTTCAGTCTGCAGGCCCACGGTCTATCCACTGAGCCAAACCAGTTCGAGCATAAATACCTTTTCTGACCACTCATTGGCTAAGATCCCGGTACGACACTCACAGTGTTCTTGGGAACTTGTGTGATGAGAATCCAAGAAGGTGATCTAGGGTTTTTCTACCACACTCCTGGAGGAAAAAAACAAGGTCTGCTGCTGGAAGGGCTAAGAAATGTCATATCCTGCCCTAGCTGGCTTGGATCAGTGGATAGAGCCTTGGCCTGCTGACCGCAGGGTCCGGGTTTGATTCTGATCAAGGGCATGTACCTAGGTTACAGGATCCTCCTTGGCCGGGGCCCAGGTCAGGGCTCATGCAGCAGGCAACTGATCAAAGTGTCCCTCTCACATTGATGTTTCCCTCTGTTTCTCCCTCTCTCTTCCACTCTCTCTAAAAATCAATGGAAACATCCTCAGGTGAGAATGAAAAAAAAAGAAAGAAATGTCATATACTATGAAAGACACATCTTGAAAATGCCTAAAGAAAGTTGTCATTTTTTCATGGTGAAGGGACTGGAGTCTGTGTTGAAGAAAACACCTTGGCGGCTGCAGTGGCTGGCAGTGGCTGCAGCAGCAGGGTAATGGGGCTGGCGCCTTCCCTTGATCAGCCCAGTCACCTCCCACAGAGGGTGGCCAGACTGCAGCTGAGGCCCACTCCCCATGGGCCTAAGCCATCAGTAGGACATCTCCTGAGGGCTCCCAGTCTGTCAGAGGGGACAGGCTGGGCTGAGGGAACCCCCCACCGTGCACGAATTTCATGCACCGGGTCACTAGTGGTATAATATACATCATTTATATTTAAATGAAAATAAAAGATATTTTGGATCTCTTTGTTTACTGTTAAAAATGTTGTATATCTTCATGCATCGAAGTTTGTCTGATATTTTAGCCAAAATCTATTAGAAAAAACTTTGTTTCGAACACTTAAAGTGACCTCTATGGTTCTCTATGTTACACAATTTTTTAATATAAATAGAAAAAGTTATGACCCATTAATAGAATACAAGAACAAGTAATACATGTTCTCTTTATTCTATGATGAGTAAAATAATGGTTGTGAATTAGTACTGCCCAAATGCTTAAAGTGTATTTAATTTGCATGCCACTAAAATAATAGTCAAACAATTTCTGATATACATTTTGATTATCAAATATGTGGCCCATTTGTGGACTGTTATTCGTTTACTTATTTTTATAAAGGTTTTAGAAAAAACATAATAATTATAATCTTAGGAAAAAATTCATCTAACTTGATAAAATTTCATAAACAGTTTCATTTAATAATAAAATTTAAATTAAAAACTCAAAATATAACTTGATGATTTGTATGATTTTTTAATTAAATTGTTTATACACAGTTTTTCTTGGATAACTTTTAATCAGCATACTTTCCACCCACTGCAACTTATAGTATGTCATTTTAATTAACAAGAGAGGATAATACACTGTTAATTATATCCATGTGAAATAGGTGTGCATGCTAAGTTGAGTGTCACACATAAAAATGAGTGATGAACAGCTCATTCTTCTCAGTGCTGTCAGAATTACTCAGTATTTTAGCACTTTGAAAGCCTCATTTCACCACCATCTGTGCGCTGTATGGTTTTTACACCTTTTGCTTCTTACTGAAAAGTTTGGGATTTCTTTCTCATTACCTGTCATAACCAATCACTAGCCAATGGAGTGTGATGTACATTGATTCTAATGAAAAGATTTCTCTTAGACTGGTTCCAATTCAGTTGTCTCTTTCTTTATTGAATACTTATTTTATTTGGCCAACACAAGCTTGGACCCAACAAGACTCAAGGAGGTGAGACTAAGTGTAATGGTAAATGATTGCAAATCAGAATGAGACTAGCCTGTGCTATATTTTCTTAGGTGACTTGTGTAAGTAGCCATATAATGTACTGGCAATATTCTAGAGGTAAGGGTTTTAGAAAGGCAACATAGAAATCTTAAATTCTGAATAGCAATGAACATTTTTTCTCTTTCTCCCTCCTCATTCTATTAATATTAATTTAATCATATAAATAAGTTTTTTAAAAACATTCTTTGTTTTATCCACTTTTCATGACATCTTTTGGCTTATAAAGGCCTCATCCATTACTCTTATGGTATGTATAATAAAATCTAGGCCCAGAGATAACATTATATAACATTTTAAAGATCACAGTTCCAAAATGAACTGTATATGTCTATATATACGGTACATGCCATCACTTCCTATTCATATGCTCATAATACTTGTCACTATCAATCATGATATAATTCATAAATTAGAATTTCTAACATAAAAAAAGATATAGAATTTCATGAGTTGGTCAAAAGCACTTCCACATTTTTGGAAAACAAACCTAGCCCAAGGGAACTACCGAGCCCAGCAACACAGCATATATTTCCTAAGGGGAGACAGGGATGCCGAGGAACACTTTTTATGTTAGTCTGTTATACTTCTTTCTTCTTTCTAAAATAATATATTCTGGAGGTTAATTTTCCAGGCTAGTGTCTAGTAAAAGCATAACATTTTGGAACATATCAGGTTCTTATCTATCAACCCCTCTGCCCTCCATCTCATTTTTTTCTCTCTGTCTCTCTCTTTCCTTCCTCTCCCTCCTTTTATTTTACATACAGAGAATAGGAATATATTGCTTTTATCATACAGTCTTCAATTTCTTCACAATTGTTTTATTATATATTGGAAAACTTTAAATATTAAATGATATATAAATGGTTGAGATACATTTAAAATAATCAAAGTGACAAATATTTCCAGACCATTTAAAGTACCTGTTATCTTCCCAGAATTATAAAACTTATAATATGGTCCTGATTCCCCTTCACACATTTAAACACACACACATACACACACACACACACACACACACTTTGCCTAGTATAATTACTTTTACTTATCTAGTAAAAGCAAGATAATATAAGCATATCTTATCATTAGACATAATGACACAATGACTCATGAGATGATATTATTTGCACTTTAAGATGAAAGCAGTATAATCATCAATTTGACTTAGTACTCTTTATTCTGCTTCAATAATTTTATGCTTGCTGTTCAGTGCTTTTATAAATAGAATTTTATTAGATCTTTGATTATTAGTAACAATTTCTTTGAAGTCTGGACAGAAGTAAAATTTATATCAGATTTTTAATAGCCTAGACATAAAACAGATCTCAGATATATTATATATTGCTTTAGGAAATTATATAATATTTCTCAAGCAGTGATAATCCTATATAATAAAGAGATAATATGCAAATTGACCCTCACGCCCCTACACAAGATGGCCACCCCCATGTGGTCAAAGATAGCCATCACAAGATGGCCAGCAGGGAAGTGCAGTTGGGGGTGACCAGGCAAGCAGGAAAGGGCAGTTAGGGGTGACCAGGCCGGCAGGGAAGGGCAGTTGGGGGCAATCAGGCCAGCAAGGGAGCAGTTAGGCATCAATCAGGCTGGCAGGGGATTGGTTAGGGGCAATCAGGCAGGCAGGCAGGCAAGCGGTTGGCAGCCAGCAGTCTGGATTGTGAGAGGGATGTTCCAGATTGGAGAGGGTACTGGCTGGGCTGAGGGACACACACTTCCGTGCATGAATTTCATGCACCAGGCCTCTAGTTGAAAAATAAAAAAAAATATTTAAAAAATTAAAATAATATAAAATAAACTCTGACATTTAAACATCAGTGTAAACACACACACACACACACACACACAGGTGTGTCCATGTAGATAACATATATAAATATATAACATAATAATATAAACATAGAATTTATACATCTATATATTATACATCATTAAATATATAATTATTCTAGAGGCCCAGTGCACGAAATTCATGCACTGGGGGGGAGGGGGTGGTCCTTCAGCCAGGCCTGCACCCTCTTGCAGTCCAGGAGTCCTCAGGGGATGTCCAACTGATGGCTTAGGCCTGCTCCCAGAGCGGGCCTAAGCCACAGTCTAGCCTCCCTCTGTAGGAGGCAACTGGGCGGGCCCATCAGGGGATGGCACAGCTGGTTGCCGCCAGCCCCTCCACACCCCTGGTCATCGTCCCCTCCTTCTGCCCACTGGCATGCACCTTGGCTGGCCTGGCGCTGTCTGCTCACTGGCCCTGCCCCCCGCCAACCAGTCATTCCACCATTTGGTCGATTTGGATTATTACGTTTTTATTATATAGAATATGTAAAATTAAAACTAAAGAGTAATTGTAATGATTGTTTAAAACATAAAAAAAGGATTTAGTTTTTTTTTCACTGCTAATGTTTAAATTGCCAGTGAATGGTGATAATAATAGACTAATTTTGTTACTTTTGTGGCTGTTTTTGAGTTCTCTACAGAAAAGGGCCTCCACTTATATCATGTACCCAAATTGGCCACTTCTACTATAGTTGTTTCTACCCAGAGGGAGGGATGCCTTTCTTCATTATCCAAATGTTGCTTGGCCAAGTCATGTTGCCAAAGGGCTACATTAGTGTAGAGGGACCACTGATTTTGTTTTTATTCTTGTTTTAATTGCACAAAGTTATCTTATGTGTTAAAGATGACTTGGAATTCTTGTCAGAAAGAATAGAAGTAACAAGTCACCTCGGCATAAAAGACTATGTCACATTCAGAAAACTGATATTGAGTAAAGTGATGAATGAGTAGAGAATGAAAATAGAGAAAGAAGTCATGTCAAAATATCAAAAGCTTGGAGTGCTAAGGAATTGGAAATTAATTCTATTTTTTTTTTGGAGGAATAATTGAATACTTTCATACAAGAGTGATTGAGATTTTCAATTGGGAATGTCTCTCTTGCCACAGTGTGGAGATAGTATAGCAGAGAGTAAGAGTGGAAACAGGGGATCATTGGGAACCTCTTGAAACATTAAAGAAAAACTTATGGCCCTGAACTAGGGCAGAGTTATTGGTAACAGTCCACTTCCCATTGCTGCAGGACCAATGCAGCAGTAGCTATGAAAAGTGGCTGAAATCTGAATACCTCTGGTGAGATCCCTGAACCCCAGGAGTCTCCTACAGCTGTTTCACATAGTGGCTTTTATTTCTCCCATAGCTCACATGAAACTGAACCATAGGATAGTATGAGTATGTTATATGACTTCATTGCCATTTTCAGGCTAGGCAAAATAAAAAATACAAGTATCACACAATCTCACTTATTTGTGCTCTAATGAACAAAACAAGCTGATGAGCAAAAAGGATCCAGAGACATTGAAACATGCAACAAAATGATGTATTTCAGAGGGAAGGGGAAGGGGTGGAACGGGGAGATTAACCAATGAACTTACATGCATATATGCATAGCCCAGGGACAGACAATAGTGAGAGGAAGGCCTGGAGAGGGCACAGGAACATGGTAGAGGGAGTAAATGGAGGGGGGAGGAGGAAGGGGCATCTGTAATACATTCAACAATAAAGATAAATTAAAAAAACACTTTAAAATTTGTTTTTTATATAAAAAAGCTATAGCCTCCATAATATGTATTATCAGATTATTACACACAATCTCTCCATGTTGCAATTATTTAACACTCGAATAGTCACTGCCCCGCATCTCCTTAAGGTTTTAGCACTTATATTACCCTCTCTCACTCACTACTGTCATTATGCCTGATGATTTCTTGCATCTGAATGATGCATCTCATTGATTTGCTTGCTTTAAGAAACTGTTTTTCACTTTATTTCCTTGATTACCACACCCATGCTGTCAAATTTGTCTTTATCAGAAAACAGTACTATTTCTAGAAACTGAATTTCAAGCACCTTACTGTCTTGGCACTGCTTCTTATAATTGTCTCTTTGTATTTCTCATACCTGTACTTCAACAGTTGCTCAACCCTGCTAGTACCCCCTCTATCATTGATGCCCCACATTTCACATCTACTATTCTCTTTATATTGTCATTTTCCTTTTTACCCAACTCATTTCACGCAGCATCATTAAAATCATTCCATTGCATGCATCTCAGTTCCCTTGTCTTCACTTCCTCTATCATTCTTTCCAGGAATAACCTCAGATATGTATAATTATATTATTTGCTCATGCCATGTATTCTTCCAAGTAACTGAACATGGCTGGAGACAGAGAAATAAAAAACATGCAGATTGACCTCACTTTAAATGTATTATCACAAACTTCAAATGTGTCTTTCTAACTTCTTGGCAATCCTACAGCATTTTTCTCTTTCTCTCTGAGATGACTATTTTACACCTACTCTTCAATCTATTCTTAGTTTACTTGCTTCTGACTTCTCTGGAAAATCTAAGTGATCTGAAAAGGACTTATTCTCAACAACCGGAACTACCATCCTACCTATTTCCATATCCAGAGATTCTTCCTTTCATCTTATGTAATGAATGAATTGACTCTATCAGAACTTTAGCCTACTGAATTTGAGCAAGAAATTAACTTGTAATTTCTTAACTCTTGAAATTGAGGGTTGTTTCTGCAACAAAACTAATTTTTTAATGATCACACATTTAGTAACTTAAATCAATATACATTTATTATCTCACCGTTCCTGTGGTTCGGGAGGAGTCCAGGCATGGCTTAGCAGCATCCTCTTCTCAGTAACTCCCAAAGGCTGTAACTGATGGCTTTTTTCAGCCTATACTCATTCGGAGGCTTGACAGGGGAAGACTCTACTTTCGAGCTTCTTCAGGTTGTTGGCAGAATTTGTGTTCTTACAGATGCATCGCTAAGGACTCTGAGTTTTTGCTGACTGCAACCTGAAGGCCTCCCTTGGCTCATAGAGCTTATCCACAGCTCCTTGTCAGATCAACTTCTCCATCAAAGCTGCAAGTTCAGCAAACCTACAAGGAGAGTCTGACTTCTCTTAAGAGCTTTCAACTGATCAAGTGCCTCTTTTAGGGGATTCACCTGATTAATTCAGGCCATGTAGGCCTCTCCTCTTTAAACTAAAAATAAACTTAATTACAACTGCAAAACCCCTTCAGTGTTTTATTTTCTATTGGCTAGTACAGTCCCCACATTCAAGGGGAGGAATTATACAGTGTAAACACTAGGTCATGGGAATTGTGGAAACTACCTCAGAATTCTGTTTATCATAATCACTTAAACACATTTAAAATTATAACTAAAAAGTACAATTTAGTAGAGAAACACAATGCTGTTAGCTTATAAGTATAATTTGTATGTTTTTGTAACTGAGAGTGGATTAAACTATTGATATCAAGCCTAGAGAAAAGATGACAAAGTTAAATATTTTTTATTAGTAAACTCAATAGAAATAATTTTAAAATATGGTTCAAGATAAACAGATTTAAAAGATAATTCCGGGTTTCTGATTTAAAACTGATAGTTAATGCTTTAATTTACTAAGTTGGAAATAATGAAGAAAGGCAAGATTTGGGTGTTAAAGTCGGTTTTGAATACTGATTCTGAGTTGCTTTTGAAAACCTGCAAGTAGACAGCCTAGGGAGTATTAATTTAATAGGTACTTAAAGCTTAAAGGTGAGGTATAAGTAAAGATATAAATTTTAGTGTTGACATACAAGCATGAAGAAGATTGTACAAGGATAGTGAGAAAAGGAATGGCCTGTAACAAAAACTTGAGAAATGTTAATATTTAAAGGTGGTGTAAAAGAGGATAAATCTGCAAATGAGATGTTACCGACATACAAGGGAAATGAGAGCATTGCGTTATAGCACAGAGATGGCTTCAAGATGGAAAAAGGTATCAACAATAATGCTGAGTGCTGCTTAGAGATGGGGAAAAATGAAGTGACAAAGGTTTGTTAGCTTCACTGGTCCAGAAGTCTCTGATAGTTTGGCAGATCAATTTTGGTCAAATTATGAGGCTAGAAGATAGATTGACATATGTGATAAGGCAATAAGTCAGAGACAAGCAGCAGGTTATGACACTGAAAAGAGCAGAAGCTTAAGGGGCTTGATTTTCAAGTGATAGTTTTTCTTTCTTTCTTTTTTAAGAAAGACTTGGAAATTGATAACCTGGGGTCCCAGTGGCTTGAGGCTCATGGAGGTCTGTAGTTATTTTGGATTATGGCAAGCCAATAAAGTTCAGGATAATCAAAGTCCAAGCAAGTAGCATGGACTAGGCAGAGAGCCAAACTAGTCAATCTTGTGTAAGCAGAAATAAGGGTTGTCAAAGCAAAGTAAGTGGACCAGCAATTGCAGCATGAAGGATGCCTCTTTGTGACCTGCTGTTACAAAGGCTGCCTGTTTAGACTTTCCATTAATGACTTTAGAGAATTTTCCTGTGCTGCCTTCCTTATAAGGAAATGTCCTTTTAAAGAGATATAACTAACATGGAATTTAATCAAATGTTCACTACATACCAGACTGTATTTATGAAGGATTATTATAATCCTTATTTCTTTTTAATTGAACCACAGATGCCCAGAATTAGATTAGTTGCTGGTTAATGGCAAATTATAAATATGGGCCATATAGTCCCTCTTTGATTTATTTTTATAGCTCTGTGGTTCTGTAGTTTTTCTATGCTATCTCTGTCAGGGTGGGTACATTTAATTCTGAGGTGAAGAATTAGCTAACCTATTGTTTTCAAATTCATAAACCACATTTTCTAAAATAGCATTTGTCAATGACAAAGCCAATATGTTCATTTTCATCTGTCTGATTTCTGTAACCATCTCTTAAATAATTCTTTTACTATATATATATAATTGATTTCAAAGAGGAAGGGAAAGGGTGAGAGAATCATTGATCGGATGCCACTTATACACCCCACACTGGGGATTGAGCCCGTAAACCGGGCGTGTGCCCAATCAGAATCAAACCGTGACCTCCTGGTTCATGGCCGACGCTCAAACACTAAGCCATGCCAGCCAGGCACTTAAATAGTTTTTAACTCATGAAGAAAATAGGAGTTTTATACAGGGACCTCTCAAAGTCCACATACAACAAATTGCTTCTGATTGAATCTTGGGATACTGGTTCTTATTTTTTTATTACGGTGGCCATATAATTTACCACCCAGACCTGAGTGTTTGAGAATGAAAAGGAGCACTATCAATAATTAGCCATTCTTTCTAGCGACTATAGAATATTTCATCAGTTAGCTTTGCTGCATAAAAACTGCTCCACAATGCAGTGGCTTGAAACAACTATAATGTATTATCTCATTTTCTGTGGGTTGGCCGGTGGTTCTTCTGGTTTCAGAAGTTTTCCTAGTCTGGGAAAACTAGGCTGGATGATGTAAGGTGGCCACATTTATATATCTAGCTGATGTGGGTAGGACTCCTACGGGTTTGCACTCCTCTGCTTGATGTGGCTGCATGTTCTCTAGTAGCTAGCCCAGCTGTTTTCACATGGCAGTTCCAGAAGGAGCAAAGAGGGGACAAATATCAAAGCATACACATTTGTCAAGTCTGCTTGTTTTCTAAGTTTTCCAGATTTCACTGGTGCAAACAAGTTACATACCCAAATGCAGAATTCACATGGGAATGGCTTCTCCAGGGTGTGGGAGCTGTGAATAAATGATGGCCAGTACAGCAACAATTTACCATAGCTATCCTTAATCGTTATTCTGGAAGTGTTTGGCATATTTAAAAGGTAGAGTCCCCACTATAAATATTATCTTATTCAATTGAAAAGAAGCATGAATTATTTCTTTTGATTAGAAAAGAAGCTAAAAATTTTAGGTTTGTGATAGCTATAAATCAGTCAACAAATTTATGCTAAAATTTTTCAAATATGTGTTTCTGTTGATTTTTAGAGAGAGAGGAAACGAGAGGGATAGAGATATAGAGGCATTGATGAGATGAGAGAAACATCATTGATTGGTTGCCTCTTGCATGCCCCCTACTGGGGATCAAGCCCACAACCTGGGCATGTGCCCTGACTGGGAATCCAACAGGTGACTTCTTGGTTCCTAAGTTGATGCTGAGCCACACCAGTCAGGCATATTTTTGTTTTTAATAAGTCAGATCAATTTTGTTTCAGAAGCTACATCATAACAGGCTACAGAAATTTGAAAACTCCTGATGCATGAACTCTTCTTCTATAAAGTTGCACCAAGTCATTGAGATTTTTATCAAGTGCAAAGTATGGTTACCATTGAGATAGCCAAAATGTCTCCTGGCATAGTTCCTTCAAATATTTTCATTCTGTTGCTTGCATTCAAATTTGGGGCCCAGGAAATTGTATGACTTTCATAACCTGGTTTATGGTCCTGGCTCTTCTCTCTCAGATGCATTATTTGGTCATTTCCTCTCTTAGTTGTTGCTTCCTCTTTTGAAAAACTGCCAGAATCAAAGAACCAAATGCTGTTTCTCCCAATATCATTAAACTTTTTATTCTTTTCAGCTGAGAGGAATTTAAAATCTGTTTCTGGTCTGCAGAAAGTCTCTCTATTATCTGTTCTCTCTAATAATAGGCTTAGGATTTCCTGGTGGAAATGGAAATAGCTTTTTAAAATTTGTTTGTTAGCTGAATTGAATTATTTATTTTTATTTTATTTTGGAAAGAACATTTAACATGAACTTTCTTAACAAACTGTTAAGTGTACAATATATTATTACTAGAGGCCCTGTGCACAACATTTGTGCACTGGGGGGTAGGGTCCCTCGGCCTGGCCTGCACCCTCTTGCAGTCCAGGACCCCTTGGAGGATGTCTGACTGCTGGCTTAGTTGGACATCCCCCAAGGGGTCCTTAGTGCTGCTGCACAGGTGGGAGAGACTCCTGCCACCACCGCTGTGCTCACCAGCTGTGAGCCCAGCTTCCCACAGGGGTGTGCAATGACCACCAGGGGGCATCTCCTGCATTGAGCATCTGCCCTCTAGTGGTCAGTGCGTGTCATAGTGACGAGTTGTTCTGCTGTTCGGTCAATTAGCATATTAGCCTTTTATTATATAGGACTAGAGGCCCAGTGCACAAAATTCATGCACGGAAGGGGGGGTGTCCCTCAGCCCAGCCTGCACCCTCTCCAATCTGGGACCCCTCAAGGGATAATCAGGCCTAAACGGGCAGTAGGACATCCCTCTCACAATCCAGGACTGCTGGCTCCCAACTGCTCGCTTGCCTGCCTTCCTGATTGCCTTACCCACTTCTGCCTGCCAGCCTGATCACCCCCTAACCATTCCCCTGACAGCCTGATTGCTGCCTAACTGCTCCCCTGCCAGCCTGATTGCCCCTATCTTCCTTCCCTGCAGGCCTGGTCACCCCTAACTGCCCTCCCCTGCAGGCCTGGTCACCCCTAACTGCCCTTCCCTGCAGGCCTGATCGCCACAACTGCCCTTCCTTGCCGGCCTGGTCCCTCCCAACTGCCCTCCTCTGCTGGCCATCTTATGGTGGCCATCTTGTGTCCACATGGGGGCAGGATCTTTGACCACATGGGGGCAGCCATCTTGTGTGTTGGAGTAATGGTCAATTTGCACATTACTCTTTTATTGGATAGGATAGAGGCCTGGTGCACAGGTGGGGGCCAGCTGGTTTGCCCTGAAGGGTGTCCCAGATAAGCGTGGGGGTTCCCTTAAGATGTGGGGTGGCCTGAGCGAGGGGCCTGTGGTGGTTTGCAGGTCAGCCACACCCCCCAGCGACCCAAGCAGAGGCCCTGGTATCTGGGATTTATTTATCTTCTATAATTGAAACTTTGTAGCCTTGAGCGAAAGCCAGGGTCGGCCAGAGCGGGTGCAAAGCTTGGCTTCCTCCATCGCCTGGGAAACCCAAGCCTCCTGCTTGCTCTATGGCCGGCTGCCATCTTGGTTGGGTTAATTTGCATACTCGCTCCTGATTGGCTGGTGGGTGTGGCTTGTGGTTGTAGCGGAGTGATGGTTAATTTGCATGTTTCTCTTTTATTAGTGTAGATTGACTGTAGGTATAATGTATTACAGCAGATCTCTGGAACCTACTCAACTTGCTTAACTGCAACTTTATGCCCCTTGATTAGTAATTCCCCATTTCCCCCTTCTCCTTTGCTCTTGACAACCATCATTCTACTCTTTGGCTCTTTAAATTTGAATATGTTTGATACCTCATATTAGTGCAATCAGTCATTATTTGTCTTTCTGTAACTGACTTATCTCACTTAGCCTAATGTCTTCAAGGTTCACCCATTTTGTCATGTGTTACAGAATTTCCTTCTTTTTAAAGGATATGTACATACAATGTAAGTAGTATTACATTGTATGTACAGTATCACATTTTCTTTACCTATTTACCTGTCCATGGACATTTAAACTGTATCCACATCTTAGCCATTATGACTAGTGCTACAATTAACATAGGAATGCTAATATCTCTTCAAGGTCATGATTTCAATTCTTTTGTAAAATTACCTAGAAGTGGGAGTGCTAGCTTATGTGGTAGTTCTATTTTAAAATTTTTTTGAGAAACTTTCATACTGATTTCCACAGCATCTGGGAAATGATGTCTTAAGGATTATTTCTAATTTGATTCTGCTACATACTTCCCCTAAGAAGCAAAGCTTTCTACCTGCTTGAGAGAAGACAGGTAGAGGCAAAGGAGGGAGCAAAAAAATGAATACCTTGAAAACTTTTCCAGTAACATGCTCCTAACAAAATATATATACTATATAATATTTTGAGAAATAGAAGCATAATTGAAATACATAAATACATCCTATACTTTAGCTTTAAATGACAAAATATTTGGATGTATTAGCTCTTGGACATTTATTTTCCCCTCAAAATGTCATTCATTTATTAACACAAAAATCACTGTTTTTGTGGTAAATAATGCCTTGGTGAACAAGTGAAGAAAATGAGCATAGTACTCTAAATATTTTTGGTATATTCTTAGATTTATAGGTTCCTAAATATCATATTTGGTGTACACAAAAGCATTTTTTAAATTGCTAGGTGAAAATGGTACGGCATGTGAGAGAAGTAAATAAGCAAAAATGAGGAAAAATATGCTTTTTAACTGTTTAACAGAGAAGAAACATTTTCAAAAATATTAATAGAAGCCCCAAGAAAAAGTAAGATCGCAGTATAATAAAAAGAGATGGCAAAAAAAAAATGAGATGATTGGTGCCTGTTTATCAGCAATAAGACTGGGGAACAGACTACTTCTCTAGGCATCAACAAATCCAGCAACCTGTCAAGTAGTCACTCAACAATGCATTCACTTCCCAGAGAGCAGAGAGTAAGGGTAAAATTGCTGTTATTTTTGGCATTTATTCCTTTCAGGGTTCAAGTAACTCTGGGCTGGGCAGTTAAGTTCAATTACTGTGCTTATTATTATTTTTTTTTTAATTTGTGCACTTGTTTTGATTTTAACTTGGGTATGGTAGGACCTTAGATTATATTATCATTGATCATTTGTTTTTTAAAGTTTGATACTTACATATTAGTTCTACATCTCTAACTGTCCTGGTTTAAACAAATTATGTACTGTATATATTGGCTAGCTTTAGTACACATGAAAATTTGTGATAAGTAAATTCTACTTAACTTTTCTCTGAATTTGAGTCAATATATTTTTAATACTCCAGAAATACTAATTTACTCTCTAAATGTGACTAGATATATACTTGGGTTAACTGTTAAACTAGTCAATGAGGGAATTTCACTGTCAGGGTCATTTTTATAAATTGTCTTATCTTGTTCTCCTAAGAATTTGGGCTGAGCTGATGGAAATTTATAAGGACCCATTTTTTTTTTTCCTGACAAGAAAATGCTCTTTGTTTCTCACCTTAAAAACAAACAAACAAACAAAAAAAAACCTTCTTTACAATAATTCACATATCTTAGCATAGTATAACAATCTTGGTACTTTTGATTATATTTTAGTAGTTAGAGGTTTCAATACTCATCCTTTAATTATATAAGTATACGAATTGCTACTTTTATTTCTTTCTGGAACTTAGCACAATTTCATTCCATTCACCATCCCCTAAGATATATGCTATTATTGTGAGTTTTAATTCTCTCTCTACATATATAAACCCACTTAGATATTAGAGCACATATTATTTTACTGGATTTTAGATACATTTTTTTCTTTTTCTATATTTTATTAAGTGTATTGGGGTGACCTTGGCTAATACAATTATACTGGTTTTAAGTATTCAATTCTATAATGCATCATCTGTATTTTGCATTTGTGCCCACCACCTAAAGCAGCCGTGGGCAAACTACGGCCCGCGGGCCGGATCCTATCTGGCCCACGGAGCCGAAAGAGCGGAGGGTTCTCTTGCTCTCCCCTCCGCTCCTTCACCAGCAGCAGTGTTAACATGGCAACATCGGGAAACACAGCCGCAGCTCCTTCTTCTGAGGGGGCGGATTTATATCCGCCCATTCAGTAGAAGGAACAACCTCTCAATCTCCCAGAGGCTCCTTGTAATGCCCGCGGACGCGTTCCCCGACATCACCCTGGGAATGCGTAGACACGTTATGGTGGTGATGTAGGGAGACACGCCCCTGGAGAGCACAGTATCAGAGCATTAGCTAAAAAGGAGACCAACAACACTGTTCCCACTGAAGTTGATGTTTTAAAGACCAAAAACCTTTCAACCCAGTCTACATTGCCATCTACATCTACGTCCCGGGCATAATTTGGAAGTTGCACTAAAGAAAATGTTTAATTTACTGTTTACACATTTTGTTCTTTTCTATTTGTTTTAGTTTTAAATTATTTCATTATATTGAAGTTTAATTTGAAAGGCTTTTGTACCTTTCCTTTGTTAGGCAATTTTATTTTGCCTTTGCCATCTTCATTATAAGGTATGTTATTGTGCTATGATTCCTCCATTTTTTGAAGTTTCAGATTATAATAATTAGTGTTTACATTCTTCTTGTTAAAATGTTTAAAATGAATAAAACTATTGAAATAAAAAAAAAAGACCGTACCCTTTTATGTAATGATGTTTACTTTGAATTTATATTAGTTCACACAAACACTCCATCCATGCTTTTGTTCCGGCCCTCCAGTCCAGTTTAAGAACCCATTGTGGCCCTCGAGTCAAAAAGTTTGCCCACCCCCTGACCTAAAGTCCAATCTCCTTCTGTCACCATATATTTGACCCCCTTCTTTTTACTACCTTCCCCTAACCCCCCTTTCCCTCTGGTAACCACTAAACTGTGGTCTATGTCTATGAGTTTCTGTTTGTTTGTTTGAGTGAAATCATATGGTTCTAGACTTCTGTCAGGCTTATTTTACTTAGCCTGCTACTTTTAAGATCCACTCATGTTGTTGCATATGTCAGCATTTTAAGTTTTCTTATGGCTGAGTAATATTGCATTGATATATGTGCATCTTCTTTATACAGCCACCTATCAAAGGACATTTCACTTGTTTCCATGTCTTTGCCACTGTGATAATATTGCAATGAACATAGGGGTGCATATATCTTTATGAATAAATGTTTTCAAATATTTTAAAAGATATTCCCCCTCAGACCTATTAGAATGGCTGCTAACAATAAAAGAAGCAACAACAAGTGTAGATACATATTTTCAATTTTATTATTCCTTTTTGCATCCAGAAGTTTTTATATAGGATTATTCTTCTGATTTAAAAATACCTTGACTTCAAATTTTTCCTGTGGTTTGGTGAGTGCTCAAAATTGTATCTATAAATATCTTTATTTCACCTTTATTTTTGAAAGCTGTTTCACTGAGCAAACAATTTTAAGATGGCAGTTCTTTTCATTCAGAAGTTACCAGTCCACTATCTTTTGGCTTATATTATTTTTGTTAAGAAGTCAGTTGTGAACCAAATTATACTTCTTTGAAAGTACCAACTGTTTTGGTGTAAATAATGCACTGCATGCACTTTAGGTTTTCTTTTGGTCATTCTTTAAGTCCTATGATATGTGTTTGTGTTGTTTTGTTTTCTTTATGTAATCAGATTTGGTTTTTTAGGGCTTCTTAAATATGTGTCTTAATGACTTGTTCGTTTAAAAAAAACTTTCAGTTATTTTCTCTTCAAATATTTCTTCTGCATCATTTTACTTTATTTTTTGCTCATTTTCTTCTGGGTACCTATTACACCACTATTAGACATTCTCACTATATAACCTTGTCTTTTTTTCTCTTCTATGTTTATCACCCTTCTCTTTCTCTATTTTTATTAACTTGTCTTTTTTTCTAAATATCTTATGACCTATTTCACAATTTAACCATTTTCTTTCCAGCTATTACTAATCTGTTATTGAACCCATCTAATAACTTCTTAATTTCAGTCATTTTATTTATCAGTTGTAAAAGTATAATTTGGCACTTATTATCAATTTCATGTTCTTTGCCAAAATTTTCAATCGTGTATTTTATTTTTTTGATTGCTTTAAACATAGTCATTTAAAATCTGTGCTGTTAATTCTATAGTCAGCAGATATTTCTTTTTTTGTAAATCTGTTTATAGTATGTACTAGAGGCCTGGTGCACGAAATTCATGCACAGTGCGAGAAAGCGGGTGTCCCTCAACCCAGCCTGCACCCTCTCCAATCTGGGACCCCTCAAGGGATGTCTGACTGCCTGTTTAGGCCCAATCCCGGGCAGTCGGACATCCCTCTCACAATCCAGGACTGCTGGCTCCCAATCACTCACCTGCCTGCCTGCGTGATTGACCCTAACCCCTTCTGCCTGCCAGCCTGATCACCCCCTAACCACTCCCCTGACAGCCAGATTGATGCCTAACTGCTCCCCTGCCAGCCTGATTGCCCCTAACTGCCCTGCCCTGCCAGCCTGGTCACCCCTAACTGCCCTCCCTTGCAGGCTTGATTGCCCCCAACTGCCCTCCCCTGAAGGCCTGGTCCCCCCCAACTGCCCTCCCCTGCATGCCTGGTCGCCCCCAACTGCCCTCCTCTGCCTGCCCGGTCACTCCCAAATGCCCTCTCCTGCTGGCCATCTTGTGGTGGCCATATTGTGTCCACATGGGGGCAGCCATCTTGTGTGTTGGAATGATGGTCAATTTGCATAATACTCTTTTATTAGATAGGATCATTTCCCTTGGTTTTCTATTAAATTCTTTTTTCTTATTATGTGCCGGTTTATTCTTTTTTTTAATTTAATAAATCTTTATTGTTCAGATTATTATAATTGTTTCTCTTTTTCCCCCCATAGCTCCCCTCCACCCGGTTCCCACCCCACCCTCTACCCTTACCTCCCCCCTACTATCCTCATCCATAGATGTATGACCTTTGTCCAGTCTCTTCCCGCACCCCCCACACCTCTTTCCCCCCGAGAATTGTCAGTCCACTCCCTTTCTGTGCCCCTGATTCTATTATATTCACCAGTTTATTCTGTTCATCAGATTTTTATTCACTTTATTTTTAGATTCACTTGTTGATAGATATGTATTTGTTGTTCATAATTTTTATCTTTACCTTTTTCTTCTTCTTCCTCTTGTTAAAGAATACCTTTCAGCATTTCATATAATACTGGTTTGGTGTTGATGAACTCCTTTAGCTTTTTCTTATCTGTAAAGCTCTTTATCTGACCTTTAATTCTGAATGATAGCTTTTCTGGGTAGAGTAATCTTGGTTGTAAGTTCTTGCTATTCATCACTTTGAATATTTCTTGCCACTCCCGTCTGGCCTGCATAGTTTCTGTTGAGAAATCAGCTGACAATCGTATGGATGCTCCCTTGTAGGTAATTAACTGTTTTTCTCTTGCTGCTTTTAATATTCTCTCTTTGTCTTTTGCTCTTGGCATTTTAATTATGATGTGTCATGGTGTGGTCCTCTTTGGATTCCTTTTGTTTGGGGTTCTGTGCACTTCCTGAACTTGTAAATCTATTTCTTTCACCAGGTGGGGGAAGTTTTCTGTCATTATTTCTTCAAATAGGTTTTCAGTATCTTGCTCTCTCTCTTCTTCTGGCACCCCCATAATTCAGATGTTGGTACGCTTGAGGTTGTCCCAGAGGCTCCTTACACTATCTTCAAATTTTTGGATTCTTTTTGCTTTCTGGTTGAGTGTTTTTTGCTTCTTTGTATTTCAAATCTTTGACTTGATTCTTGCAGTCCTCTAGTATGCTGTTAGGCCTCTATAATATTTTTTTATTTCAGTCAGTGTATGTTTAATTTCTAGTTGGTCCTTTTTTATATCCTCAAGGGTCTCGCTAAATTTATCAGCCTTTTCTAGGAAATTCTTGAAAAAGCTTATAACCATGGTTTTGAACTTTATATACAGTCGTTTGCTTTCCTCCATTTCTTTCATTTGTGATCTGTTTCTTTGTCTCCACATTTTTGCTCCTTCCCTGAGTTGGTAGAGTAGCTTTGTGTGATAGGTGTCCTATAGGGCCCAGTGGCTCAGCCTCCCCAGTTACCTGTGGTGGACACTCTTGGTGCACCCCTTTGTGGACTGTGTGTACAGCCTTGTTGTAGTTAAGTCTTGATTATTGTTGGTATCACTGGGAGGAATTGACCTCCAGGCCAGTTGGCTGTGAGGATCAGCTGTGTCTATGCTGGGAGAACTTCTGTACTGGAGACAGCCTTATGAGAGAAGACTTGCAAAATTGCAAAAGCCTCTGTGCTCAGCTTGGATGGGGCAGAGTCTCAAGGTGGCGCAGACAGTCTTGGCTTCCCATCAGCCCTGCCCTATGAGGCCCCTGGATCTCAGTGTCCCTCAGTAATTGCTGCAAGCACCTTTGAGAGAAAGCCGCACTCGAGTTTCGCCCACTGCCAGACAGTCCAGTTTCTCCCCGAATGATTCTGGGTTCCCAGAGTCTCACCTGGAACTGGAGTTCAGTGCATTTGGGAGCTTTTGTTTCCCTCCCGCTTGAGAAAGCCAGCCACACACTTAGCAGTCAGACCTCTCTGCTCACGCGCGTCTTCGTACCTCAGCCTTTTGCAGCTCCTCTGAGTCTCAATGTGCTTTTCTCTTTCCTTCCAGTTGTAGAATTTCCACTCAGCCAGCTTTCCTGTGGTTCTGGATGGTGTCCGTTTTGTCTTTAAGTTGTAGTTTTGAAATTGTTGTGCGAGGCAGCAGTTTAGGTGTTTACCTATGCCGCCGTCTTGGTTTCTCTTCCCCGGTTTATTCTTATTATGTCAAATATTGAGACAGGATAATATCTTCTCCCAGATATGATGATTCATATTTATTTCCATGGTTATCAGTGGCTACCAGCAATTTTAAGTGACCTTAATCTAATTTTACAGATTGAGATGATTCAAAGCTGGGATCCTTGTACAGGCCAGTCTATTTCAGTTTATTCCTACTCCTAAGGGTTAACCTCTTTTCATTCTAATCCAAAGCCTTCAGCATTTTTACCAGTATCTTGGACTTTCTGGATGAGGCTTAAACTTATATTTTTGTTCTTTTAGCCCACAAGTCAATCAACAACTCTACTGAAGTTCTCAGATGCCTCTGGGGGGAGAAGACTGTAAATGCCTGGCTGAGCACTCTGAAATTCTCTCTTCTCCTGGATATTTACTTTCTACTCTAGCTGCCTTTTTGGTGATATCTGATACCTTTGCAGTAGTCAGTTTAATAACTGTTATTAATGGGTTTCTTTGTCCTCCCTCTCTCCTTCCCTCCTTCCTTCCTTCTTTTCTTCCTTTCTTTCTTCCTTCCTTCCTTCCATTTATTTCTTATAGCTCTTTTCTAGAGACTTAAAGTTCTTTCTGGGAATTTTGTTTGACTCATTTTTCTAATTTACTGCTCTTTAACTAATTAGAGACTTTTTAGTTGCCTGTATTTATTCATCTGTTACAAAGAAATCTCAATTTCTTTTTGTGAAATCATCCCTCTTCCATTACATATAATATTGCAAGAATAATATAGTTATTATTTTTAAAATTTTGTCCGTCCCTCATGTAATTTTCTTTTTTATAGTTGGGAAATTTGTCTACATTTTGTAATCTATTCATCTTGCTTTCCTCTTTAAAAGATAAACAACATGCCAGAAACTCAGTTTAAGCAGGAGTATATTCAGCCAGTCAGAAAATTTCCCCTGAATTTTGGCTCATGACTAGATGAGTCCAAAATCCAGGAACCAGGAAAAGTACTTTCTGATAATTCATGAAAACAGTTGCACAGGCGACATCCAGTTTATAAACTAGCCATGGTGATAATTAGATTGACAGTGTGAGAGTTTCACTGTAGCATCATTAGTGCAAGTTGGTGTGTCCAGAGGCATTCAGTGTTGGTAGCAATGTATTCATCATACTAATTCTAAAGTGTAATTTAGGCTGTAATTCTAGATTCATTGCTTCTAAAACTGCTTCCTTAGACTTTTCAGTTTTCTTAAGATACCTAATAATGCCTTGTTCCTCAATAAGTCTCCCTTTTGCTTAAATTAATCACTGACCATTTATTTTCCTTGAAATTTAGATCATTTACTTAGCCAAAGGATTATCCCAGCTCTTTTGTTCTATCATCTTCAAAACCTGACTGTGAACTTGAAGTCCTAACTCCCAATACTCAGATTGTGATTCTATTTGGAGATAGAATCTTTAAAGAGTTAAAATGTGTCAGTACATTGGCCCTTAATTTAATCTGACTGGTGTCCTTATAAGAAGAGGAAATTTGAACACTGAGAGAAGCTTCAGAAATGCGTATTCACAAAGGAAAGGCCATGTGACGGCACAGCAAGAAGGTAGCCATTTGTAAGCCAAGGAGCATGGCCTCAGGAGAAACCAAACCTACAGAATCTTGGACTTCTAGCCTCCTGAAGAGTGATAAAAAAAAATCCTATTTTTTAAGCTACCAAGTCTGTGCTATTTTGTTATGGTAGCCCTAGCATAATAATACAAATGTGATAGAAATTTGTGTAACAGAACATAATAATATTTTAATACTGTTGCTAAGGTATCTTGGCATGTCTCAGGGAGGTCAAAAGGATGGATTTGGTTAAATTCAGATTAGACCAATTCCATAATTAATGAATGAGATGTAATGATAAGAATTACAGTGGAAATGGTCTACAAAGTTTTACCTGCATGACATGTTAGAAGAAAAATAAAACACAGGAAAACTGGGATATAGGAATAATACAATTGGTTGAGACTGTACAGGCCTCCAATAAAGCTAATTTTTCCCCTTTAATTTATTATATAGGATTGTATTACTTCTATAGGCCTGTACAGTGAACTCAAAAGGGGAAAAGATCAGATGAGTGAATGTTGCATTCCTCTTTAGAGGCATAATCTGGAAGTACCTCTGTTTACTTCCCATTGGGAAAAATATTATAGACTCCAAAGGGGTGGCCATGTGCTGAACTAATCCTCAAGGAATAGTTCAAGAGAAAAATTGAATTTTGTGGACAATCAGCAAACTCTACTATACATAGTAGCCTCATGGTCTTTAACACATTTTTGGGTTTGATGCAGAGCATGAAGAAAATACTACCAAGATTGTTAGAAAATAAAAGCAGAGAAAACTTAGACTCAAGGCATTCAGAAAAAAAAAATTATATATATATATATATATATATATATATATATATATATATACAAAAAAAAAACTCCAGGTTTATGCAGTTACTTTAATTAATGAATAAAGTAGCCAATCAGCATTTTAAAGAATTTGAGTGTGAGAAACAAATTCCTGTATATAAATTGGTTAAAATTTAGTATATAAAATTAACTTAGCCATACTAAGGGCCCTAAAAGCAGGGATGAGATACTTCAGTACATTGAAAGTGTGGAAAGATGCTATCTGATCAAAAGTATTGAAAGAGTTGGAAGAGCCAAAGATATTAGTCACTAAATCCATTTTTGTTAGTCATGTGGGACCATCAAATCTCCATTGAGGTTGAACTTAAAGTGAGTGTCAAAAATTTGACTAATATTTCTCTTATAATATTTGATTTCAGATTTGATAACTCTTTTTCATTTTCATTAAGTCTGAGAGTGTGATGCTCTCACTCATGTATCTCAGTACCATTCATAATTAAAACTAGAGACCCGGTGCATAAAAAATCATGCACTGGAGTGGGATCCCTCAGCCCAGCCTGCCCCCTCTCACAGTCTGGGAGCCCTCAAGGGCAGGAGGTGACCCAGCAATCAGGGGAAGGTGACACCCCATCACACCTATGTTGCTGCCACTGCTGGCAGCACAAGCCTCGGCTGGCCCTGGTTACCTGAGCCTTGGGCAGCCCTGGGCAGCTGGGCAGCTGCCATCGAGGCTTGCCTGTGCCTCAGGCCAGCCCTGGGTGGCTGGGGGGCTGAGGGGACTGGGGGACTCCGGAGGCAGGCATGCGTAGCAGCCACGTCCACCTGGAGGCGGGCCTGGCCTTGCCACATGCCTGCTGCCCTGGCGGGGCTGAGGGGACTGGGCACTGCCATCTTGTGGCTGTGGGTGCCACCATCTTTGAGGGCATGGCAGTCAATTAGCATATTCCCTCCTTATTGGCTGTGGCTGCCACCATCTTTGAGGGTGGGGAAGTCAATTAGCATATTCACTCGTTATTGGCTGTGGGTGCTGCCACCTTTGCAATGGCGTGAGGGTCATTTAGCATATTCCCTCTTTATTAGGTAGGATTATGTTTTCCAAAGTGGGCAAGAACAGGCAAACTTTCTTACAGAATTCTGTCTTTATATGCTAATTTTCTCTAAGCTATATATTGGATCATTTGTTTGAATCCAACCAAATATGTAATGATTAATAATGAAACATTCCATTTAATTTAATAAGCTTATTAAAAACATTATCATATTCTGCACTGTCAGAGATTAGTATGTGATTGTTTGAATATTTAACTTATGTCTTTGTACACTGCATGTTAATTGTATATTATGTAAATTACAATATATAGCTTTATATGGGTGTATATTTTTTGGTGGGTAATGATACTATGAAGGCCATAAAATTTGTCATAGCTGTGTAACTCTTCCAGGGAGGTTGGGTCACTAAATAACAGGAAGCTTATCCAGAGAGGTACATTAGCTAAGTCATCAGGGTCCAATCACTTGTTCTACAACAATAAGTGTTTGAGAATTTGAAATGCCATTTTATCTTAATTTACTAGATATTTACAAAATAACACTCAATTTGGCCATGCACCATATATATATTCACTAGGATTTTTATTACTATGAGACACAAATCACATTCATGAAATGGTGTAAGTCATTACCAGTGGATTGATTGAGATTTGTATGTCTTGAGAATTTAATTGAGTTTGTTGATTCATTTCTAACAATACACTAGGAAACTTCTTTTTGTAGGTTTATTTTTCTCTCAGCAATGAAAAATGGGCATCTTAATGATTGAACATGCCCTAAACTTGTGCAGACTAGATATGCCTTAAATAAATGGTGAGAGTTTAAAAGCCTGATTATATATATTAAACACAAATTAGTAGGTTTAAGATCACATCAGGTGATAATAGACTTCGCTTTTTCCTACTGACAATTATTATATCTATGCTTTTATCTTAAGTTGCAGTAGTAATATTCTATTTTTATCAACTCTCGAACTATCAATGTATTTGATGCATGTATCCCTGAGCTCTGAGGATCTTCTCTGTACAGTAAACATCTCTCCAGACAACTCCCCAGAGCTACTCTTCAAAATGCTCCCTCCTCATTTGATAAATCTTCAAAGTTCTGCAAATAACATCATTTCCTTTTCCTTTTCAAAACATCAATAAATTCTAGCCTGTTATTTTAAAGAATATGGATACATACATATATACATACATATATATATATATAAAATATTAGCCAAATTTCCCCTTTCTTCTTTGCAGAACTGTCAGTCTAGATATTATTTAATCTTTTATGTGACTAACCAGAGGCCTAGTGCATGAAATTCGTGCATGATGGGGGGGGCCCTCAGCCCAGTCTGCACCCTCTCCAATCTGGAACCCCTCAAGGGATGGAATCGGGCCTAAACCGGCAGTCAGACATCCCTCTCACAATCTGGGACTGCTGGCTCCTAACTGCTCACCTGCCTGCCTTTCTGATTGCCCTTAACTGCGCCCCCCCCCCCCCCGCCAGCCTGGTCACCCCTTACTGGCCCCCTCTGCCAGCCTGGTTGCCCATCACTGCCCCCCCTGCCGGCCTGGTTGCTCCACACAGCTTGCTCTTCAGTCATTTGGTCATCCCTCACTAACCCCCCTCCGGCCTTGTTGCCCCATGCAGCCTGCTGTGCAATCATTACTGTGAAGGCATCCTGACCAATTTGCATATTACCCTTTTATTAGTATAGACTAGAGGCCCGGTGCATGAAATTCATGCACAGGGACAGGGGGTGTCCCTCAGCCCAGCCTGCACCCTCTCCAATCTGGGACCCCTTGAGGGATGTCCGACTGCCCGTTTAGGCCCGATCTCACAATCCAGGACTGCTGGCTCGCAACTGCTCACCTGCCTGCCTTCCTGATTGCCCCTATGCGCTTCTGCCTGCCAGCCTGATCACCACCTAGCCACTCCCCTGCCAGCCTGATTGATGTCTAACTGCTCCCTTGCCAGCCTGTTTGCCCCAACTTCCCTCCTCTGCTGGCATGGTCACCCCAAACTGCCCTCCCCTGCAGGCTTGATTGCCCCAACTGCCCTCCCTTGAAGGCCTGGTCCCTCCCAACTACCCTCCCCTGCCAGCCTGTTTGCCCCTAACTGCCCTCCCCTGCAGGCCTGGTCACCACCCCTAACTGCCCTCCCCTGCAGGCCTGATCCCCCCCTACTGCTCTCCCCTGCAGGCCTGGTCACCTCTAACTGCCCTCCCTTGCTGGCCATCTTGTGGTGGCCATCTTGTGTCCACATGGGGGCAGGATCTTTGACCACATGGGGGCAGCCATCTTGTGTGTTGGAGTGATGGTCAATCTGCATATTACTCTTTTATTAGATAGGATAGAGGCCTGGTGCATGGGTGGGGGCCAGGTGGTTTGCCCTGAAGGGTGTCCCGGATCAGGGTGGGGGTTCCCTTGGGGCATGGGGCGGCCTGGGCAAGGGGCCTGTGGTGGTTTGCAGGCCGGCCACGCCCCCCGGTGACCCAAGCAGAAGCCCTGGTATCTGGGATTTATTTATCTCCTACAATTGAAACTTTGTAGCCTTGAGTGGAGCCAAGCCTTCTGCTCACTCCATGGCAGCAGCCATTTCTGTTGGGATTTATGTATCTTCTATAATTGAAACTTTGTAGCCTTAAGTGGAGCCCTGGGCCGGCCAGAGTGTGCGGAAAGCTTGGCTTCCTCCATTGCTGGGGAAACCCAAGCCTCCCTCTTGCTCTCCATGGCCACAGCCATCTTTGTTGGAGTTAATTTGCATACTCGCTCCTGATTGGCTGGTGAGTGTGGTTGGTGGGCGTGGCTTGTGGTGTAGTGGAGTGATGGTTAATTTGCATATTACTCTTTTATTAGGTAGGATGGGTAGATGGAAGTTAGACAATAACAAAAAAATGTAGAGAACAGCACATATTTTTTCACAATTCTATCTAATAAAAGGGTGATATGCAAATTAACCATCACTCCGCTACAAAGATGGTGGCGCCCATAGTGGCCTGGGCAGGACACTGGCATCGTAGCCCCGGCAATGAGGCCTGCTTCCGAAGCTTGGCTACAAAGGGTGAGAGGGCCTCTGGGCAGTGGGCACACACCAGGGGTGGGAGCGGCTCAGAGCACGCCCTCACCACAGCAGACAGGGCTTGGCAGCAAGTGAGCAGCAGAGAGCTACCAGTGGTGGTGGGTGTGGTGGCCCGGCTGCCAGGAGGCTGGCTTTCAGCTGCTGGAGCCTGCGCTGGGGCAACTGGTGGTGCAAGCAACTGCGGGGGTATGCCCGAATCTGGGGTCCTGGGAGACGTGGGGCTGCAGCCCAGGATGCGGTGCGCCGGAGGACCTGGCCACCCCGCCCTGGCACTGAAGCCACCTCCTACGAGATGTATCCTAGCCTAGTGTGCAGGAAGCGGGTTCAGAGACCTCTCCCTTTGTGGCGCCCAGAGCCCAGGCTGGCCAGCACCCCAGAGGAGACCCCTGCCAGGATCAGGGTCATGGCCGGCCTCCAAACCGCAGGCGGCCATTAGCCCAGGCTGGCCAGCACCCCAGAGGAGACCCCTGCCAGGATCAGGAGGCATGGCCAGCCTCCAAACTGCCAGAGGCCCTAACCCAGGCTGGCCAGCGCCCCAGAGGATAACCCCACCAGGATCGGGGGCATGACCAGACTCCAAACCGCCTGCAGCCCTAGCTCAGGTTGGCCAGCGCCCCAGAGGAGACCCCTGCCAGGATCGGGGTATGGCCGGCCTTCAAACTGTGGCGGCCCCTCTCCCGAGGAGGCCTCTTGGCCTAGGACGCCCGAGTCTGTTCTTGACTTAGGGCCTTGCTCTCCCCATGAGTGACTTGGAAGCCGCCAGTGTCTAACCGCCAGTCTCTGGGAGGTGGGAGTGCATCCACTGTCCACCAAAAAGCAGTGCTATCAAACCGTTCAGTCTCAGTACAGACACAGGTCTGTGGCTGATGGGGTGGAGGCCAGACCAAAACAAAACGGCAGAAACACCCTGCCCACCTGGGCGGGTGCAGCTGCAGTCCACGTGGCCTGGGCAGTGTAGAAAGCGCTACCTTCTCCCGGGTCCTGTGCTGGCACCGCCGCCTCGCTCACCCTCAAGCCCCCCTGAGCCCTACAGGGAAGTGTGTAGGGCATCCTGCAGGAGTTGTACCATTCTGGGTGCTTTTGCCCAAAGACACCCTTTGGGATGAATTCAGAGCCACATCTCACTTCCCATGAGACTGGAAGAACCATGTAAAAGGATTTCGACAAAAGCTTTCCACATCTCTGTTTATTCTTTTGAATCCATAAAACGACCTTAAAAAAAGCACTCGGGCCACCTAAGAGAGAATGTACTTTCTGGCCAGAGCATGCAGGATGCTTTTGCCCAACAGGTTAAAGGAAGCAGAGAGCTGGCACAGTGGAAATGGCCCTAGTGCCCTATGAGGAGACCAGGGCAATGAGGTTGCAGAAATTCCATAAGCCTCTTGCCACCTTCTCCTTTGCAAACCACACCATCCAGATCTGCCAGGACTGGAGGCAACTGGGAGTCACAACCGTGATTTGGGATGTGGTAAGCAAATCTTAGGGGGCTTCTGAAAACATCTGCAATTGATTATAAGACTGGTCTTTATTTAAAAAGAAATAAAAGAACAGCTCTGTTGAGATCTAATTCATATACTGTACATGTCACCTAAAGTGTACAATGAACTGGTTTTTTAAGTAAATTCAGAGTGGTACAACCATCACCATGCTCAATTTTTAAATATCTTCACGACCCCATCTCCTCCAAAAAAAAAAAAAAAAAACTTCTATCCACTAGAATCACTTTCCTGACCATCTTCCCCAAAATTGCTTGCCTTTTAAGGGTGGGTAAAGGAAAGTTGAGGGAAGTTAAAATACTGAACAAAGAATATTGTAAAATGACAAGCCCAAAGTGAAGATCATGTGTTTTCTTTAAAAACATTTTTTTTTTTTTAATTTCAGAGAGAAAGGGAGAGGGAGAGGAAGAGATAGAAACATCACTGATAAGAATCACTGATCAGCTGCCTCCCTCAGGCCCCCTACTGGGGATTGAGCCCACAACCCAGGCACGTGCCCCTGACCAGGATCAAACCTGGGCCCCTCCAGTCCACAGGCCGATGCTCTCTCCATTAAGCCAAAGCGGCCAGGGCCTTGTGTTTTCTTTAAGTTCTGCGGGTTGTAATGGTCCCCAAATCTACACCAATAAAAGGGTAATATGCTAATTAGAGTGGTTGTCTTCCTTCCAGACAAAGCTGCAGCGGCTGCAAGGGCCGAGGCTCAGGCAGCCATGGGCAGCTGCAAAGGGCTGAGGCTCAGGCCAGCAGTGGCAGCAGCAGTGGGATAATGGGGGCAGTGCCCCCAGAGGGAGGCCAGACTGGGGGCCAAGACACAGGCAGTTGGGGGTGATCAGGCCTGCAGGGGAGGGCAAGGTAGGGGTGATCAGGCTGGCAAGGGAGCAAGGTAGGGGCGATCAGGCAGGCAGGCAGTGGGGTTAGGGGCAATCAGGCAGGCAGGCAGGTGAGTGGTTAGGAGCCATCGGTTCCAGATTGTGAGAGGGATGTCCAACTGCCAGAAGTTGGACATCCCCTGAGGGGTCCCAGATTGGAGAGGGTGCAGACTGGGAGGGGGATCCCCTTGCCCCCAGTGCACAAATTTCATGCACCAGGCCTCTAGTAGAATTGATAATTGCATTTCTAATTGCCTTTGTCCAGAGTCACGTTTGTCCAGATTCAGGTGGCCAAGAGATTAGAAAGATCTTTGAATACAGTGCAATGTGGGATCATCTCTTTAATCTAATTATGGGAAAAGACTGAAAGAGCCTCTGACAAAGGGAACATTTTGGACTTAATTTCAGTGTTCATTCTCCATACCTCACAGTCATTTCACTTGTGAAACAGCAAACATGGTTTGGTTTTTCCTTAAGCTGTTTGGTATGCACATGCCAGTGGCTTCTAAGCGCCTTTTCTTAGGAGAAAACTCCTGCACTAGGTCTGCAGAGACCTGAATTATTTAGCTCTTCCCTAACCTCTTCTGATTCTAAGCTTCTCGCATTTTTTTTTTTTTTTACTTCGGCTGCAAGGATCTTTTCTCTAGTTCCTCATGTTCTTCCTGTGTCCTACCACAACATAAATTTTACAGGTGCTTCCCTCTTTATCCTAAATTTTCATCTTTTACTTCCCTGATCTCAAGTCTCAGTTATATCTAGTTATATATAACAATCAAAGTTTACACGTCATTTAAAACTTCTCCTTTAACTATGGTGTGAGTTAGTGAGGATCCTGTGGTGGTAAGAAGGTGTGTGATTATCCTCTTCTCTTTGTCCCTGACATGTTTCTGTCCTCATTTTTTGCTAATCATTCTTTCTGGGCCTTTCAGAGTTGAAAGGAGAGTAGAGAGGATAAGGTGCTAGTGATATCTAACTGGACTGGCATTTCTTAGTGTAGGACTGGCATTTCTTAGCGTAGGACTGGCATTTCTGGGCCTGGAAGGTATTTAAAGCACATTAACTCCCAGATGTAAGATTTTGCAGACTCTAAGGAATACATCCTCTGGTTTTATTTTGTTTACTAGTTTATTTTGTTCATTAGATTCCACATATAAGTGAGATCGTATTTGTCTTTCTCTGACTGGATCATTTCACTAAACGTAATCTCCAGGTCTATCCATGCTATCTCAAAGGGTAAGACTTCCTTCTTTTTTACAGCTGCACAGAATTCCATTTTGTATATGTACCACAGCTTTTTTATCTGCTCATCTACTGATGGGCACTTGGGCTGTTTCCAGATCTTGAATATTGTAAATAATGTTGCTATGTACAAGGGGTGCATATATTCTTTCTGATTGGTGTTTCCAGATTCTTAGGTTATATTCCCAGAAGTGGGGTCACTGGTTAAAAGGCGGAAACTCCATTTTTAATTTGTGGAGGAAACTCCATACTATTTTCCACAGTGGCTACCCCAGTCTACATTCTTACCAACAGTGTACTAAGTTGGACTCCTTTTCTCCACATCTTCACCAGCACTTGTTTGTTGATTTGTTGATGGCAGCCATCCTGGCAGGTGTGTGGTGATATCTCATTGTAATCTTAATTTGCATCTCTCTGATGATTAGTGATGAACATTTTTTTCATGTCTTTTTGCCATCTGTAGTCAACTTTGGAGAATTGTCTATTCAGGTCCTTTGACCATTTTTTAATTGGTTTTTCTTCCTGGTGTTAAGTTGTATAAGTTCTTTATATATTTTGGAAATTGACCTCTTGTCAGATGTATCATTGGCAAATATAATTCTCTCTGTACTTTCTTTTACACTTTTCTTATCCACCCTTTCCTTTTGTTGGTTTAAGGTGAGTAATAAGCTCAGAATACAGCACCTCACTTTTAATTATGTTGCTTGCTCAGTGTCTCCTTCTGTTCTTAACCAGAATTGACAGAATTAGCCAGAACTGTTAAATCTGCCAGTTGCAGGGCATGTGATCATCAGCCCATTTCTTTAGTTCCCTTCAAATTCCTTATCTGTAAAGTGAAGATAATCACAGAAATTCTTTATATTTTTTTCTGTTTCTTTTTTGTTTGTTTGCAGGAAAATTTAACTTATAGAAATAAGGAGACTACTACCATACTTACTATTCCATAAGCAGTAAATAAATACTACCATTATTGTTAAGACAATATTTTTCTTCGGCAGTTTTTAAGAAAAAAGTTTAACTATTATATCAACAGTATTTCTTTTGTTAAAAAAATGTTCAAAACATTAACTCCATATCTTATGCCACATTCTCCATAAGTAAAGTACCATGTGATGAAACAGGAGTCAGGGAATCTTTTTTAAAAAGAAAAACAAAACATGCAAGTTATTTTGACTGGTCTAAACCTACAGTTAAATGATAAATTTTAAAAGGAAATGAGAAAAAGCTTAACTGGTATTACCAGGAGACAAATCAATGCCGCTGAATATGACAAACTGCAATTTGAAACATCATTTAAGGATTGCTTGTCTTTTATAATTTCATAGATAAATACTTGTCTAAAGAAGTCAAGATGACTGATTTCATCCCAATATATGTATTGATCAATAGCAATATGAAAGACTCGAGTAGATCTAGTAGAACTAAGTACTTTCACTAAGAAATCAATGCAGGAAAATACCTGAAACCTTCATTGACTTAAAAAATAAGATAATCAATTATAATTAAAAAATATAAATGCCACTGTTTGTTACTGAAACAAAACTTTTTTCATTATAGGTGTGAAATTATTCTCATGTTCACAATTTGAGATTTAGTTTGCTAAATATATTTTTAATCTAGGCTGTTTTAAGATTTCCTGAAGTTATTAGCTCTGCCTCCAATTTCCACCTGATCATGGGCAGAGACTTGCATCTGATTCTCTCTGGAGTGCCACCTGTAACAGACCAGAGAGAAAGATCCCCATATTTCTGAGCAATCTCTTCACAGTTATGAGAAACTACAATGATAGATTTATCTCTTTTTCCTGATCTATACAGTTTGCCACCAAAATACCCTGGTGCAACAAACTATATATATATATATATATATATATATATATATATGTGTGTGTGTGTATGCTTAATATCTATACATTATATATATAAATAACCATTATTTAGAAAATTGAATATATATTTACTATATAGTATATATTTTCCTTTGAATTGGGGGTCAAAAACTTTGAGTATGTACATCAAATAAAGAAAACTGATCCTATCTAAATTTGTTTCTTTACTTTCTCCCTGGAATTATTTTTGTTACTCCAATTGTTTGTACATTTCTTGTCCTGATTTTTAAAAATACTGTGTAATTATATATATATATATATATATATATATATATATATATATATATATATAAAAGGCAAGCAACCGGAATGACCAGAACAACCAGTCCTGATGACGTGCACTGTGGCCGGCCAACAGGCCCAATCGGGGGCAGGCTGGCCGGACCCCAACTGTGCACAAATCCATGCACTGGGCCTCTAGTTTTAAATGAAATCAGAATGAAACCTTCAAGGTCATTTCTTCCAGCTTTTAAAAACATTTTTGCATGATGATGCTTTGACGAAGGCCAACATTTCAAACAGCATTCCTTATCCTATACCCCTTTTTGATCATCTTTCTACCTTGCATGTAATGATGGTCACTCTCAGAAAGCAATGGGGCAGAGAATAACAGCTGCTTTGGAAGGTTATTGCATCCTGTGTGTATAGTTTCAAAACTTCCACTCGAAAGGCAACAACAGGGAGGGGATAGGCAGTCTCTTGGCAGGAGTAAATGCTGAGATCACAGTTTTAACCTTGTGCCTAAAATATTTTAAAATCCTAGTAGCAGTTCAGTTAGAATATATATGTTCTTTTTCACTCAGGGAGGATTTGCTTGGGAACTCACTAGACATGAGTCTTTGGGAAACGTTTTAGAAATGTTTAGAAAGTTGAAGAAAAGGATTGTTATGTTCCAAAGTGCCTGACTTCTAGATTTCTCTTGTTTAAAAACAATATTAAGAGCACAGATAGCAAATGCTTCAATCAGGTGTCTTGTGGATTATTATTTTTTTTTCCTAACCATCTCTGAACCCAGCCACAGATAAAATTGAAACTGATTCACCTTTGTTCTTATCCTTGATGGGCTGATTTCAAAATGTATACTTACAAACAGGTTCTCAGGTTAGCAAGGATAACACTGAAAGTTCAGACAAAATGCAATGAGAGCAAGGAAGAGTATCCAAAACAACCTTATTTGATTTGTGACTGACCCTGAAAAACATGTTATGCTATAATTCATTCAACAATTTTCTTATAACTTCTTTTCCCATTAAAAAATAAAATAAGCTGTAATATCCTAAGTCCACACCTAAGTGCAACTATTTGTTCTAGTAACATAATTTAGGATTGGAAAGTTCTTCCATTATTTTTTATTCAAAAAAATGTCAAAGACCCTAGTTATAAGGGAGTATTTTTATAAGTTGGCCTTACAGAATTCTAAAAACCTTGTGCAATAATATATGTCTCTAAAATGTTATCAGTAGTTTAACTTCTTCCATGTAAAAAGTAAAAGTTTGTTCATCCACTAAATAAATCTCAAATATTCTTTCATTAGTTTTAATTCTTCTCTTCTTTTAGGGATCAAGAGTATAGTGAGATCAATGTAATGAAGCTTTCTCATCTAGATTTTTACATGAAAACATATGTCAACTATCATGCAATTTATTTTGCTGTATAAAGTAATTAATTTCTTCTAATATAACCATTATGAAGACTTAATTTCTCATGAAAAAACTTATTGGACATTTCAAAGAAAATTTTGACAGAACACAAAAGACTAAACTTTAAAATAAATTTAAATGAAAAAAATATTTTTGATGGAATTAGCAGATAAAATTAAGGTAGGAGCCCTAGCAAGTACGGCTCAACTGGTCGGGCATTGTCCCACGCACCTAGAGGTCACCCAATAGATCCCAGTCAGGGCGCATGCCCATGCTGTGGGCTCAATCCCCAGTAGGGGCGTGCAGGAGGAAACTGATTGATGTTTCTTTTCCATCGATATTTCTCTCTCCCTCTCTCTTCCTGTTTCTTTAAAATCAATAAAAACGTATTTTTAAAAATTATGGTGGGATCTTTGAGTTGGCCTTATGAATAATAAAAAAAATTTGAAATCCAATTACTTTAGCTTACTGTTTTATTTGTAATGAATGCTAAACACTGTTTCTCCAAGTTAAGTTTTGGTAAACTGAATCCTGTCTCTAACAGTTCCTACAGTCAGAAATTGACTCTCTTGGATCAAAGGGTACCAGCAATCTGCAAGATTTTCAAGGACAATGAAATAATTTTCTTTTTCTTCAATCTAAGCCATCCTTAGAAAATATGTAACACCTTATTTATTGACTATTTTAGGAAGAAAATAATTTTAAAACTTTATGTTGACTGTAAGTTTATCAGATAGAAGTTCCTTCAAAATAACTTTGCAGTGTTTAATTTTCTTTGTAAAGTTCAGCCTTCAATAAAACAGGAAAATCTTTGTCACTCTCAAAATACTACAGAAATAATTCATATCATTTTGAAAAATTTGTGTAGCTTTCTACCTATAATCTTATCTTTCAAATTGAGAACTCAGCAAAAATAGGTTATATTTTCAAGGACATCTGTAATGATTATGGCATGGCTTTGACATATAGCTAACACTCACTTAAGGTTGGCACTAAATGAATGTCTTTGTATCTTTCTATTCTTTCTGAAAATGAAGTTTTCTTTTTTTTCTAAATTAAAAAAATGCTCTTCCCCAAATTCCCACTTTACTTCTAATATGTTAATAAACTTTAATAGTGATGTCATATCATATTCCCATTTCATTATAAAATATATGAAATAGTACTAATTTAAGACTCTCCCTCCCCCTCCTCACACTCTCTCTCCCAAGAGTTGATAAATGTCTTGCCAGTAAAGGAGTCTCCTACTAAGCATTACTTGGGGAGTCTTTGGCAACAATGACTATGAAAGTGGAAATACATGAATTCTGAGGAAAGGGATCTTTTTTAGAAAATAGCAAATGTGTAGCCAAGCATTAGAGGTATTTCACCCATGTGTAGAGGTAGAACTCTATCCTTCACCTTAGACATTTTGCTAAATAAAGAAAATTGTCTCCATTTTAAGGTTACTCTTGGCCTTTTACATTTCTGTAATAAATACGTAAACTATTATTTTAATATATTTTTACTGATTTTAGAGAGGAAGGGAGAGGGAGAGAGAGATAGAAACATCAATAATGAGAGAGAATCATCAATTGGCTGCCTCCTGCACACCCCACACTGGGGATCCAACACACAATCAGAGCATGTGCCCCAACCAGGAATCGAACCTCAACCTCCTGGTTCACAGGTCAATGCTCAAACACTGAGCCATGCCAGCTGGGCCACAAACTATTTTTTATGCATCATTCTACACGTAACATACCAGGCAATGGTAGTACCTACTTTAAGGAGTAATTCACTTAAAATATATCTATAATAATAAAAGTGTAATATGCTAATTAGACTGGATTACCTTCTGGACTACCTTCCAAATGAAGCTGGGGCTGCAAGGGAAGCCTGGGCCCTGGGTGCCTGCCGGTGGCCAGAAGGAAGCCCGGGTCCCAAGTGCCAGAGGGAAGCCAGTGCCAGCAGCCAGGGGAAGGAAGGCCTATTCTTGCATGGATTGTGTGCATCGGGCCTCTAGTTAAGTAATATCAGAATATCTGTAGGAAAAAGTATTTGTCAAAAAATAATATTGAAAACTACTACCAATCATTAAGAAAAATGATCCATTAGAATAAAATGTTAAAAGACTGAATAGGTACCTCATGAAAAATTATATTGAAAGGAATTCTAGGGACAAAATAGGCAGGTTTAGGGAGTCTTAGCCATAAAGAGGGTCCATGGGAGAGGAATGTATAAATGGGGACTTGAAGATGCCAGGGTGCTTGTCTTACTTGTACAGAGGATAAAGAAAGGCTCCAGGTAGATGGAAACATTTCTGGCCTGAGCAATTAAAATAGCCATAAACCAAGGACAGAGATATCTCTGGTCTGAGCATCTGGGAGATCAAAGGCAACTCCAACCAGCAAGATAAGTGGAAGAGAAACAGTGGGGCATCACATGGGCTTTGAGCTTTGAAACTAATTCTATGTAGCAGAATGACCAATGAGGAAAGCATAGGGGATGCCAAATTAAGTAAAGGGACCAATTAAAAAGGGTCAGGTTCAGAGAAAGAACTGCAGCATATATAAAATGGAGACAAAGGGACATGAGACACATTTTTCTACCGATAGATTGATTTTCCCATAGAGAGAGAAAGAGCAGGCTTTTCCCATTTGGGGATCCCTCCCTAGGGGGTTCCCTTTGGGGACACCTCTGCTTGGATGGAGTTTGTATCTGCTTCCAATAAACTTCTACATTTTTTTTTTTTATTAAAAAAGCCTTTTTGTCTGCGAGTTTATTCTTCAAACTTTGTAGGGCAAGAACCCATGGAAGAAGGCCCATACCCCAAACTCCACATTTCAATACCCAATAAGCATAATCATGAAAAGTGATCCAATCTACAGTCATTGAAGATACTGCTACACACAAATCAGAATAACTAAAATTGAAGAGATTGCCAATAACAAGTTTTGATTACAGTGTAGATCAACTGGAACTGTTATCACTCATAAAGTTGTTTATATAGAAAACTAGAGGCCCAGTGCATGAAATTCGTGCACGGGGGAGGGGGTGGTGTTCCTCAGGGCAGCCTGCACCCTCTCCAATCTGGGACTTCTTTCACAATCCAGGACTGCTGGCTGCCAACTGCTTTCCTGTTTGCCTGCCTGCCTGCTTGCCTGATTGCCCCTAACTGCTTCTGCCTGCTAGCCTGATCACACCCTAACCACTCCCCTGCCAGCCTGATCAACACCTAACTGCTCCCCTGCCGGCCAATTGCCCCTAACTGCCCTCCCCTGCCAGCCCAAATTCCTCTAACTGCCCTCCCCTGCTGGACCAGTCAGCCCTAACTGCCCTCCCCTGCAGGCCTGGTCACCCCCAACTGCCCTCCCCTGATGGCCTGGTCACCTGCAACTGCCCTCCCCTGCAGGCCTGGTCCTCCCCAACTGCCCTCCCCTGCAGGCCTGGTTCCTTCCAACTGCCCTCCCCTGCAAGCCTGATTCCCCACAACTGCCCTCCCCTGCAGGCCTGGTCCCTCCCAACTGCCCTCCCCTATAGGCCTGGGTCTCCCAAAACTGCCCTCCCCTGCAGACATGGGTCCCCCAAAACTGTCCTCCCCTGCAGGCCTGGTTGCCCCCAACTGCCCTCTGCTGCTGACTCGGTCACCCCTAACTACCCTCCCCTCCTGGCCTGATCACCCACAACAGCCCTCCCCTGCTGGCCATCTTGTGGCAGCCATCTTGTGTCCACATGGGGGCAACCATCATGGACCACATGGGGGCGGCCATCTTGTGTCTTGGAGTGACATTTTGCATATTACTCTTTTATTAGATAGAATAATACAATAATTAATAATACAAGAATAAACTCAGGATTTCACATAATCACAATTGGAACTCTATTTTTGTCCCATTCTGTAGTGACTTGTGTGATTTATAAAATAGAAATTTATTTTCTCAGAGTTCTGGAATATCAATATCCAAGTTCCATCAGATTTAGGTTTCCAAATGAGAGCTCTCTTACTTGCTTGCATATGACTTGCTTTTTCCTGTGTCTTCACTTAGCAGAGGACAGAGACAGAGAGAGAGCTCTTTCTCTTCTTCTAAGACCACAATGCTATCAGATTGAGGTCCCACCCTAAAGACTTTGTTTAACTTCAATTCTTCCTAAAGATCCTGCATCCAGAAACAGTTACACTCAGGGATTAGGGCTTCGACATATGAATGGTGAAGGGGGTACAATTCAGTCCATGGTATTCTATATGCTCATCAACAGAAAAAAAAATTAGATAGACATTCAAAGGATTAATATACATCAACAAAAATGAACAAAATGTAGCTATGCCCAACATGGATTATTTCACAAATAAAAACAAGACAGCACAAAAGTAGAAATACAAAACCAAAAAAAGAATACATGTGGTATAGCCCCATTTTTATAAAAGGCAAAAATATTGAACCTAATGTATGATATTAAAAGTCAGGGAAATGATCACCTTGAGTAGGACAGAAGGACAGACATTGGAAGGGAGCATGATAGGGAGCTACCAGTGATGTTCTATTTCTAAGTTTGGTGGTGGTTAAGAGTTGTGTTCATTTGTGATCATCAAACTGCACATATCTGATTGTGCCCTTGTCTGTATGTATCTATATATACAAAAGCCCAAGCGACCATTATGACTGAATGAGAGGAATGACTGAATGACTGATCAACCAGTCGCTATGATGTGCACTGACCACCAGGGGGCAGACACTCAATACAGGAGCTTCCCCTGGTGGTCAGTGTGCTCCCACAACCAACCTCCCGAGGCCCCTCCTGCCTCCTCCTCCCAACCAGCAAACCACCCGTGGCCCATCTCCACCCCCCATAGGCTGGCCTACCTCCTGTGGCTCCTCCCCCATCCCCCCAGCCAGCCAACCTCTCACAGCCCCTCCCCCCCGGCCAGCCAACCTTCCATGGTCCCTCCCTTCATCCCCTCAAACGGCCAACCAACCTCCTATGGTCCCTCCCCCCTGCCAGTCAGCCAGCCTCCTGGGGTCCCTCCCCCTGGATGGCTGGCCCCTGATATTCCTTGATCACCGGCCAGGCCGAGGGACCCCACCCATGCATGAATTCATGCATCGGGCCTCTAGTCCTATCTAATAAAAGAGTAATATGCAAATTAACCATCACTCTGCTACACCAACAAGCCACACACACACTAGCCATGCCCACCAGCCAATCAGGAGCGAGTATGCAAATTAACCCCAACCAAGATGGCTGTGGCCACGAAGAGAGCAGGAGGGAGGCTTGGGTTTTCCCGGCGATGGAGGAAGCCAAGCTTTCTGCACACCCTGGCTGGCCCAGGCCTTCACTTAAGGCTACAAACTTTCAATTATAGAAGGTAAATAAATCCCAACAAAAATGGCTGCCACCAGGGAGCTGGAGAGAGCAGGAGGCTAGGGTTGCCCCCTGTGATGGAGGAAGCCAAGCTTCTGAAGCCCTGGCCTGCCTTGGCTTCCGCTACAAAGTTTCAATTATAAAAGATAAATAAATCCCAAGAAAAATGGCTGCCGCCACGGAGCAAGCAGAAGGCTTGGCTCTGCTCCAGGCTACAAAGTTTCAATTATAGAAGATAAATAAATCCCAGACACCAGGGCCTCCGCTTGGGTCACCAGGGGGCGTGGCCAGCCTGCAAACCACCACAGGGCCCTTGCCCAGGCTGCCCCACACCCCAAGGGAACCCCCACCCTGATCCAGGACACCCTTCAGGGCAAACCACCTGGCCCCCACCCATGCACCAGGCCTCTATCCTATCTAATAAAAGAGTAATATGCAGATTGACCATCACTCCAGCACACAAGATGGCTGCCCCCATGTGGTCAAAGATCCTGCCCTCATGTGGACACAAGATGGCCACCACAAGATGGCCAGCAGGGGAGGGCAGTTGGGAGGGACCAGGTCTGCAAGGGAGGGCAGTTGGGGCGATCAAGCCTGCAGGGAAGGGCAGTTAGGGGTGACCAGGCCAGCAGAGGAGGGACGCTGGGTGCAAACAAGCTGGCAGGGGAGCAGTTAGACATCAATCAGGCTGGCAGGGGAATGGTTAGGGGGTGATCAGGCTGGCAGGCTGAAGCAGTTAGGGGCAATCAGGAAGGCAGGCAGGTGAACAGTTGGGAGCCAGCAGTCCTGGATTGTGAGAGGGATGTCCGACTGCCCGTTTAGGCCCGATCCTACCGGGATCGGGCCTAAATGGGCAGTCGGACATCCCTCGAGGGGTCCCAGATTGAAGAGGGTGCAGGCTGGGCTGAGGGACACCCCCAACCCCATACACGAATTTTGTGCACTGGGCCTCTAGTATTCTTATAAGAGAAAAGTTTCTTTAATTTTTAAAAGGTATTTAAAGGTTATATGGTTTTGCTTTTCATGTACTCAAAGACACAAAATAGTTTATAGGTAATATCTATAACTTGAAAATTTAGTAAGCCTTCTCCAAAAATGTAATTTTTTTATTTTATTCATTTTGTAAAACAATAAAATGTTCTGTGTTGGCCTTCAAGATAAATTGTGTGTTAGAAAAGAATTAAAATTTCTTAAACTTATTTTTTATGACAAAAGACATTTATAATTAGACTAGAGGCCTAGTGCATGAAATTTGTGCACTGGGGGCGGTGTCCCTCAGCCCAGTCTGCACCCTCTCCAATCTGGGACCCTTCAGGGTATGTCCGACTGCCGGTTTAGGCCTGATCCCTGTGAGATTGGGCCTAAACTGGCAGTCGGAGATCCCTCTCACAATCCTGGGCTGATGGCTCCTAACTGATTCTGCCTGCCAGCCTGATCACCCCCTAACCGCTCCCCTGCTGGCCTGATTAACACCTAACTGCTCCCCTGCCAGCCCAATCACCCCCAACTGCCTTCCCCTGCTGGCTCGATCACCTCCAACTGCCCTCCCCTGCAGGCCTGGTTGCCCCCAACTGACCTTCCCTGCCAGCCATCTTGTGACAATGTGGGGGCGGCCATCTTGTGATGACGTGGGGGTGGCCAGCTTGTGTCGGCCATCTTGTGACAATGTGGGGGTGGCCATCTTATGGTGGCTATCTTGTGATGATGTGGGGGCAGCTATCTTGTGATGATGTGGGGGCACCCATCTTGTGGTGGCCATCTTGTGATGACATGGGGGTACCCATCTTGTGACACCAGGGCATGAGGGTCAATTTGCATATTACCTTTTTATTCTCTAGGATAAATTTAATATTATTACGCCCCATGATTACTTCATTGCTGTGTAGAAAATAATCATTCTGACATGTATGTTAAATTATTTCTGATAAGCTAAAGCTAAAGTTTATGTAATCATTAACATATATCTTTGACATAGTGCATATTAATATAACCATGAGGTAAATTAAGACAGTTACCTATTATAAGCACTGTAGGTTACTTTAAAATATTCTGATTAAAAATATACATGAGTATAGAATTCAGGGGTGGGCAAACTTTTTGACTCGAGGGCCACAATGGGTTCTTAAACTGGACCGGAGGGCCGGAACAAAAGCATGGATGGAGTGTTTGTGTGAACTAATATAAATTCAAAGTAAAGGAGTGGAGGGGAGAGCTAGAGAACAGGATAGAACAGCCGGATCCGGCCCGCGGGCTGTAGTTTGCCCACGGCTGGTGTAGATCCTGTTAAGATATGATATCAATAATTTTATATTATCTGTCTCACTGATAACCTATCAAATTACCCAAATTTTGCTTGTAGGGAAGTGATATTTTAATAGTCTGATTTAACAAAATAACACATACTTTCTCAACATAGACAGTTTTCAAAATAACAGGAAGGAGAGTGAAGGAATAATATAAACATTTTATTCCAAATCACATATCCTTTAAAGCTCATCCTTGGTTCCATATTTTAAGCTAATTCTTTCTTTTCAGGTCCTGTAGCATCCCACCCTACCACAACCCCACCCCCACTGTATAATGAATGCCCTTACCCATAATTGTTTTATGGGTTTGGTTGAACATAGATTGAGTTTTATCTTCATTTTTAGAATGACCCATTTCTGTGATAATCACTGTGCCAAAAAGTCTTTCTGGGCATCTTGAATATCTGTGTTGAATTCTGCATTAGTAAAAGTACACTGCGGACCAAGATTCTAAAAAACACAAGGCAAAGCTTTTTAAAGTGAGGTCATGAATTGATAGAGGCAAAAGATTAAAAAAAATCATTCGTAGGAAACATTGAACTCCTTATCTCTTCTCATAATTTGGTATGCTATGCATTCTAAGGTGGAAACTTAATAGCACCTCCTTATTATTCTTCATTTATGCAGTGGGTATATTATTTGTGGCTGCCTAGTTATCTATGAAAAAAAAAACACCACTGTATTTTTTTTTTCATTGTATTCTTCTACCTTGAAATATCAGATCATTGTTCTTAACTACTTCTGAATGTAACATAGAACCAAAGAAGCCATGGCAGTTGGAAAAAGAAATGAACATACATATAGTAGTTCATCCTTACCCTTTGCACATACCTTCCAAAACCCGTGATGCCTAAATCTGCATGCAGTACCAAACTCTACATATACTATGTATTTTACAAAACATACATACCTATGATAAAGTTTATAAATTAGGCACAGTAAAAAAAAAATTTTAAATAATAACTAATAATAAAACAGAATACTACTAGTATATGGTAACTAGAGGCCTGGTGCCCGAAATTCATGCACGGGGGTCCCTCAGCCTAACCTGCACCCTCTACAATCCAGGAGCTCTCAGGTCATGTCCTACTGATGGCTTAGGCCCACTCCCCAGGGTTCTCTGCTCTCTATGGGGCCTGAGGGTTTCACTGCAGCCATGGAGATGAAGCCCCCATGCCCTGCTATCTGGGCTCTGTCTGCTGTGTCTGGGGGAGGATCCAGCCTCGTTGCTTGGTCCTCACAAATCCTGGCGGGGCTGACAGGCCCAGACACTGCAGCAGCGGTGGAGCCAGGAGTCTGCTTGGTCCCCGCGAAACCCGGTGGGCCTGACGGGCCCAGACACTGCAGCAGCAGTGGAGCGGGGAAGCTGGATCTGCCCCCTCTGGTGGCAGATCCAGCCTTGCTGCTCCAGGGGACAGGCCTGGACACTCAAGCAGCGGGGCTGAGGGGACTGGACGCTGCCATCTTGTGGCTATGGGGGCCGCCATTTTGTCACGGAGTGATGGTTAATTTGCATATTACTCTTTTATTAGATAGGATAAGTTATGTAAATGTGGTCTCTCAAAATATTTTATTGTACTGTACTCACCTTTTTTCTTCTTGTTATGATGTGAGATGATAAAATGCCCACGTGATGAGAGGAAGTGAGGTGAATTAAATGCATTGTGACTTAGTGTTAGGCTACTATTGACCTTCTGACACAAGTCAGAACGAGAATTATCTGCTTCAGGTGATCCAGGATCATCAAGTCATAATTTTGGCATATCTGAATTGCCAGCATCACTACTCCTATGCTTTGGGGACATTATTAAGTAAAATAAAAGTTACTTGAACAGCATTACTATGATACTGACCAGTGGATCTGATAACCCAGATGGGTACACCGTGACTAATGGCTGAGGAGCGTCTACTTTATGGATACCTTGGGTAAAAGGGTGATTCCTATCCTGGATAGGGCCGGGCTAGATCAATCAAGATCTCATCATGCTACTCAGATCAGATCACAATTTAAAACTTATGGATTATTTATTTCTGGAATTGTTCATGTTATATTTTTGGATTGTGGTTGACCTCAGGTAACTGCAATCACAGTGAAACTGTAGATAAGAGGGGAATACTACTACTGTATCTCAAAAGCAGTGTCAAATAGGTTCTTAAAAATTAATTAGCCCTGGCTGGGTGGCTCAGTTGATTGGAGGATCATCCCATACACCAAAGGTGGCAGGTTTGAGTCCCAGTCACAGCACATACCTAGGTTGTTGTTTGATCCCAGTTCAGGGCAGTTAGGGGAGGCAACTAGTCAATGTTTCTCTCTTTTCTCTCTTTCTCCCTCCCTCACTCTCATCTTCTTTCTCTAAAATCAATCAAAACATATCCTCAGATAAGAATTAAAAAAATAATGTCTGTCACTGTCTGTTTTATTTAGTGCATTGTGTAAGCACTAGAAAACCTTACTACTGGTATGGAATTTGACATTTTTGGGGCAGTTGGGGGTAATTGAATACTGCCTATTTTTTTTTTTTTTTACATAAAGTTTATATCAAATTCCTAACTCAGGTCTCTGTTTTATAATGTGATACATGGGGGAACATTTGCTGTTCAATAGCCCTCAAAATCTTTACTTCCATTTGAATGGTAAGTTGTAATTTTAAAATATCACTAAGGTCCGACATTAGTTCCAGAGTCCCCTATGAAAATAGTATTTTCACCTTTGTAGCAGAAATAGGGAACAGCACATTCCATGCAGATAAACAGGTGAAACCGATGGTGAGGATAGTCACTCCTTACTTGAAGATTTAAACACAGGCATGAAAGTCTTTATGGTGAATCTAGGGTTTTTGAATAATCATGTCTTTTTTAAAAACAGCATCACTTTTTTTTTCTTACTGGAGAGATGAAAATGTTAGATAAATCATGGACAACAGAGGAAACATGACTCAATGCTGAATTATTATCAAACCTGAACTCATCATTGTCTTCTCCATCTGCACACCCATCACCCATTATTTCCCCTGTCTTTCTTGGCAAATCACCTCTGCTCCTTCTACCCCAGATAATGTGCACCCATCTTCACTCTCACCCAGGCCGGAAAGGGAAGCGGAACTGTTCTTTAGAGACACACCTCTCCCCTCACCATCCATATTCACTTTATTTTTTCCACTGTAATTCTGACATATGTTTAAAATACCTTCTCTCTACAGTTTAATTCATCAATAGCATCATTAAGATGTTCCTCATCTCTCTATTGGACCATTTGAATGTTTATGATAGCTGGTCTTCATATCAGCCTTTGTAGGTTTGCTTTTCTTCAGAAAAACCACAATGACACTTTTAAAGGCATTTCTTAGTGCATCTTTGTGTATGTTACTGAATTATTTTGATTACTCTAGTGGCATTCTATCATCTAACACAAAATCTAAACTGCCATCTGTAGTGTACATGCTCCTTCACAATTTTACTAGTATATAAGATTTAAAGGCCTACTTCTGTTTCTTTACACTTAGCTTTGGCTTCTAGTTATTATTAACTCCATGGTATTCTCTGATTACACCATGCCTCTAAATCTATGAATAACTTTTGCTGGGTTTGGAATATAAGATTAAATTTTAGTTTCAATAAACAGAAACCATTCTAGTTTTCTTAAAGAGACACAGTACAGGGAAATGTGTTTACACATCATTAGAAGTACTGAAGAAGGCTTTAGGCCACACCTTCATCAGTGTCCATCTCTCACTGCAATGCACTGCTCTACCCACTTGATACACTCACATCTTATCTTTTAAGAGTCATCTCAAGCATCAGTTACTCGCTGAAGCCTGCTGTGACTCCCTTAGGGCTACTGGGACACACCTTCTAATTTCTTTTTCATTCTGTGTGTGTGTGTATATATATTTTTTTATCATTATAATTTTCACATAAAATTATTATGCTGTTACACTTGTTTCTTCCCTTAATATATAGCCCTCTTCAAGGTTTAAATTTGAGCCTCTTTGAAGGCACATATTATTTTTTTCCCAACTACACATATAAACTTCTACAGCCTGGATAAATGCCTGAAAAGGAAATGGGGTTAATGAAAGTGTGTTGGATATATGTTGAATGCGATCATATAAGTTTGTGGTTAAAGCCAAAATCAATACTAGTAGTCATTTGTTTTCTTTACTAAACAGTGAATTGTAAAGGATAAAATGCATGTTTATATGATTGCAACTTGAATCTTTTTCTCAAATATGAGAAATGTGGTATTTATCAATCATGCAAAGGATCAAAGGCTATCACATTTGAATGATGAAAAATTATTTGATCAAACTATAAAATTTCAATCATCAACATTTGATAAATGAAATTTACTGAATAGCTGTCTCCTCAAGAAGCATTACATGATTTTTCCTCTGTTTGCCTTGCATGTGGAATACAATGTCTAACATCTATTAATCCCTAAAAATTTAAATGATGGATAAAATAATAAATTGAATAATAAATAAATTTTAAAATATTGATTATTAAAAACTATAGTGAAGAAAAATATACTTAATGACAAAAATTTTTTTGGCATTAATGCTATTTAAAAATTTTGCTGTGCCTGTTTTGATTTTCAGTTATTTCACTAGGTAATACATTTTACTTTTTGTTTAAAACCAGTTTTCTTATATTTATGTTTATTTATCTACTATAGCAGAGCTTGTGGGTGTGTAAACAAACTTAAAATTTTTCTCAGCCACGTTGAATATTTTGAGAGAAAAAGAAGATTAGACTTGTGCTTGAACTAAAGGTGAAGTAAAGGAGACAATGCGTCTTTTAAGGTGGAATGAACAATTAACATTTAGGTTAATTTAAAAGGCAACCAAATGATATCCTGGTATCTAAAATAATTCTGATATCCTTTTAGTATATTATGGAGTAGATTTTGAGAAAACAATAGCCAAGTATGGTAAAAGAAAAGTTAATACATATTTACATAAAATGTGTGGTAAATTGCATTAGAGAATTAAAATAGAAGTTGAGAGTGCAAATTAAAGCAAGTATTTGATGTTCATCCTTTAGGTCTGAGCACTAGGGATTTTGTTTGTTTCTTACTATGGTCCATATATTTAAATATAATGAACACTAGGAAATACATTCATTCTTAAGGACTGGCTCAATAGAAAATAGTTTACTAAGAGTTTCAGCCAAAAATGTTTCAAACATAAAGTGTTATACATGCTTATCAATTTTGAGTGTTATGTTAGAGACCCAAACTGTTTCTTAGGAAAGTAAAATTATATTTTCTATGAACAATTCTATTGACTTTATCTTCATAACTTAGGAGACTTATTTTCCTTGGGATAAGAAAAAGAAAGAGCTTGTTCACACATTTTTCTCTTCTAAGATCTAACAGCTCTAATTAGGATAATAACCTCTCTTTATGGGAATTGCAAAGAAAATGGAGACAATGCAACTCCAAAGAAGTATTATTAAAATGTCAGCCTCTAAAAAGACACATATTTTAAAGCATTCCATTTTCTTGTCTCAGCTTTATTTCCTCTTATCCATCTTATCAATGGGAGTGGCTTTTTTTTTGCTACTTATTTATATCTTTATAATAAAAAAAACATATACATGTCTGATATATTATCTTGTGGATGTACTATTTTAAATTGAAAGTTTTAATGCAAAACGAGTAGATGACAGATAGGTGACTTGCCAAAAAGAACAATGGTGTTATAATAGTATAATATCCTGAAGTTATAATTAATATTTTTTTCAGAATGAGAGTTTATAATGGAAAACTAAAAATGGAATATGTCAAGCTAAAAAAAAAACAACACACACACACACACACAAACAAACAAACAAATAAAAAACCAACAATGCAAAAAACCTGCTTTTAAAGAGCCTCATAGACATGAGTCACAAATGTAAAAGTCAAGCAATTAAAATAAAATACTGAGGCAAGAAGTTATTGTAGTTATGTAACTATAGACCTTAGAGCCTCAGATTTGGGGAAAATTTGATATAGTTGGGAAACAAAGGATGGTTGACAATTTTGTGAGAAGAAAGAGCTTTCTTTCAGAATAGGGAAGAGAAAATGCAACATTTTCTGAGTATTTGAATGAAAGAAAAGAAAAGAAAAAAGAAAGGTAAATAGAGGCAGTGCTAAGTTTCATATAAGATTGGTTTGAATTAATCCGGTAAAGTTAAGACGCCTGTATAGATGAGACTTCCAGTATATATTGTGTACAAACTTGGCTTTATAATTTAATTAATTTTACTCGTGAACACACCTTCCTTCATATTAACATAAGATTATCTCAGTATGATAGGGAAATGTTAAAAATAATAATTAACAAAAATATTTATTTGATGAGAAAATATCTCCCATGAGAGGGATGTTTTACTGAGCAACAGAAAGGGTTTCATATTTTTAGAAGAAATATTTTGTTATCTTAATGGAGAAAATTATCTTTTCACAACTCATAAAATATACTTATTAGTTATTTAGCTTTAGCTAAATGTGTTAATAAATGAAGGGAATAAATCTAGTTCAAAAATAATAGTCAACTTGGTCTTTATTACATCGCAAAGTAAATATAAGATTAGTATCTACTAGAGGCCCAGTGCACAAAATTTGTGCACAGTGGGGGGGGTGTCTCCTCAGCCCAGCCTGCACCCTCTCCAATCCGGGACCCCTCGAGGGATATCCGACTGCCAGTTTAAGCCTGATCCCGGGGATCAGGCCTAAACTGGCAGTCGGACATCCCTCTCATAATCCGAGACTGCTGGCTCCTAACTGCTCACCTGCCTGCCTGCCTGATACCCCCTAACTGACCCCCTGCCAACCTGATCACCCCTAACCGCCTCTACCTACTGGCCTGATCTCCCCTAACTGCCCCTTCCCGCCAGCCTGATCTCCCCTTACTGACCCCTCTGCTGGCCTGGTTGCCCCCAACTGCCCCCCTCTGCCAGCTAGTCATTCCCAACTGCCCTCCTTACCGGTCTGGTTGCCCCACGCAGCCTGCTGTTCAGTCGTTTGGTCGTCCCTCACTAACCCCCCCTGCTGGCCTTGTAACCCCAGGCAGCCTGCTGGTCATTACTGTTACTGTGATGGTGTCCTGGACAATTTGCATATTCCTCTATTATTAGAATAGATTTGTCTTTTTTTAGCTAAAGCCACTTTCTATTCTGCCACTCAACAAATTTAATGAAGTGCCTGCAACTAACGTCTTACATGGCATCGTATTATTGATGTTTTAAAAATGTCTTTCTATCCCAGTGAGTTGAAGAGCAAGCTATATAAATTATCTTTCGCATCATAAGTCTGCAACGATTAGTGTGGTACAGGCAGAAAGGATTATAGATTATATGCAATTTTATATAACCACAAAAAATGTCTAAGAGCTACTTTATGAAAAAAAGAGTTAATAGTCTGTATCCTCAAGAATTCTTAGATTATGGACATCAGCAAGATGAATCCATTATTCATATTATATTGTTATATTATTTGCTTGCATTCATAAACACCTGAAAATGTATTTTGAAAAATTAAAAATTTATTTATAAGACTTTCTTAAATGGCATAAGATAAAGCATATTTTTAATTATTTTAGAAATACCCTTACATAGCACTAGTTTATATCAGAATCTAATACTTCCATCAGAAGAACCAGTGATTCATAATAGTATTTATTTAAAAGATAAATGTTTTTTGAAAGAATGCTTTTAACAGTTGCTGAAGAGAATCACAGAATTAATTCAGAAGTTTGTGCCCTGACCAGGAATCAAACTGCCAACCTTTCTGTGTTAGGATGATGCTCAACTAATGATCCACTCTGGCTGGGCAAGACAATCATGAATTAATTATTTTTAAATAGCTTGTTATTTTTTTTCTTTGAACAAGAAACAAATGCACTTATTTAATAACACAAAAGTTAAAGTGAATAGATCCAGAGACAAATGGCGAGGGTGGGGTGGTGGGGTTGTGGGGTGGTTAAAGATCAACCAAAGGACTTGTATGCATGCATATTAGCATACCAATGGACACAGACACTGGGGCCATGGGGGCTTGCCCTCAGGGGTGGGAGGGGCGGGGGCAGTCAATGGTAGAAAAAGGAGACATTTGTAAAACTTCAGAAAATAAAAAAAAAAAGTTAAAATGGACATGCATTAATAATAGTCATACTTTATCTACCCAGTTTTTCCCACTGGAAAAAACTGTTACCATTTATGTATATTTTCAAATATGTACTCTATATATACATGTATTTATGCTTTTTGTTGCTATTTGGTTTTGTTTTAAAACAAGTAGTAAATTACAAATCCCACTACTCTGCACTTTAAATGGTTTTTGAAAATAATTTATAAATATTCATATTAATGGCTTCATTTGAAATAAATATTTAAATATTGAATATTTGACTATCATGACATTGTACAGATAAAATAGCTGATCTAATAGGTGAATTTGGCCCCATTTGCAAGTATATATTCTTAATTCTGTCATCTACTTTTAGTTATTTTTTTTTACTGAGGCATAATTTAAGTATAAAAAACTACTTGTGAATTTTGACAGATGTATATTATTATTTACATTTTTGAAATATTTCACAATACATTCTATTATTATCTTTTGTGTATCTGCATGTGTGTTACTTTTAATGATTGCGAAGGTTAATTGAATATTAATGGTATTCCATTTACTTTTGCTTCTTGGCAAATCACTGAAATCTTAGCACATAAAATGACTATTTTATTATGCTCATTGATCATGTGGGCTATAAATTTCAACAGGACAGAGCACGGATGACATCATTTTGCATGCAGTGTCCCTGGGAACACTCAGTGGTGGGACTGGAAACACCCTGAGGTGTCCATACACATCGTTGATTGGTGTTGGTTGTTTGCTGAGATTCCTCCTGGAGCCAGGGCAAAAAGAATTATACATGGTCTCTTTATATGACTTACAGATCTCATAGCACAGTGGTTGCAGGAAATTCAAACTTGTTTTACCCCCACTTCTTCTAGCCTTGTTTAAACTGTTAAATGGAATCATTGCTTTCCTTGCTGTAGGAGTTGTGGGGTTGTTTTGTTTTGTTTGTTTGTTTTTTCAAGAAAGGCTTGGCTGAGCTAAGTCCCATTGATCTTTCAATTCTACATTTGAGCCAAAGGTTAGATGGGTATATGAAGTTCTTGCATAGTGTTCTTTTTTCATGAGTACTCGGTTGTCATTGTTCCACTGATGTCAAGTATTGGATATTTCTATGAGGAAGTCAGAGACTAGGTTTGTAGTTGATATGACCTTTTGCTTAAACCCCTGAAAGACGCTTTTTTTATTACTTATTTATATACGGGTATTAATAATTCTGAGTGTAATTCTTTCCCCCTATAATATGGTTCCCATTTCAAACTGTGAATTCCAGTATTTGTTAGTCCTTGGAAAAGTTTTCTCAAATTATATTTAGTTTTATTAGGTTGGAATTTTTTTACAAGGATAAAAGTATGCATTTTGGATCTCATTTGTCTTCTAAATTTTTCCTATTTTTTTAATTTATATTTCATTTTGTTTACTTTTTACATAATCCTGACCTCAATGCCCATTAATACTTTTTAGCACTACCTATCTTCTTTGTATAGCACCAATGTGGACTTTGTTTCTAAATGAATTTATTCTTTAATTGTGCTATTTTTTAATTTACTTTTATTGTATTTCTGTATAGTCCCCAAATTCCTGAATCTCTGCTTTGACATTAAGAAGGTGCTTTATCTCCCTGGATTTTTATTTAAAAGTCTATGTATGTCCCATGGTACTACTTTTCCTTGGGAGCTTTCTTCATCTGTCCCTTCCTTTTTTCCCTTCTTCCTTCCTTCTTCCCCCATTCCTTACAACTTTATTTTATCTGGAATTCTTTTGTTGTTTTTGTAAAAGTATTATGTATATTTGAATGAGATGATTTCTACCTATAGCAGCTATTTACAGGAAGTTCCTGTTGGGGAGGCTTGGGTCAATTTCCATCCTTCAGAAAATCTCTTATCACACAAAGCTTCATGGATATTTTTTGTTTTCACTTTTACTTTAATAGATTTCTGAAGAAAAAAAATCCTTAAAAAGCCACATTTCTCTTCACTTGGGATCATTAAAGGATGGTTCCCTGGAAATATGAATGTTTCTGTGATAATTAATGCAGTCATTTTCCCCTGCTTCTCCTTTATAACAACCAGCATCCAGAAACATTCCCAACACAAATTCAAATGCATTGTTTTCATTTTCTGAAATGGTAGGTTCTCTACTTGGAGAACTATGTGTACCTTCTTTGTCTGAGGTCTTCAGTCATGAGCATCCTCTCAGTTCCTGCCTGCTTCTCTGTTTATGACCGTAGTCCTTCCCCATGTGTTGTCATTCAGGCATATTTTACCTTTATAAAGGATAGTCCTTCAATTTTATATTCCTCCTTTTCAGTGATTTATTTAAAAAAGATTAATAAACTGTTTGTTACAAACCTAGTAATTTTATATTACCACCTCTTAACATTTTATTTTGGACTAACAGCCAAATGCTTGTAATTTATTTTTTACAAAGCTAGTCATTTTTATCTTTTTAACATCACTTCCAATGCCAAGTCTTTCCTGACTCTCCTTCCTGGACCTTTCACTACAGACAGAATTAATGACTACATTTTCATCATCCCAACATCATATAACCACCATTAATGTTTTAAAATATTCCCTCCCAGATATTTTTGCCCTGTAATAATATGGGAAAGTGTAGTAGTGGGGAGTATGGAGAAACTTTGGAATCAACAGAAATATTTTTCTGAAAATAATAATCTAATCTATTTAAACCTCTTTGCTCACATCTACAAAATGGGCTGGGATATATAACTACTGTATAAAGCAATTAGAACAATGTATACTTGATAAAAAACCACTTTAAAATCCTCAGGCTAGACCACAGTCCAGATTTTATAAATACTATAAGTAATTTAATAATTCTCCTTTATAAACATATTTTTTTTTAGTTTTTTGTTTCTTGGGTTTTTGGTTTTGCTTTGTGTGTCAGTTCATAGAGCTTTGCAAGATTTGTGACTGACTTTACCTGATTCCGGAGACTTGATAAACAATGGGCCATTCTTGATCCCTTTAAAATTATGACTTAGATATCTGAGTTTTAGCTCTCCTAGTCAGTTTTACATCCAAGGTTTATAGTCTTTTCCAAAGAGTTGTTATTGATATTTGTTCTGAAAAAAAAAAAAAAAAACCCACAAAAAAAACATTTCTACTGGTTCTTTCATTAGTTCCAACTCTGAGTTCCAAGATTATGTGTTGGATCATTATTGTTTTTTCATTGGGTGTGTGTGGGGAGGGGAAAGGGATTACTTGGGCGTCTCTGGAAATTCTCTCATTTCCCTAAGTGCTAAGAATTGTATTCAAAACATTTAAATTGAGGACTTGCTGTTTTGCAGTGGGGGAATGTAGATAATGTAGTCCACCATGATCCTGAAAACACATGCTCTTCTCCCTTGGATACATGATGAAATTCCACTCTTTTATCAACAACCTATGCTGTATTCCATTCAAGCTGCTGTAACAAAATTCATAAACTTGCTAGCTTATAAACAACTGAAACTTTTCATAGTTCTGGAGGCTAGAAGTCTGGAATCATGGTGCCAGGAGTTTGTCCATCATTTTGTCTTTACTATTTATTCTAGTAACTGACTCATTGTAAATGTTCAATAAGTGCTTTATTGATAAAACAAACAATCTATGGTTATCTGATATAGATCTAAAGCACCTTACCTTATAAAATAAAATAAAAAGTAAAGTTTGAGATTAACATATGATTTGTGTCACTCATCATTAAAATATATCTGACTTTTAAAAAGAAGAGACTGAATCTTATGGTAACTCCTCCATTGATCACATCAGAAGGTGTAAGCTGAAGTCCTGAAAGGATATATGAGACCAAACTAGTAAATGTTGATGGAATTACTGAGAAAGAAAACCCAATGTCCAAGGAGCATATGTTTGTGTGTATGTGAAACAGATTGGCAGTTGGTAAGAAAGACTTTTCAGGATATCAGAAGTGGCAGAGGAATAGAGCACAGAAAGAGTGGAAGAGAAAAGGGGGAAGTAATGAGGGTTGTCAATGTTATGGGGTGAAGAGGAAGAGGATGATGCAAATTGGTCTGACAATATATAAAGTCAGATGTCATAAATATTTTTATAATAAAAATAACGTTTCATACAGGTGATAAATGACATCTCACAGATTAAATGTTGAGGTGATGAACAAGAAGACTGCCAGTGACAGCAAAAAGTGAAAAACATTAAATATGTTGTAGGAAAATGAGTTTTCCCAAATGTAAGCTCTTTCTAAGTCTTTCAATCCTTTTACCGTTTTGAACTTATGGTTAAAATTATGTTCAATTTAGATTCTTAACTGCAATTACTTCAAAGTTCTTTTGTGAGAAACTGCAAGACCTAGCTCAGTGAAAAAAAAATAAATAAAAGATTAATTGTTCAGTGAGTATTATTGCCCCAACTATATCTCACATACGTACAAGTCTATATTGTTTCTTTATCCAAGAAGAAATTTAATTTTAGCTAAGAAATGAAGGATGGAAGTCAGAGAGAGTTCATAATATTTTTTTAAGAAAGGTTCATTTTACTTCTCAAATCAACAATAAAATCAGGATTAGACTTTATGCCCTGCTTCTCATAAATGTGTACTGATGGTTGACTTTTGCTATAGTAAAAACATTTTCTTTGATAGTGCAATAAAATTAGATCTACTCAAAGACTTGAGCAAGCAGTATTTTTTGGTAGAGAAATACTAGCATTAAGATATTTAAAAATCTGCTATTTTTTAATATCTGCCAGAAAATCTATTTAAATAACACAATATGTGTCATGTCTGAGCTGTAATATAACCTGTGTGGGAGAAGAGATTAAATGTGAGATTTTAAAATATCCTCTTTTAAAAACCCCACTAATATGCATCTTTAAATTAGAGTCAGGTGGGCAGCCCACCATCTGCTACCTGCTGCTAATGTCCACAGTCATTAAAACTATCCTAATCAATCTGGCATCATTGTTAAACTTAATTTTAGAAAGAAAAGTAATATTAAGTCTCATTTTATGTCCTTCTCTCCCCTTAAAAGATATTTGTGTAAAACAAAATCCAATCTTAATTTAGGCTTATTACAACATGTATTCAAGGCATTATTTGTGGATCATCATAAAGATAGCTATCATAAGACACTGAGTAATGGATAAATAAATAAAATTAGGTACCTACCTGAGAGGACCTTGCTGTTCACTGAATATGTGATTCAAATGTTTATTGATCAATTCCATCTACAAGTCAAAACAGATAATAGTTGAACTAAAGTGCTTATAAACTCAGATACTTTTCATTTGTACAGTCACCAATTATCATTTGACATCTCTGTTCTTTCTGATGTGCAATCATAGTGGTTATGAGGAGACAGAAGGATGCTAGGTAGATAGGGTCAGGACCATGGGAAGAGGAAGTAAAACTGGGAACCCAGCTAGGTGGAATTACTAAGGCCCCCCAACTATGCAGTAGGGTATGCTAGGAAGACATGAGCTTTAAAATGTATAAATGTGCTAAGACAGACAGCTTGCAGATAACCAATCACAAGGTAGTAAGGCGTGTAAACCAATCCCAAAGATGTTGCTAAGGCAAAATTATTTGAAAGGCCCAATCAGAAGCCAACAAACATGTATACAAAAATGTACACACTAGATTCTTGGGTTGATAGCAAGAGACATGCTTCCCTGTGCCCACATAGCTCAGGCCATGTGGGAACTCTACACATGGACTAACAGACTTTAATTGGTATGGATGCTCTCAATAAACTTTGGTTTTACTAACTGTTTTTGTCCGTGACTTCATTCTTCGATTTCAGGAGACAACAAACTCGGACTCCAACACCCCACATTTTGGTTTCAGTTACATGTATCCTACATGGCAGCCTAATAAACTTTATAGATGATCACTTTTATACAAATGGTTCTATCAGTTCAGATGGATTCACAGAACAATGGTATCAGAGTTTTAATTCTCTCTTTCAGGGAAATGTCATAAGGACAAAATATTTTGGCAGCTTCATGTTAAAATATAAATATTTATTTACTTTCCTTCACAATGAAAATGTGTCTGCCTTTGAAAATAGATAAATAATGAACTTGTGCAGAGTTTTCAACGTGGCTGTTTTTTAATTTATTGATTTTTATTTTTGTGGTATTACAGCTATCCCCCACCCTCCCCTTGTTCCCCTCCATCAGGCTTCCACCTCATCTCAGTCCCTTATTTCATAGCACTATTGTCTGTGTCCATGGGCTATGCATATATGCATATAAATTACTTGTTTAATCTCCTCCCTCCCACTCTGATATTTATCAGTCTGTTCCAATCTTCCATGTCTCTGTACCTATTGGTATAAATGCATGTACCTTCTGCCTGTTGACAGAGAGGATCAGGATTTTAGGAAAGCGCAGCTATACATTTTTTCAGATAAAAGAGAAGTTTGTTTTTGTGAGTATACTTGCTGAAGCAACATTTTTACCCATACCTCCTAGTCTATTGGTTCATTGCTAGTTTTCTGTCTATCCACCCTCTGCTTTTTTCTTAAAACAAAGCCTTAAAATAAGAATGTTGTGATAATTAAATGGAAATTTCACCACCTTATTTAATTGCTTATTAAAGACCTACTTTAAGTTAATCAAAATTATTGAATATATGGCAGCAATATGGATATTAGTGACAGTGAGTATAAGTAGGGATTTCATGTTATTTTCTGAAAGAATTAGTTTTTTCACATAAAGTTGATATCATACAAGGAAAATATGTGAGAGCTATTATATTAATCTGTAAGCATGTAAATAAAAATTAACTAGTCACTTAACTGCTATTGTTCTTTTCTTTTGGCACAATTTAGTAATTACATCATTCACTCTATGTTTATGTCTTTAAAAAGCATGTTTGTAAAATTAATGAGCCTTCTGCTCCCTGTTGAATATACAGATTCCACAGAAGCTGAGAAAATAATCACCATTTCAATGAGCATATATATATATATATATATATATATATATATATATGTGTGTGTGTATATATATATATATATATATATATATATGTGTGTGTGTGTGTGTGTGTGTATGTATATATATATATATACATATACTAGAGGCCCGGTGCATGAAATTTGTGCATGGGGGTGTGTGTCCCTCAGCCCAGCCTGCACCCACTCCCCCACTCCAATCTGGGACCCCTTGAGGGATGTCCGACTGCCCGTTTAGTGGGATCGGGCCTAAACGGGCAGTCGGACATCCCTCTCACAATCCAGGACTGCTGGCTCCCAAATGCTCACCAGCTTGCCTTCCTGATTGCCCCTAACCACTTCTGCCTGCCAACCTGATCACCCCCTAACCACTCCCCTGACAGCCTGATTGATGCCTAACTGCTCCCCTGCCAGCCTGTTTGCCCCTAACTGCCCTCCCCTGCAGGCCTGGTCATCCCTAACTGCCCTCCCCTGTAGGCTTGATCACCCCCAACTGCCCTCCCTTGCAGGCCTGGTCACCCCTAACTGCCCTCCTCTGTAGGCTTGATCACCCCCAACTGCCCTTCCTTGCAGGCCTGGTCTCTCCCAACTGCCCTCCCCTTCTGGCCATCTTGTGGCGGCCATCTTGTGTCCAATGGAGGCAGCCATCTTGTGTGTTGGAGTGATGGTCAATTTGCATATTCTCTTTTATTAGATAGGATAGAGGCCTGGTGCATGGGTGGGTGTGGGGGCCAGCTGGTTTTCCCTGAAGGGTATCATGGATCAGGGTGGGGAATCTCTTGGGGCATGGGGCAGCCTGGGTGAGGGGCCTGTGGTGGTTTGCAGGCTGGCCATGCCCCCTGGAGACCCAAATGGAGGCCCTGGTATCTGGGATTTATTTATCTTCTATAATTGAAACTTTTTAGCCTTGAGTGGATGCCTGGGCCATCCAGGGTGTGCGGAAAGCTTGGCTTCCTCCATTGCCAGGGAAACACAGGCCTCCTGCTCGCTCTGTGGCTGCAGCCATCTTGGTTGGGTTAATTTGTATACTCGCTCCTGATTGGCTGGTGGGTGTGGCTTGTGGGTGTAGCAGAGTGATGTTTAATTTGCATATTACTCTTTTATTAGATAGTATAGGATATATATATATATATATATATATATATATATATATATTCATATTAAATGTGTTCATCTTTTAAAATATCCAGTCATTTTTGAAAGTATATAGACAGCCATAAGTGAAAAGAGTTCTAATTTCTGCCTTCTGATCACTACATAAGACTGTGAATATGGACAAGATACAACCACACATTCTTTGTGTGACAATTATGCATTTTTTGGTAATTAATTTTAGAAGCACCCGATTTTATTTTGGAGAACTCTTCTCCTGTTGTATTAAACCTTTGTTGTATTAAATCTTGACTGATCACCTTTGATTGTAAGCACTGTCTCAGTTGATCCAGAATTCCATGCAAATATTTGCTTTTTAAGTGTGTTTTGAAATAGAAAAGTTTGAGAAATAGTAATTACAATGCCTTTTCTTCTTTTGTACATTACTACTTTTTTGCCTCTCAGGTAGGTTCTGAATACAGTCATGCACCATGCATCTGACTATGATCTCATAAGATTATCATGGAGCTGAAAGGTTTCTGTCACCTGGTGATTGAGTAATGTATTACACGTTTGTGGTGATTCTGGTGTAAACAAACCTATTGTGGCACCAGTCACATAAAAGTATAACATATAAAATTATGTACAGCACAGGATACTTAATAACAATTATATTATTGGTGGATGTATTTAGTATGCTATACTTTTCATCATTATTTTATAGTGTATTCTTTATACTTATAAGAAAAGGATGCTGTAAAACACTATGCTGTGTTATGCTGGCAGCAGCCTCTTACATGTTATGTTTAATGCATTTCTTGATTGCATCATTTTCTCTTGTGTTTTATTTATCTGTTGTTTTGTACAGTAGCATGCTGTACAGGCTTATGGTCAAGGAGCAATAGGCTATAGCATATAGCCCAGGTGTGTGGTAAGCCATACTGTCCAGGTTTGAGTAGTTCACTCGAGATGTTCACACAAGGATGAAATTGCCTACTGATGCATTTCTCAGAATGTATCCCATCGTTAAGCAGCTCATGACTGCATATTATGCTCTTAATTAGACAGCTTTGAATCTGGAATCTTGATGTAATTCTGAACAAATGGGAGCAAGGGAGAAGAGATTTTAACTTTACTTCAACATTTAAAATTTTTCATTTATTAATGGCTTTGACTTGAATCAATCAATAAAGAACAGAGTGAAAATTCCTTACTTTATGAAAAAAAAATCTTCCTTACTGATTTTTGCAAATGGGATAAAAGAGTCACTAGAAGAAATTAGGCTTTTCATTCTAATCATTCTTGTTAAGAGATTGTAAATAACAACAACAAAATAACATTTTTCACAGTTGTATTATCAAAGAGCAGAGCAAGAAATAGTTGAATTGATCATTTGTTTCCTATTTTTTTATGAGAGATACAGTGGTACAGTTTTTGGTTTTACTCAATCTAAATGGATATGTTAAATACTTTTTCTTTTATCCACTTTTTTTAATAACAAAGTAACATGAAGACTTGGACATCAAGTCATTTTACACTTAATCCAAAATCAATGTATAGTAGCAATAAATATTTCCTTTTTTGTTTAATATTATTCAGTTTTTCCAAAATAGGCAATTGATAAACATTCATGTCTGGTCCAGTTTCAGTCCTCAGCAACCTGGATTTCAGAGATCTTCATTTTATGCGTCATTGATCATGTAAATCTAGATAAAGTTTTTATGTAAAATTGTTAGTGTGATAGCAGGCATTCTAGGAATGGGCTGCAGATATTATAAAACTTTATACAATTAAAAGTATTTGAGAAACTGTGCCTTTTCCAGTATAACTTATGTCATTCATAATGAAGAAGTTTAGAGTAAAAGAACTATGTAAAATATTTCCCAATCATAAGTAGAAGTAAAATGGAAAAACTCTCTACAAAAATTCAAACTATACTTTGTTATATAATTAATAATGTATAATTATACCCTTCTAACGTATAATAACAATATTTTCTGATGGTAGAATTTTCTGTAACATTACTTATAAATAATGAATAACATGATAGCACCAGGCCGGTAACAGGTTTGCTGTCATATGTCTCATTCAAAGTTGGGCCAATCTTTCACCCATAACTAGTTCCCTGTAGAACCTGAAGTATCAACAAATCAGAGCAGATTTTTTTCTTTTTTTTATGTGACTGCAAGTTCTGAGAAGGCAATCTAGACAAATCCTCCAAAGCATTTCCAATTACTTGGTATGTCACTGATGGATTTTCACTTCACTCTTGGAATTAGTAACATACACAGTTTGAACCAGCAAATATCCCACTCCTCACTCTGAGCATGTCAGCAGTTGAACGGGAGCATATTTATGTTACCACTTGATGAACTGGAGAATAAACAATTAATCACAGAATTCCTTTCCTTCTTCTAACCTTTGATGAATATGTTTGTATACATGATGTCATTGATGAATATTTATTCCACTTCTGTAAATAGTGAAGCATGAAAGTTTAACTGTAGACATATGCCTCTTCCACTCTTACTGCATAAATATGGAATTGCCACATTGCTGAGAGATAATGGACTGCATCCCTTTAGGATCTCAGTTACTCCCTGTTAGTTTGTTTCTTGGAAAGATTCATTAGTCCAAGTAACTATTGTTTTTGCTTAGGGAACTGCAGTAGCGAGACATTGAGGGGATTTTATTCATCATACAAGCTCTTTAGGACCTTAGGGCTGGGCTTTTTAAAAAATCATATTGCACCCTAGCTGATTTGGCTCAGCAGATAGCGCGCCGGCCTGCAGACTGAAGGGTCCGGGTTTGATTCTGATCAAATGCACATGCTCTGGTTGCTGGCTGGATCCCCAATAGAGGGTGTACAGGAGGCAGCCAATCAATGATTCTCTTTCATCATTGATGTTTCTATTGTTACAGAAAACCAGAGAAGAACCAAGCAATACTTAGAGAGATGGAGTTTCATTTATTATGCGCGGGTCCAGAGGAAAATGTCTCTCAAATTCTGGGCCCCAACATGGAGGAATTTTCCCTATTTATATGTTTTTACCTTCTTTGTCTCCCAAATATGGGGTGTTTCCAGCCCCTTTTGCAAGTTCTTAAAGAGCCCCTATGTGCTGGGGCCTTGAGAGCTCAACCAAAGGCCTGGCCTGGTGCCAGCACTGATAATTTTGTCTGGGGAAGGTTTAATGGCCTCTCTAAAGTGGGAGTAGTCTTATTTTCCTTATTATTTAAGCAAGTAAGCATTTACAGAAGCCAAATAACAAGGTTAAAATTTCAAACAGCAGTTTTTATATAAGAAGGACGCTTCACTGTCTCTCTCTCCCTTTCCCTTCCTCTCTGAATTCAATAAAAAAATATTTTTTAAAAATCATATTGCATTTCTAATGTCTATGTCAGCTCTTGGCATAGATATTTACTGAGTCAGGAAGTTAAGTATTCATAGGAATGAAGATAATTAGAATGAATTGCTATAAGTTAATTTATTTGTTCATTTATTCTTTGATTCATTGTTTAAAAAATGGTCTATACACTTGTCTAAAATGCCTCTTTCTATTTAGCTCGCAAATCCCTCTAGTCTTCTATATATGCCTATCTCTTTTATGGCATTATTATTCCAATTCTTAATATAATGTTTTCAATTCTTTCTGTGATGTTTGATACTCTGACAGCTCTATTCTTGAAATAATTTTCTCTTATATATGGTACTAATTGTGTGGTTATCCATATAGGCATGATTTCTCATGCCTTGTGACTTATTGTATAGTTACTTCTTCCTTCTTTTCCACCATTTAAATTGTTATTCGCTGAGGGTAACTTAGCTCAAATTAAACCTTCTCTGTGAAGGTTTTCCTTAACATCTCTGACAGAATAGCACTTCTTCATTTTATTTCTCATGAAAAAAAATTTCACAACACAATGTTAGACTTTCTCATTACAGTTTCTGTATATACATATTTCCTTAACTATATTATAAATAGATTATTTCAAAGTAGTGAGTACATTCTATTTATTTTTATACCCACAGAAACTAGATTAGTACCTACCATATACAAAAAAAAATATTTATTGAAAGATTGAAGTAAGGACTGAAGCCAACATAAGACTTAAAGAATTAAAAGCATAGTTAATATATCAATTATTTATTTGAGTTAAAATCTTTAATAATAATGAGAATAGAGGATGTGTACTGAGAGCAAATATATGTGTATTGTCTAAAAACAAGAATAGATTTTGTCAAATTTATTATTTATGAAATTAACATAATGAGTCTTTTGAAGGAGACTATGTAAGATAGCTACCTATGATAACCAACACGTGAATAATCTGTAACAAAGTGAACATATGCATACATGTATTTATAAGTATCTGGATATACTACCAGAGCTTCATTTTCCACAAAAATTGGCAAATCTGATAAAGTACCACCTAGATGGCTTTTAAGAGATTTCTTTTGTCAGTAGAATAAAGGAAAGTAACAATAGCAATTGGTGCTTTAAAAATATTACTGACAAATAAAAAAAGTAGTCAGTACCAGAAGACAGTGACCAAATCACCTTTGTATTAGTTATTGAATGAAATTCTTGCTATCAGATAGTCTAAGGAAGTAATGAAGATAGCAATTTAAAACAAAATATTTTGAGAGAAAAGAGGAATATTCCACCAAAGTCAACAAAATAGTTATGGTGATCCAAGGTTGTAAGAAATCAAACCTTCACAATGTATGACAACCAATCATTAAAAAAGAAGAAGAAGAAAAATCATCTTTTAAAAAAAGGAAAAAAAGAAAATAATCAGTATCAAATTTCTAAACACTCAGGGATCTTCTTGGATTTAAAAGAATATGTAAAGTAAGACCCAGCTTCAATCTTTAGCTATCTAGAAAACAAACTATCTACAATACTTTTCTTTCTGAATGTCTGAAAGTTAAATTTTGTTGCCGTGTCCTGGGGTTTCATAGCCTAGATGTCAGCCATGTGAGTTAGAATATGTTGAAGGAAGTGAACAATCCTATCTGTAGTAATTTTTATAGTTCATTGTTATGCTTTATGTTCAGAGGATGATTTGTTAATTTTTTATATCATAACACAATACAACTCTTTTTGAAAAGCAGTATAAGGAATTTGGTATATTTACTATGGGGGAAAGAGGATTAATGGGAATAACTATAAATACAAAATTGTTTGAAGGCTGTTAATTTCTAAAAATTAAATTTATTCAATGTTGCCTCAGAGGATAAAGGACAAAGAAGAGGCTGGTTTAAAAAAATAAACAAACAAACAGAAAACACACAACACTTTTCAATAGTTTGTATCAACCAAGACAGAGTTTTTCTTGAAAAGTACATGTTCCTTCACTAGAAATAGACACAAAATATCAGGTGGTCACTATGTTAGGAATTTGTGGAAGAATACTTGAGGTATATGGGCTTTTTCTATTTAAGCCTCAAAATTTTTAATAAGTTATTGGTTTTATCTACCTTTTTTTGCAATATTTTTTCTTCAGATAGAATTCGACTATAGAACATTCAAATTTAAAGAGAAAGATGAGGCTAATTGAGATTTGGTAGTATCACAATCCTGGTTTCCTACTCAGAAGGGACTGGAATGCTGTGCCTCTCATGCATCTTTTGAATAACACTAACAGATTGCTTTGACATTGGAAAAAGCAATAGCTTTCCTCTTTTTTGATAACCTAGAGAATTCATTGTCAATTGCAAATGTAAAGCTAGTGCATATTTTCATACTCAGTATGTCAATTCTCTCTGACATTTTGTATAACTATTTAGAAATATGAAAATAGGACTGTAACAATGATGTGACTGTCCTCAGAAAGCCAGGGCCATAAATAGCATTGTGCCACCATCTTTCCTTCTTCCCCCTTTCTCTTTCTTGTCACTCATTTCTCTTCTAATATTTCTTAGGTTAACTTTTCCAGGACTATCCTATCTAATAAAAGAGTAATATGCAAATTGACCGTACCTCCGATACACCCACAAGCCACGCCCACCAGCCAATCCGCAGCGGGTATGCAAATTAATCCAACAAAGATGGATTATGCAATGAAGGAAGCTAAGCTTTCTGCCTGCCCTGGCCTGCCTTGGCCTCCGCTTAAGGCTACAAAGTTTCAATTATAGAAGATAAATAAATCCCAACAAAAATGGTGGCAGCCACAGAGCTGGAGAGAGCAGGAGGCTTAGTGGCCCCTGGCGGTGGAGGAAGCCAAGCTCCTGCAGTCCTGGCCTGCCTTGGCCTCCACTTAAGGCTACAAAGTTTCAATTATAGAAGATAAATAAATCCCAGATACCAGGGCCTCCGCTTGGGTTGCTGGGGTGTGGCCAGCCTGAAAACCACCACAGGCCCCTCACCTAGGCTGCCCCATGCCCCAAGGGAACCCCCACCCTGATTCGGGACAACCTTTAGGGCAAACCAGCTGGCCCCACCCGTGCACCAGGCCTCTATCCTATCTAATCCTATCTAATAAAATAATAATATGCAAATTGACCATCACTCCAACATACAAGATGACTGCATCCATGTGGTCAAAGATGACTGCCCCCATGTGGATACAAGATGGCCACCACAAGATGGCCAGCAGGGGAGGGCAGTTGGGAGGGACCAGGTATGCAAGGGAGGGCAGTTGTGGGTGATCAGGCCAGCAGGGGAGGGAAGTTAGGGGTTACCAGGCCTTCAGGGGAGGGCAGTTAGAGGCAAACAGGCTGGCAGGGGAGCAGTTAGGCATCAATCAGGCTGGCAGGAGAGTGGTTAGGGGGTGATCAGGCTGGCAGGTAGAAGTGGTTAGGGGCAATCAGGAAGGCAGGCATGCAAGCAGTTGGGAGCCTGACAGGGATGTCTGACTGCCCTTTTAGGCCCAATCCTAAGATTAAATTTATTAATTTAATTGAGTTAATTAAATGCCTCTTTCCATTTAGCTCTCAAATTCTATCTGTAGTAATTTTTATAGTTCATTGTTAGGCCCAATCTTCCCGATCCTAAGATTGGGCCTAAACGGGCATTCGGACATCCCTCGAGGGGTCCCAGATTGGAGAGGGTGCAGGCTGGGCTGAGGGACATACACCCCCATGCATGAATTTCGTGCACCGGGCCTCTAGTATAGTCATAAGAATAAAAGTAATAATGTATGCTTCAAAAACAAAAATAAAAACACTTATTTTAATAATGCAAATATGAAAATCATAATTTTAGTGATTTGTAATAAAGCTCTATATTGGAGATAAGTAAAGTTATATAATTCTACTTGAGGTAGTAATTTTTAAAATATCCATATTGTACATTCACATTTCTCTACCAAATATTTAGTAGAGAAATTAGTAATTATTTAGAGTTTAAAACAGTGGATCAAAACCCCAAGCAATCCTTGGGTAAAATACAAATATTGAATATTTCTATAATTATTGAATGGATCTTTCAAATACTAGTTTTTTAAGGATAGCATCACACCTTTTCTTTTTTTTTTTCTTTATACTCATTTCCTTCATAGTCACACTATCTTTTTTTACAACATATTTTTATTGATTCCAGAGAGGAAGGGAGAGGGAGAGAGAGATTAGAAACATCAATGATGAGAGAGAATCATTGATCAGCTGCCTCCTGCATGCCTCATACTGGGGATCGAGCTCACAAACCAGGCATGTGCCCTGACTGGGAATCAAACTGTGACCTCCTGGTTCATAGGTCGACACTCAACCACTGAACCACCCTGACCCGGCACCACGCTATCTTTTAATATCATTGAGTATTTTTGGATTAACTATTCAGAAATGGTCCATATTTGCCTCTCTTACTATATCAATTATGTAACTTTAGGAATTTTTAATCTTTATTTTTTTTAGGAATGCTTAATTTTTAAATAATATTTCTGACATTAATTCCTCCCTTTGCAAATGAAACTTATTATTTATTTCTAGATAATGTTAATGAATCATATACTAGATACTTCTCATTCTTGGTGGTGTTTTAGAATCATCTTTATTGAATAAAATACATATTCATGGGCCCTTTCCTCAAAATCCAATTTGCCTTTGTCCTCCCGCCCCCCCCCCTTTTTTTTTTTTTTTACTAATCTCACCTTCACATATTCTGTTTCAGTCACTTTGGCCTCCTAGCTTTTCTAATATCTGCTGGGCAAGCCCTTGCTTAGAAGCTTTGGACTCTTCCCCAAGGTATCTGAAGACTTTCTTCAAATGTCACCTTCTCAATGAGGCCAACCTGGTAAACTATTTAAATTAAAACAACTCTTATTCCCTTTGATCAGATATTTTTCATAGTATTCTTTTACTTTATATAATATTTTAATATGTATTTATTTATTATTTTTTCTATCAATTTATCCTACTAGAATATATATCTACAGACACATTATTTTCTTTTGTTCTCTGATATTTCTCAAGTGCCTGGTATAGTGCCTGGCACATAGTAATTGCTCAATAAATGAATGCATTTATTGAATGAAAATCTCTAATGTTGGAAGCCAAGAAACTTTGCTACTGAAAACTTTACATGCAATTAATTATGTTATTTGTCAGGATTGCAAACCTTTGGCCGAAAGAGTAGCATATGGATACAAACAATAACACCTTTTTAACAGACAATAAAAAATAGTTCTAACCAAAAGACTTATTGAACCTTCTTATTATATTAGTTAAACTAAATCTTTTGTCTTGGGGTAAGAAGGGTTCATTATTTAATAGACACAAAGCTGCCTAATCTGACCCTATTTTATAAATAGAATAGATTACAGTTCAGTTTTCCTTAAAGGTATTAGAACCTGTGGTTTTTTTTTAAATCTTAGGCCATATGATTCAGCAAGTTACATATAGGAGATATGATAGGTTACTCACTGTTTATACAGTTATTTCTCTTACTTTATTGGCATTTAAAATTTTGCTGAAAACTATAACTAGAGCTTTATTTTATCCACATATTACAACTCTTGTATTATCAATGCCACATATAAAAATAGAGTTAGTTTCCTCCTAAATATTTTTTCACATGATACTACTTCTGGGCTAATAAGAAGATCAGTAAGACCTGGACTAATAAGATGGGCAATTAAACAAGCAAAATTATTATAATGTGTGAAACAGTGAATGCTTACATTAACCTTTGTGATGGCAAAATGGCCAGAGTCTATTTACAAGTCACACTGTAGATTCACTAACTGCTATAGAAATCGCTGTGGGTCATGAAGACAAATTTTATAGTAGATAGAGAGTGATGGGGTTCAGAATAGGCCTTCCTGAGATGTGCTACATTGGAATGCAAATTTTGAGCTAAGGCAATTATTACTTGAATTTGGGGCCTTGTCCATAATAAGAATTTTCACCAGAAATAACTTTTTATGACCTGTTGAGAGGGCAAATTTCTACTTATTGAAGACCTGCTCTTCTTATCCTCCTGTGAATGACCTTTCTTCCCTATGAAGCCCCAAGGCCTCTTAACTCATCCTTATCTCAGAAAATAACATATAGAAAAATTCTATCTTTCTGTCTTGACCTCTCATGTATGTGGGGTTCCTGACTTTTACATGTATATGGGGTTCCCATATGCATGTATGTAATTAAATTTGGTTATTTTATCTTGCTAATCTGTATTATGTTGTTGTTAGACTAGCCAGAAGAATATAAAAGAGTAGAGGAAAATATCTTCCTCCCCCCAAATATATATATATATATATATATATATATATATATATATATATATATATATATATTACAGAGATAGGTATTTTTAAAAAGAATTATTTACTTGTTTTGGTGTAAATACAGTTACTTCCAGATCCAGAGTCTGACTTTTGCTGTCCAGATTCCTATGCAAAACTCCTATTTTGATATTTTAGCTCAGGCTGCCTTCATATTACAAACTATTAAGGGAAAAAAACTGAAACTCTTCTCTATTTGTTTTAACAAGTGAAATATATTTTTATTTACTTAGATTAAATTATTATACTTAAATCTGCCTAAGCATTAGGAGATAAAAATGACCTTTTATGGTATTTCCAAAATAATATTTATATTTTTAAAACATTGTTTAATATATTTTTTAAAATTTAATATGATATTTTCAAGGAAAAAGTATTAAGGAATGTATGGTACATGTCCATATTTATAGCAAAATACAACATACAGCTTTACTCTCTTAAATAGATAGGCATAGCCTGAAATATTAAGAGAAAATGAAGAAAATACTTGATAAAGAGTGATCAGATGTTCTCTTGAAATATTAAGACATGACATTATTACTAGAAAGAGAAGTAAGGGGCATTATATATGGAATACATTAATTTGGCAGGCTATTTTGTAATTGTATTTTTTTAAAACTTACTTTGCTCGAGAGCACTCTGGGATTAGCAGCTGATTTTTTTCTTTATTTATTTAAATCCTACACCTTTGAACTCCTAATCTGGCACACACAGTGAAGAGAAGCAGCAGCAACTGAAAATGATAAGTGGATAGGACTGTATGCATTTTGCAATAGAACCAAGACAAGATAGAATACATAAACCCTCAAGTCTTATGTAAAAGCAATGTTCAGCTAAAGACAATTATGGAATGCTTTTTTTTCTCCATCCTCCATAATTTTTAGCCAAATATACTTCTATCATATACATACACAATAACATTCTCTCACTCCCATTTTTTTGTTTTGTTACTGAAACCTTCAAGAGATGGAAAAGGAAAGTCACCACTGAAATAAAGAATCATACATGGAATAAAAATAAAACTTTTTTTATGTCCCTTTAGCTTCATTTATGGTGAGAATTGTGTTTGCAAATGTAGATGTGTCTGAAGGATACTGTGTCTGTAAATGACTCTGATTGCAAAATGTGAATCTCTGGATAAGCAGAGTAATGACCTCTCAAAAATATCCACATTTTCATTCCAGAGCATTATCCTATATAATAAAAGGTAATATGCAAATCAACTGAACTGCTGAACAACTGACATGCACTGACCACCAGGGGGCAGATGCTCAATGCAGGAGCTGCCTCCTGTTGGTCAGTGCACTCCCACAGGGGGAGCACCACTCAGCCAGAAGACCTGAGCTGGGCTTATGACTGGCGAGCACAGTGGCGGTGGTGGGAACCTCTCCCACCTCTGTGGCAGTGATAAGGATGTTTGACTGATGGCTTAGGCCCGCTCCCCAGGGAAATGTCCTTGCAGCCACAGCATTATTAGTCAAGGAAGCGGATAAGCTTACCTTAGGACAAAACTTAAATGTAAAAGTACCTCATGCTGTTATCACCCTGATGGAAGCAAGGGGGCAGCACTGGCTGACACATGCTCGAATAACTCAGTATCAAGGGCTGTTATGTGAGAATCTGCCGGTACGATTAGAAGCAGTGAGAACACTTAATCCTGCCACCTACCTACCCATCGTTGAGGGGGCCCCTGAGCATGATTGCCTGGAAGTCCTAGAGGAGGTTTATTCCAGCCGGCCAGACCTAAAGGATAGGCCCCTGCAAAATGCAGACTTGGTATTGTTAACGGATGGCAGCAGCTCCTCAGATGAAGGAAAAAGACGAGCCGGATATGCAGTGGTATCAAACTCTGAGACAATTGAAGCACAGGCCCTGCCTGAAGGATGGTCAGCGCAGAGGGCAGAATTTTGAATTTTGGGCCCTAGTAAGAGCTCTAGAACTCATTAAGAATAAGCGTGCCAACATCTACACTGACTTGCACTATGCCTTTGCTACCCTGCATGTCCATGGGGCCATCTATAAGGAAAGGGACCTCTTGACAGCAGGAGGAAAAGGAATAAAAAATCAGAATGAGATTTTAAAGTTACTAGAAGCAGTCTGGGAGCCTAAGGAAATAGCCATCATCTATTGAAAAGGTCACCAGAAAGGGAAAGACTCAGTATCAGAAGGAAACCAGTGTGCTGATGCCTCAGCCAAGCTGGCTGCTAAAGAACAAGCAGCACCGGCACGGATCATGTTGGCCCCCGAATTACCTGAACCTCCAAAATACACTCCTCCAGAAAGGAGGGGGCAAGAGAACAAAGGAAGGCTGGTGGATACTCCCAGATCATAGGGTCTATGTCCCAGAACAGTTAGCCCATAAGGTAGTCCTCCAGGAGCATGAACTCACTCATTTAGAAAAGGCTGCCCTAGAAGCTTTGTTAGGCAGATACTACCTGATTACCCGTCTACCCTCCTGTGTGCCACACTCTCAACGTAGCCTCCTCTGTGCTCAGAACAATGCTAAACTGGGTCCTGTGGGACCGATAGGAGTTCAGCGCTGTGGGCAAACTCCTTTTGAGGACTTAGAAATAGATTTTACAGAAATAGGGCCTAGCAGAGGGAATAAATACCTGCTAGTCTTTGTTTGCACCTTTTCAGGTTGGGTCAAGGCATATCCCACTCACACTGAAAAGGTGAGAGAAGTCACTAAGGCATTGCTGAAGGATATAATTCCACGGTATGGAATGCCTCTGACCATAGGGTCTGATAATGGCCCAGCCTTTGTAACAGAAATAGTACAACAGGTAGCTAAGGCTTTAGGAATTAAATGGAATCTACATACAGCTTACAGGCCTCAGAGTTCAGGGAAAGTAGAACGCATGAACCGGACTCTAAAGCAGGCTATGGCTAAGCTATGCCAAGAGACAACCTTACTCTGGACAGACATCTTGCCTCTTATACTCCTGCGGGTATGCTGTGCCCCAAGGGCCAGGGTAGGTTTCTCTCCATTTGAAATTCTATACAGTAGACCCCTTCCCTTAATTTGGCCAAAGGGAGATTTGGGGAAATAGGGAACTTAGAAATTCAGAAACAACTACAAGGACTTGAAAAAACTGTCTTTGAGGTCCACAGGTGGGTTATTGACCGACTACCCATTTCTCTAGGAACAGCTGTACATCCTTATAAACTTGGAGATCAGGTTTGAGTAAAGGATTGGAAAAAGGAGCCCCTCAAGCCTACCTGGAAGGGACCCCATCCAGTCATATTAACCACCCCCACAGCTCTTAAGGTTGCAGGACTAAACACCTGGACCCACCACTCCCGGGTGAAGGCAGCCCACCAGCCAAGTGACATCCAGTCTGAATGGAAGGTGACCTCTGACCAGAAACATCCCCTGCGGATCACCCTCAAGAAGACAGCAGACCTGGCTGAGCAACCTGCTCCAAGGAATTCAGATAACACCCTGCTGGATTCTCCCTAACACTAATCTTTCTTTCTTATGTCCTCCTAATGCAACATGCTCTAGTATTTCTGGATAATCACTGGTTTTATCTAATAATTCTTATTTTGTCTTTTTGTGAGTGCCAGCGGAAATTGAGACTAGTACCAGGAGGAGAACTCATCTGCTCTTGCTGGGACGCAGAAGCACCATAAAATTACTGCTCCCCACACAGCAAGGAAACAAAGGCCTTATCATAAATTGTTGGATTACACCTTGTCATGCCATCCTTTGCTCCTTGCTTAGAAACTCGCTACCCAAATATGCTAGACTGAGTAGTCCATGAGAAAACCCAGTCAAGCCAGATTTTTGTTAGCTATACTTATCAGCCTGCAGCATATTACAACTCTACTAACAAATGCACATGGGGGGGGGGCGGGGAATTGTATTGGACAGAAAAAAATAATAATAGGACCTGTCATGGCCAATGTGTAGCTAACTAATGTTGCTCCTATTTGTTTCAGCAGTAAGCAGGGACAACATCCAACAGGTCACCTCCCAGATGAACTATGCAACTCTACCCCAAGGCTGAAAACACCACCTACCCCTGGTGCCCCCTGTAGGGACATTCTACGTGTGTGGGACCACTGCTTATCTCTGCCTTCCTGCAAACTGGACGGGAATGCCTTTAAACTTCAGATGGTCCTACAAACCAGAAGAACTCCCTAGAAACCCCTCTGAGAGGAAGAAGCGGGATGCTAACCCCTTGGTCATCGTCCCTTTCCAGTAGGAAGTACCTAAGAGCGGTTATCACCCCTGTTCACCATAACATCCCATGGTCGTTGCTCCACAAAGCTAAAAGAAACTCGTGGGACAAGGTGGGGGGCGGGATGAGGAGGAAACTGGTCTTGCAAGACATGTAAGGCCATAAAAACTGTGAACAATGCACTGCCCTGGGGCAGGGAGAGGAGGAAGGGTCATTATCGCTGGCCCCAGGACAGATCATTGGATATGGCCTGGGGAACCCCAACACCTGGGGGCCTTCCTGTAAGCCCACAAAAGGGGGCGGAACCATATCTGCAAGACAAAGACCCCAGAAGGATATAAAAAGTGAAGCCCTCTGCGTGTTTCTTCACTCTGATTTGGAAATTATTCCCAGAGTCCGCTAGTGTTAATAAACAAGGTCCCTCCCTTTCTCTAGAAACCGTGCTTGGTATTTCTTTGGGCTTCTGCAACAGCACCTTTTCCAGGAAAAGTTTGGCTTCTCTCAAACTTTGTTTCCACCTACTGCTTTTGTCTGTGATTTCATTCTTCAATTTTGCAAGACAAAGAACTTGAACTCAAACACCATATTTTGGTTTCAGTAGGAGACTGTCTTCCAAATCATCCTATATAATAAAAGGGTAATATGCAAATTGACCCTAATGGCGGAACGACCAGAACAACTGCTGGACCAGTCACTATGAGGTGCACTGACCACCTCTCGGTCTCTTTCCCTGGCCAGCAGGCTCCGATCGCCTGATGGGGAATGGGGAACTGGGGTTGGGTGGTGGGGGATACAGGCAGCACCAGGCCAAGGCCCTCATCCCGCTGGTTGCCCCACACACAGAGGGCGACCCATAGCAGGGGTGGGGCCGGTGAGCAGGCAGGAACAGCAGACTTCTCGGTCCCTTCCCCCAGCTGTCAGGCACCGATCACCTGATGGTGAACGGGAAACTGGAGGTGGGTAGTGGCAAAGGGCGGGGCTGGCTGTGGGCAGCCAGGGAAGATGGCCCTGATCTCAGGCCAGGCCTAGGACCCATACCCATGCACGAATTTCGTGCACCAGGCCTCTAGTTGCTAAATAAATAAACTTGCTGATACACACACACACACACACACACACACCCCACACACAACTTGCATATATATACAGTGTGGGGCAAAAGCAGGTTTACAGTTGTGAGTACAAGAAACAGAATTTATTATTTATTAATTATTGTGTTATTTTCTATATGAACAAGTGTTCATTATATATATATATATATATAAATATATATATAAATATATATATATATATATATATATATATATATATATATATTACCAGGCTCCCAGAATTAAGGTACAATACTTAAAGCACAACCTTCCCACTCCTGATTTAAATTTAGCAGAAATGATTCTTCACAGAATTCACAATGATTCATTTACTCCACTGAGTACACACTTCCTTTAAATAGTCATTATAGAATGATGGTAAGACCAGTTACATTTGGGTGAAATACTTACTGAAAATTTTCCACAACTGCAAACTGAAAATGAATCTTTAGTTATATAAAGGGAAATTTTTAGAAAGGAAAAGAAAGTGATTCAACAATAAAAAATGTGTGAAGAAAACCATGTTGCAATAAGTATGGTCTTGAACTTTAAATGTAAGTTTAAACTAAGCCTAAGCTGTGCCCCACAATTATATTATCTTTATTGAAATTAAGACAATTGGTTTAGAGTATGGACATAAACTGGTCGTGAGGTTAGGACTTGTCACTGAGAGAGGCATTATGAAAGAGATCAGATAATCCTTTTGTTATCAGAGAATTCCGGGGGTGGAATTTCTTCAATACTAGTGGGAGTGGGGTTCTTGGGGCGTGCTGGAGTAAGCATTTCTGGAGGTCCTGCTGGGAGGAAGAGATGTGGTAGAAACCTTGCTATTGGTGTGGGGTTCTATCCCTTGGTTTCCAAAGTTCCATTTTTTTTAAACCTATCCGAAAAGGCGCAGTTGGGCTTCCAGCAGAGCTAAAAGCAAAGTCAGTGTCCAGAATTTCCATCCCATCATGGAGTTGAGTCCAGCATAGCATCAAGCTAGACCCAGACCATAAGCCCATATGCTTTAGGCCATGTTAGCAAGTGCAGAGGGTGAGAGCACAGCCCCTGTAACAAGAGTCCCAAGAGAGCCAGAGGGCCAACAGAGAAAAATCCCTTTGTTCAGAAGCTTACATATCTCAGATTTTGTGCCCTTTTAGTGGCCACGCCTATTCTGGCCAATGGCCTGCGCCTAGGTGTGATTGACAAGTAAGTAATCACCTTTCCCACCTCATTCAGACCTTACCGGGGTGTGCGTCTATTCTTTCTTTGTCCAGTCCCTTCCTCCAGGATTTGTGGGGAACAGACTTAAAGGTGTTAGACTGCAGCTTTCTGGCACAAATGGCATAGCTACTATACTATCTGTCCTTCCCTTTGCTCCTTTCCTATTAATTAACAACTGAGTTAATTACAATGGTATCACTTTGGTTTTGGTTTGCAAACCAAAAATTAATCATTGTGAAAGAATAGCCATTAAAAGAAGGTTCTTCTTCTCTACACTTTTAGTTAACTTGATAATTGTAAAGCTTATCATGTACATTCTCAGGCTATCCTTATGGATGACCAAGAATAAGCTAAATAGTGCTTATATCTGCATTTTGTTTTTATTTCTCAAAACTTTCACTTAAAATTAGGAAGATATGTTCAGGTCAACTCATTGATAGGAAAGTACTTTTAAGTAGGATATAAACATAACTTCTTTTAATCTTTAGACTTAAGAAGTGGAAATATTTGAATATGAACCCTGGTTAACTTGTTGATTGTTATTAACCACCCTTCCCACTCTCAATTGTGGACCTTGTCATTTTTCACTAAGTCATCAGGCTCAGTCCCATTAATTGAGATATTTAGGAATACTCGACTCCTTATAAGTACTCATTAAATTATCTTTAAATATACCAATGCATTTTCCAGGGTCCTTTAAAACCAATCTGCTAAGCCTTTGCCAAAATCACCATCTGCTCAATAATTTTTATAAGTACAAAATTCTTCTTTTGTTCTGTGTAGAAATAGTTGAGATTAGTTTTCTCTCTTCTTTCCACCATTCTTTAAACAAGTGATGTAAGGGCTTCCTATTATAGTCATGAATAAGAATCATAATTTAAATATAGTTTCAATATAACACATCTAAATTAAATTGGCAGAAGAATTTGAGGGACATTTATTTAAAATATAGACTGTTCTTTCTATTTACAGATCTTACAGCAAGATTTTTAAAAGGAACCATATTTAGTGACTCCCCAGATATATTACCTGCTAGTTCTGTTCATGAGAGGTAATCATGAGAGTATTCTATTAGGTAGTACAGAACTGACACTTCTCTGAAACTTTCAGGGCATATATTTGTTCTTATTTTGAACTTAAAAATATTTTTGCATGAACAGCTTCATTTCAGGTTAAAGGTATATTCTTATTATAAAAGTTGGCACTAAAATCTATCTTTCCAACATTGAGCTTCAGAACAGGAAGATGTTTAAAATACATACTTTTTTTTTGGCAATGTATATTGCATTGCTCCGGAGCTTAAGGCACACTTTTTCAACTCTATCTGTCGAACATGAATCCTGACAATTACCTTGTAAGTTGTTATGTTGTTTAATTAAAATGACAACTCTTATCCATTGTTTATAATACTGGGAAAAAATATAAAAACAAACCAAAACACCTCCTACTTTTCAAATGAATGTGCACTCTTATGTTGGATATCACTTTTAATTCAATCAGTTCCTTTTAAGGCAATCTGCTTTCATCTTCCTCTCTTAGTGTCATAGATATTATAATAATACTTTAAGTTTATATAGCATATTGTGATTTTCATGCCACTTTTAAACATGTTTTATTGTAGCCTTTCAATAATGACATAAAATGCACTTACTAATAATTTCTACAGTATCATTCAATGACATTTGAAGAGACTGAAAATTTAAAAAGAGTACATGTTACTATTGATGTGAGGAGAGGTTTTTGGCAAGGGTAAAAATCATAACTATAACCAGGTTCTCTTTTTAAAAATATATATATATATATTGATTTTAGAGATGGAGAAAGGGAGAGGTACAGAAACATCAATGATGAGAGAGAATTATTGATTGGCTGCCTCCTGCACTGGCTGGGCTATAACAAGGTTCTTGTGCTTCAACTTATTCTAGTGTTTTTTTTTGTTTTGTTTTGTTTTTGTTTTTCACTAAATTGCCCTTACTTTAAACAGAGAAGCCTAGCAGGCGTGACTCAGTGGTTGAGCATCGACCTATGAACCAGGAGGTCACAGTTCGATTCCGGATCAGGGTACTTTCTGGGTTGCAGGCTCTATCCCCGCGGGGGGGGGGGGAGGGGAGGAGACATGTGGAAGACAGCCAATCAATGATTTCTCTCATCATTGATGTTTCTATCTCCCCTTCCCTCTCTCTTCCTCTCTGAAATCAATAAAATTATATTTTTTTAAAAAGAGAGAAAAATCCCTTTTAGTAACATGTCTGAATAGAAATGACGTTGGAAAAAAGTGGCAGTCATGATAAAATCAAAGGGCACTACATAAGGCTGTATGGTAAACCAATGACTAAGAATCACCAATTATTAACTAGCTACCTGGCATTGAGCCAGTGCTCAAACATATTCGCCTCAATTTTCTCACCTCTAAAATTGAAGGATTGATTTAATAACCTCTATCTGATAAGATATTCTATGAATCAGAAGCAGAACTAATTGAGTCTCAGATATCACTTTTATTTGAAAAATAAGGTATTTGTCAATAATATCAGCAATACATATATTGAGCACTTAGTACATGCCAGGTAGCATGCGAAGGCTTTGACATGAATTAACTCAGCTATTTCACATACATAGATGAGGTCACATTATTAACTCCATATTAGGTGTGAGCAAAGGAGACTTTAAGTTTAGGTAACTGACCTCCCAGATCACTCAGCTAATAGGTCATATAAAGCCAGAATTTGAAACCATGTTTCTCTTAATCGGAAGATCCCGCTCTTAAATTAAATCTTAATTTTTAACCTTTTTCAGCCTTAAAATTCTATTCTAATGCTACTTAATTTGTTTTCAATGAATTTGCATTGCAGATCCAATTTAATTTGTTTATTCATTTAATATAAAAATGTAAAGTCATTCAGAATGTGCATTTTCATGTTCTGTTATTTACCTATGGTAACCCTGTTTGCTTTAAATTAATTAAATTTGTGTAAGAATAGATTTATAAATTGTTTAATGCTTACTATTACATTTACCTTGAGAATTTGACCTTGTTCATAGAGAATTAGTTTATAGCTGAACCTCAAAAAGATTATCTATAGCTTACACGACCATATAGTGAAAACATTATTGTTACTCATCCTCATATTATCATTAAAATAAAATTAATAGACTTTTTTGCACCAATTTAGATTTAAAGAATAATTGAGAAGATGGTACAGAGAGTTCCCATATATGTCCCCAGCCACAAACACAGCTTTTTCTATTATTAGCATATTGCATTAGTGTGGTGCCTTTGTTACAATAAATGAAGCACATTGATACATTATTATTTACTACTAGAGGCCCGGTGCACGAAATTCATGCATGGGGGTGTGTGTCCTTCAGCCCAGCCTGCACCCTCTCCAATCTGGGACCCCTAAACGGGTAGTCAGACATCCCTCTCACAATCCAGGACTGCTGGTTCCCAACTGCTCGTCTGCCTGCCATCCTGATTGCCCCTAACCGCTTCTGCCTGCCAGCCTGATCACCCCCTAACCACTCCCTTGACAGCCTGATTGATGCCTAACTGCTCCCCTGCCAGCCTGTTTGCCCCTAACTGCTCTCCTCTGCAGGCCTGGGTCACCTCCCAACTGACCTTCCCTGCAGGCCCGGTCGCCTCCAACTTCCCTCCTCTGCCGGCCTGGTCACCCCTAACTGCCCTCCCCTGCAGGCTTGATTGCCCTCCCTTGCAGGCCTGGTCCCTCCCAACTGCCCTCCCCTGCTTGCCTGATGGCCCACAACTGCCCTCCCTTGCAGGCCTGGTCCCTCCCAACTGCACTCCCCTCCTGGCCATCTTGGTGGCCATCTTGTGTCCACATGGGGGCAGCCATCTTTGACCACATGGGGGCAGCCATCTTGTGTGTTGGAGTGATGGTCAATTTGCATATTACTCTTTTATTAGATAGGATATCCACAGTTTACATTAAGGTACAATCTTTGTATTGTACTACTCAATTGTTTTTGACAAATACATATGTCATGTACCTGTCACTACAGTATTATACAGCATAGTTTAACCATAAAAATTCCCCAAAAACCACCTACTCACCCCTACCCTTCTCACCTTGAACCCCTGGAAAGCACTGATGTTATTACTCTCTGTAGTTTTGCCTTTTACCGAATGTCATATAATTAGAATCTTGCCATATTTAATGTAAGCTTTTCAGACTTGCTTCTTTTGCTCAGCAACATGCATACATGAGAAGTTAAGAGACAAGTAAAATGAGATATATATGACATTCTGAGCTAAAGATGAAAGGAGATACCTGAGGCTTCAGAAGGGAGGAGGGTCATTGGCAGGATGATTAGAAAACATTAAGTAACTAGAAGTTTTCCCTGTCCTATAGAGAGGTCAGAAAAAGTTCTGGTACTATGTCTGGCAAGATCCTTACTTTAGATTATTTAAGGGAGAGGTGTTTCTTTGTGAAAAACCTGTCATGCCAGAATCTAGTTTTTCCGTACACAATGGGCAAAGGACCAACAACTTTGGTTTGCAATAACTATTATCTCTTAAAAGTCATTTAAGTAACTTAATCACTGATGATATAATATAAAAGAAAGTTCCAAATCACAGTTGTTATCAAATGACTGCCTGTCAGATTGCAACATTTTTTATCCCAAAGATTTATTATCTCAGAAAAAGAATATCTATATATTCTTTTTCTGAGCAGCCAGATTATTATGACCACCCCATCAGTACTTCATTGGGCCACCTTTTGCCTTCAATACTGCGGCAATTCTTGGCATTGACTCCACAAGTTGTTGATGTTGAAAGGTGATGTGAGGAATCTGACATCATGCCTGATGAATAGCATTGTACAGTTCTTTGAGATTTGATGGTTGTGGAACCAGCTGCCTGATGGCTCTTTTAACTTCGTCCCACAAATGCTCAATTGGATTGAGATCTGGTGATTGTGGGGGCCACCTAAGCAAGGTAAAGTCTCCCTCATGTTCTTGAAACCACTCCTGCACAATACGAGCACTGTGGCATGGCGCGTTGTCTTGTTGGAAGAAGCCATCTCCTTTGGGATACGCCATCAACATGATAGGATGAACTTGATCAGCAACGATACTTAGGTATGTTGTGCTATTCAGACATTGTTCCACACAAATTAAAGGGCCCAAATCATGCCAGGAAAACGTGCCCCAAACCATAACTGCCCCCACCAGCTTAAAGGGTTGTACTCATGTATGTGGGGTGCATGCCTTCATGCTGTTTCCACGAAATTCTCACTCTGCCATCTGCACGATGCAACTGGAAACATGATTCATTGGACCATATGACTTTTTTCCAATGCTCGACTGTCCAATCCTTGTGTTCCTGTGCGAATTGGACACGTTTTATCTTGGTAACTGCAGACAGCAAAGGTGTTCAAACAGACCTTCAGCTTCCATATCCCATACGATGCAGCATACGGCTAATTTGCCTACAAACGTCAGGTGGTCATAATAATCTGGCCACTCAATATATACATACACACATACATATATATATGTGAGGCTTGGTGCATGAATTCGTGCATGGGTGGGGTCCAGCCAGCCTGGCCAGGGGGAGGGGACATGGGCAGTTGGCCAGCCTGCCTTCTGGTCAAACTCCTGGTCCAGGGGACAATTTATATATTAGCCTTTTATTATATAGGATATACACTGAGTGGCCAGATTATTATGTGTTCAGAGATCATAATTATTATGTGTTCAGAAATCCAAGTAATTTCAAAGAATTGAGAAATAATTGTATACAGTCATTGCTCCTCACAAAATGTCCTGGGTAAGCTCTTAGGCTGTCAGTGTAAATTCTTGGGTTTGTATTCTACCACTGATCAGCTGTCTAAGCTTAGACAAGTTACTAAAGATAAGAAAAATATGCCACCCCCCAATATGCCTCTTTGGTATTTTGAATTGGTTATTTTTTAAAATACAGCAGACATTTGAGAAGTTCTGAAAACCAATAGAAGATACTCTTTTATATTTCAGAGACATTTACATTTATGAGGGGAAATCTCCATTTGTAAGGGTATCATCTCCCTGTCTGTATCAGGCAGAGGGAGATGACTAAATCTTGAGAAATTCTTATCAGTGAAGAAGGCAAGGACTTAAATCTACATAAGAACCTTACCCATGCTTTCTGCACTTTTCCTAATAAACTCCTAATAAACTCCCAGGACTGGCTCCCAGCCCCAACATTTCTTATCTTTAGCTGGAGATGGTATTTAAAGTGATGACTTGGGCCATTTTGCATGTTACTCAGTTTCCCATGTATACAGAAACTGAAGGTATACATGCTACTAAACTTCTGTTTGTTTTCCCCCTGTTAATTTTTCTTTTTATTTTGGGGGATTCACCCAAGTACCTAGAAGGGTAGAGGAAAAATTATTTTTCCTTCCCTGCATTACTTAACCTCTGTGTATTGAGTTCCTTCCTCATTAAATTATAATAATAGTACCTGATTTATAGATTATTACAAGGATTATAGTCAGGAGTTTAGAAGAGTATCACTTTTATATTATACACTCGGTGCTAGTAATCTTATTTAGGTAATTATATATAACGTAGTCTAAATACATAAATATATTTAATACCATGATGTGCAGAAAAAACTTGATAACTCAAAAATACCACATATGTTTGAAAGTAAAAACTTTTAAAGTATCTTTTTATTTATTTATGTGATATTTTCTTCCAATTGTAAAGTTTATTGCCTTGACATATATTGAGATAAATATACCAGCAAGAATTTATATATAGACACATAGAAAGAAAATAGGCAATCCATGTGTGCGCATAAAGCAGATAATTTCATTATTTCAGCTGTGATGATTCATAAAACAAACAGTGAAGGATACCATGGCTACATATATGTGGAAATTTGGAATATGGGTTTTCATACATCTCCGAGGTATATGTAAATTGATACTTAGAGAGCCAGTAAATTGATACTTAGGGGTGGTGATGAGGGAAGGATGATTAGATCAGTAATTGAAGAGAACAGTTTCCAGGTGACTCTCCTCTATCAGTCCAAAGTGACAGGTATCTACACTAATAAAAGAGAAACATGCAAATTGACCATCCCTCTGCTACTCCCACCAGCCAATCGGAGCAAGTATGCAAATTAACCCAACAAAGATGGTGGTTAATTTGCATATGCAGGCATGGACTAAGACTGAAGACAGTGTAGAACAGGGGTGGGCAAACTTTTTGACTCGAGGGCTACAATGGGTTCTTAAACTGGACCGGAGAGCCGGAACAAAAGCATGGATGGAGTGTTTGTGTGAACTAATATAAATTCAAAGTAAAGGAGCGGAGGGGAGAGCAAGAAAACCCTCCACTCTTTCAGCTCCGCGGGCCGGATAGAACAGCCGAATGGGCCGGATCTGGCCCGCGGGCCGTAGTTTGCCCACGGCTGGTGTAGAAGGAAGAGGGAGGAAAGTGGGGCAGCAGTGGAGGCCGCAGGAAGCCCTTTTCTTGCAGGAATCTTCCTGCAATGGGCCTCTAGTTGAACATATAAAAAGGGGCCGGAAACTAGTGCTGTTTTCATGGGGGAGGGAAGGGGAACTGAGACCAGTAACATTACAGGGCTAGGAAAAGGGACATGCAGCATGGAGCAAGTATGGGGAAACCTTGAGATTTTTCAGTTTGAGGCAAGAAAAGTTAGCATCTTCGGCAATTAAGTTTGCAAATATTGTTCTCTTGTTTAGGCCATTTGTGCAAACTGGCACTAGTCAACATTAGGCTCTTACCTCCTCCCCTACAAAAGGGAGGTCAGAGGCCCAGAGTTAGGAAGAAGCCTGCCTAAAATGTAATCAAGCTGAAGGGCACTTCAGGACATCTTGGTTATACCTGAGGTATTTGACTTGCAAAAGTATGAGTGTTACACAGTTTTGGTCATCAGCAGAATTGTGACCCATAATATATTAACTGTAGAAAGGTTTCTGTTTCATGCTCACTCCATCTTCTATGTAACTGCTCACCCCTTTGTGGAAATCCCCACTTCAGTAGTGGAAACGGATATGGGGTAACATTTTACAATACAGAATCTCAGACTCCACCCCTCCACTCCCTTTCATGAAAGGGATCTGCATTTTAACAAGATCCCCAGATGATTCCTGTGCATCTTAAGGTTTGAGAAGCACGTCCAGTCATTGTCTTGTTTGTCTTCATCCCCATCTGATGTTGCCTATTAGTTCCAATTCCACAGGCACTCTGTCTCAGACATACGGGGTTCCTAGTTAATCTAATAAGTGACAATAGTACTATGTATCAATTGGGAATGATGTGTTTTGAGAACAAGAGACCAACAGACCTTTTTTGCAATCAATGTGTTTTGTTTTGTTTTTCTGTTCGGGGTTAAATGATGGACAAGTGCTCTATTTCTGTCATTGCTTAACCCAACTGAAGAACAAAATCAAATTATATAACAAATGAAAATATACTTTGTAAATCCCTTCATACTAACCTTTCCTAAGAATCTGTATATAACATCTATTGGTAAAGGAGTCCTACATTTATACATTTTGATAAGAATAGATAAGATAATGCATTGTTACCATGACAATGGAAATATTATGATGTTTATCTCCTGCTTTAGCACAGGGTTTTTTGTCATTTGTTTGTTTTTTCTCTTGTGTGCTCTGCAGCTTTCAGATGAACATTTCTGGTGATTTTTCTCTCTTTTATGTTTTTCATTGTTAAAATCCCATCACATGTAACCTACTTTTCGATAAATAATCTGATTTATTCTTTTATGTGTCAGGCAACTTTCGAAATTGAGAAGTTGATCTAATGAAGTAGAAAGCATTTTCCAGCAAGGGTTTGAGGGAGCACTGGCCTTGGAACCAAAGCACCTGGCCTCTAGCCACAAGGATGCCTCTGACTCGGTGCATGATGTTGTTGAACCACTAACTCACTGTGGGACTCCATTTTCTCACTCATAAAATTAGGAGTTCTAGGAGGAAGGTGCTCTCAAAGAGGCTTCTAGATCAATGTTCCATTTTTCCATGAAGATGAATCTCCTTCCTCTCAAACCAGAACATCAACCTGTGCAGTACATATAGCTTCTCTGTATCGGCTACATTTTTTACTGATAACTTTTTCTTTTTTATTTATTTTTTTATAATTTGGGTGTTTTTTATTTTTTTTAATATATTTTATTGACTTTTTACAGAGAGGAAGGGAGACGGATAGAGAGTTAGAAACATCGATGAGAGAGAAACATCCATCAGCTGCCTCCTGCACACCTCCTACTGGTGTTGTACCCGCAACCAAGGTACATGCCCTTGACTGGAATCGAACCTGGGACCTTTCAGTCCGCAGGCCGATGCTCTATCCACTGAGCCAAACCGGTCAGGGCAACTGATAACTTTTTCAACTTGTGTGAGCTGGACTGCAGATTGGCATTCATTTTTGTTGACTTAACCTGATGTACATACAGCATGTGATGTCTTGTTCAGCACTTTAAGCAATTTCTTCAGGCACTTTTATATTAACAGCAAAGATTAGGTATGTGGATGGTGACTGAAGTTTCTACAAAGCGTTTGCACTTTTACAACACCTACTCCCCAAAGTTTTTGTACTTCAAATAATCATACAATCTAAAACAAACAAACAAAAAATGGGATGCCTACTAAGTGCAATATGAGGATGAGGTATCTAACCCTGATAGTTCAGTAAACAGTTTGAAATAAGTTGAATAATGGGCACACAAAGATATCAAGTCCTAATATCTGGAATTTACAAATGTTAACTGATTTGGAAAAATGGGATTTTTTAGATGTAATTAAATAAGGATTTTGAGATGAGGAGTTTGCCTGGATTATGTGGGTGAACTCTCAATGCCATTCCAAGAGAGAAACAAAGGGAAATAACACAGGCACAAAGAAGAAAGCAATGTGAAGACATAGGCAATGATAAGAGGGATGTGGCCACAAGCCCAGGCATGCCAGGACAGCCAATAGATGTTAGAAGAGGAAAATAATGAATTCTTCCTTAGAACAACCAGAGGGGGCATAGCCTTGCTGAATTTCAGACTTTCAGCTTCCAAAACTGTGAGAAAATAAATTTCTATTGTTTGTTTGTGGTTTTTTTTTGTCACCAATTTGTGAAGATTTATTATAGCAGTCTCAGAAAATCAATATACTCACAGTTTATTTTGTAGAACTAAATCTTTTATAAAAAGAAATCTCTCCCCTCCAAAAATAAACAGTAAGAAGAAAATATTCAAGTCAAAGAATTAGATAGTAATCACTGAATCAGATTTATATGACTTTAATTATTTTATTTTTCCATCACCACTTATCTCCTCTATGCCCTCTTTCACCTCCACCCACTCCCCCCATCCCCACAATCACCACACTGTTGTCCATTTCTCTCTCTCTCTTTTTTTTTTTTACTGTTTTGCTCAATCTGATGTGTACTAATTTTAAAATGGTAATTCCAACTCTCAAATATCATCTACCACCTCAGAATTTTATAGAGTAGAGGATGAGTGCATAAGTAGGAAATTGAGAAAAAAATTGAAACAGAAGATGACTTCAGAGCAGAAGAAGATCTGGACAACTTGTGGTAAAAGAGCCTCATTTTAAGGGAACACAATCTTCTAAGTAGCAGCAATGAGAATGTGGAAGTACTTCACTCTAAATTCTATTTGTTGTAGAATTTTCATCCTATTCTATGACATGGAGTTCCATTGGATCTTTATGAGAAAAACTAGAGGCCTAGTGCACGAATTTGTGCATGGATGGGGTCCCTCGGCCTGGCCAGCAATCGGAGCCGGGGAGGTTGGCTGTGGGAGTGCACTGACCACCAGAGGGAAGCTCCTGCATTGAGCATCTGCCCCCTGGTGGTCAGTGTATGTCATAGCTACCAGCTGGTTGTCTAGTTGTAATGGTAGCTTAGACTTTTATATCTATAACTAGAGGCCCAGTGCACAAAAATTGTGCATGGAGGTGTGTGTCCTTCAGCCCAGCCTGCACCCTCTCCAATCTGGGACCCACCCATCAAGGGATGTCCGACTGCCCGTTTAGGCCCGATCCTACAGGATCGGGCCTAAACGGGCAGTCGGACATCCCTCTCACAATCCAGGACTGCTGGCTCCCAACTGCTCGCCTGCCTGCCTTCCTGATTGCCCCTAACCACTTCTGCCTGCCAGCCTGATCACCCCCTAACCACTCCCCTGACAGCCTGATTGATGCCTAACTGCTCCCATGCTAGCCCAATTGCCCCTAACTGCCCTCCCCTGCTAGCCTGGTCCCCCCACAACTGCTCTCCCCTGCAGCCCTGGGTCCCCTGCAACTGCCCTTCCCTGCAGGCCCAGTCTCCCCCAACTTCCCTCCTCTGCCAACCTGGTCACCCCTAACTGCCCTCCCCTGCAGGCTTGATCGCCCCCAACTGCCCTCCCTTGCAGGCCTGGTCCCTCCCAACTGCCCTCCCTTGCTGGCCATCTTGTGGCGGCCATCTTGTGTCCACATGGGGGCTGCCATCTTTGACCACATTGGGGAAGCCATCTTGTGTGTTGGAGTGACAGTCAATTTGCATATTACTCTTTTATTAGATAGGATAGAGGCCTGGTGCATGGGTGGGGGCCAGCTGGTTTGCCCTGAAGGGTGTCCTGTATCAGGGTGGGGGTTACCTTGGGGCATGGGGCGTCCTGGGCGAGGGGCCTGTGGTGGTTTGCAGGCTGGCCACACCCCCCGGCAACCCAAGCATAGGCCAGGGCCGGCTGGAAGCAGGTATCTGGGATTTATTTATCTTCTATAATTGAAACTCTGTAGCCTTGAGTGGAGTCCAGGGCTGGCCAGGAAGCTTGGCTTCCTCCATCACCAAGGCAACCCAAGCCTCCTGATCTCTCCAGCTCCATGGCTGCCACCATCTTTGTTGGGATTTATTTATCTTCTATAATTGAAACTTTGTAGCCTTGAGAGGAGGCCAGGGCCGGCCAGGGCAGGCAGGAAGCTTGGGTTCTTCCATCGCTGGGGGCAACCCAAGCCTCCTGCTCACTCCAGCTCTGTGGCAGCCGCCATCTTAGTTGGGTTAATTTGCATACTTGCTCTGATTGGCTGGTGGGCGTAGCGGAGTGATGGTCAATTTGCATGTTTCTCTTTTATTAGTGTAGACTAGAGGACTGGTGCACAAAATTCATGCATGGGGGGTGCCCTCAGCCCAGCCTACACCTTCTCCAATTAGGGACCCCTTGGGGGATGTCCGACTGCCGGTTTAGGCTCAATCCCAGGGACATCCCTCTCACAATCCTGGACCGCTGGCTCCTAATCACTCACCTGCCTGCCAGCCTCATTGCCCCCAACTGTGCCCCTGCCAGCCTAGTTGCCCCTCACTGCCCTCCCTGCCAGCCTAATCACCCCCAACTGCCTCCCCATGCCGACTTGGTTACCTCCAACTGCAACTCCCCCACCAGCTTGGTCACCCCTACTGCCCCCACCCCGCTGGCCTGGTCACCCCCAACTGCCCTCCTACTGGCCTGGTTGCCCCTTACGGCCCCCCTGCTGGCCTGGTCGCCCCCTGCAACCTGCTGTTCAGTCATTTGGTTATCCCTCACTAACCCCCCTGCCGGCCTGGGTGCCCCACTCGGCCTGCTTGTTCACTAACTTGGTCATCCCTCACTAACCCCTCTGCCAGCCTGGTCATAGGCAGCCATCTTGTGAGGGTATGAGGGTTAATTTGCATATTACCTCTTTATTATATAGGATAATAAAGTGTAATATGCTAATTAGACCAGACATCCTTCTGGTTGACCTTCCGGACGAAGCTGGGGTTGTGAGGAAAGTACAGATCCCAGTGCCAGAGGGAAGCCAGTACCGGCAGCCGGGAGAAGGAAGGCCTACTCTTGCACGAATTTCGTGCATCAGGCCTCTAGTATACAGATAATAATGTAAGCATATACTCATTGCTTATAATACAGCTAGTAAATGGTTCATTAGTTTTTCAAGTCATTAAATCTTCCCAACAACCCCTTGAAGTATATTTAAAAGTTTACATTTAAAATGATTTGAAATTTTTTTAAAAAATTAGACCACCAAAATTTAAATAACTTGCCTGAAGTATCAAAGCTGTCAAATAGTGAAAACATAATCCAAATCTGGTAGTTAAAATTCAATAATACTCTGTTGCTCGGCTGGTGTGGCTTAGTGGTTGAGGTCACGGTTAGATTCTTTGTAGGAGTGCATGCCAGGATTGTGGGCTTGACCCCCAGTGGGGTGGGGGGAGCAGGAGGCAGCACATGTATCATTCTCTCTGCTGTTTCTGTCTCTCTCTCCCTCTCCCTTTCTCTCTCTGAAATCAATAAAAACATATTTAAAACAAATAATACTCTTTGTTAACTACTATGTTGTATAGAAAGTACCTGACAGTGGAAGGTTCACAGCATCCTTTTGTTATTGAAATAAGACTGATCCAGACTTCAAAACTCTGGGACATTTTATTTACTTATTTATTTATTTACTTATTTATTTATTTTTACATTCAATATTATTGTGTATTAGTTTCAGTTGTACAGCATAGTGGTTAGACAATCATATACTTTACAAAGTGTTCCCCTGATATTTCAGGTACCCACCTGGTACCATAATAGTTATTACAATATTGTTGACTATATTCCCTATGCTGTACTTTACATTCCTTAAATGTAAAGAGGGCACTCTTAAAGAGGGAACTCCTAACTTACACTGCCTACTGATGTACATTTGAATTAAGGAATGTTCAGCAGATTGCCTCCATTTGAATTTGATTTGGAGACTTATACTGTCTTTTCTCCTCCAATTTTTTTTTGTGGAGAATAATTTAAACATTTTTGGTACAGTGCAAGGAATCTTGCTGGCTTAAGAATTTTTAGATATAAATGTGACAGTGTTGGTATAAAATCCAGGTGGTTGGACTTAACACTATATATTGGCTTATTTTAAACTCTTGGGACTTCTGAACCCAGTTGTTTTCTTGAATGGTTTCTGACTTCTGAAAATTGAGAAAAATAATCAACCTTTTCATAGCTGAGGCCCAGCTGTAACCCAAAGGGCAAGTCAATGCTCTGCCCTGCATATATCTAAGATATTAGTCAATGACTGACCTTCCATAGTTTTCACAGCCTGAGTTTTCTTAAGGTTACCATTTTTTTTTTAAAGTGGCCAGTTTAAATCCTATCTCAAAATTGTTCTTCAAGCTTTGCCTTGAATAAATGTTATTTCTTCTGAGGTTTATTTACTTTTAGGTGTTTTAGACAAATCTTTTATTCTTCCTTTATCCCTCACCCTATATTTACCCAGAGCTTATTATACTTTAGATATTATTCTGTCTACTCATCATGTAATACCAAAAGCACCATTCTAAAATATTCATTTACAATTATAAAGTAACTAGATTTACCTATGAATATCATTTGCCTATTTATATGCATGTTATTATAATTCTAATACACATATATAAAAAGTGGCCCATGGCCCTGTTGTCTTATGGAACCTAATATGCCACTTGAAAACTAAGTATCTATAACCTATGGCTTATTGGTTCCCATTTGTCAAATAGAAAGACATTTCCCTTTCCTGTCTTTTCAGGATCTTTCTAAGGGCAAAATTGTTTCATACATTATCAAACTTAGACTTTGCAGACTTCTGCTTCAGCTGCTTCTGCTGCCCTCCTTCATTGCCCTTCTCGTCTCCTGCTCTTTCTGCCCACATTGTTGTCACCTGAACAAATCTGCTTCTGTCAACCTTTCTCTTAAGTGGCCTACACAACAGCATTATGGCAGAGACTGCTAGGAAATCCCTAAATTACTGTTTCACTTCACTGTCAATGTAAAAAATATTCAATTATTAGCAGACCGAATGGCTTTCCATAATAAAGACTGCATCCCCTGACTTCCCTGTAAACTGTATGTGGCCATATAACTAAGTTTTGGCTAATGGATGTGAGTCTAAGTGATAAGTGCAAATTTCAAGGCATAGTTTATCTCTCTTACCCTTTCCCCCTTCCCCCATGACCTAGTAAATTGTGGAAGAACTAACTTGCCATCTGGATCATGGACACAAGGGATGCAACCTAAGGTTAGCATAGCAGAATTACAGGATTTTGTAGAATTATGCTGTGGAGTCACCATCCAGGCCTAGACTGCTTTTGCCATTAGGTAAGTAGGAAATAAACTGTTACCTTGTTTAAAGATTGTTCTGTTGGCTCCTCCTTGGTGACAGACCCAATATCCTAATACAGGCACTAACCTGTGGGGACCTCCCACACACCGGATGGCTGCTGCTCTTCCTTTTGTTGCTCCCATGGTGCTTCATCTTCTGCCTCTAGGTTCCCAGTCTCTTATGTGATTCATACTGACCTGCCACTCTTTTCAGGACACCTGCACGGTAATGAGAAGCTTGTTATGATCCCCATTGCCTCTCTTGCACTCCATCTGCAGGTAGGTAAAGGGCAGAGAGATCCCCAGAAAAATCTCAGGGCGCACTAGTGACAGGGGTTCTTTCCATTTCATAATTCACCCCTTTCTCTCCAAGGGATCATAAGAAAATTTGGATTTAGATCAGGAAAATTCAAGTACAAGTTCATTTTTGTGCTTTGAAAAATTGCTTACTTCTCCTTAGTCTTTATTGCTAGTTGAAAAACATAATGCCACACTCTTATTTTCATATGTGTTTCTTTCTTCCGTTCTCTCTCTCTCTATCTTGCTTTCTCTGCTTCAAAGGTCCGCTGGTCCTCTCTTGTTATCTCATTTTTATTGGGATACACTCTTTCTACATGATGTGTCTATACCTAAGTTTTGTGGATAAAATTTTAGATATTTTCTATAGTAATCCACCCAAGTCAGGAAATCTGACTAAATACCACAAATAGGAAGGGTATTTACTATTTACATATCAATTACACCGGAGTCTTTGAAATACCCTGGCTGAGAAGACCCTCCCACCCATATTCATTTGGAGAAATTATTATTCATCACAAACTGCCAATGGGAGTATAAGTTACAGAAGAAAAAACTCTAAATCACTAAGTTAGTTTGGCTATTGAAGGTATCTTATAAACACACACTATGTCAGTTTCTGATCCTGGATCTGCTACTTACTATAAATATTTTCTTGAATAAGTCACCTAATCTATCTAAGTCTCAGTTTTTGATTCTGTGCAATGAATATATTAGCTTTGCTCATTTCACAGGGTTGTTGTGAGGATAAAATAGGGAAAATATTTATGAGAGGAATCTGCAAACATATTTGAAACTTTACTGTACAATAAAAAGTTCTTACCTATTGCAATTTTGCAATGGTGAGTTTCATGTTATCTCCTCATTAAATTCCAATTTAAATGCTTTACTTCATAGTATGCTAATCCAATTAATAATTTTTCATTCTGAGTAATTATTAATTCCTTTAACATTAGCATGTACTACTATGTACCAGGTATAGTAAAATATATGACAGTTTGCACTCTTCAAGAATCTTAAATTCTAACAGAGTGTAAAATAAAAATAAATCAATAGATAACTGCAATGCAAGTTGATACATTCAGTGATAGACTTTAATGTAGAATGTTGTTGAGACATCAAGATTTCCAGAAAGGATGAGGCATTTTAATATATTGAAGTATATTGTGCAGATTCCCAAGTGAAAAAATAAAAAAGGTTTCTCAGTTAACAATAGTTTTAATCCTAGTATTTTGAACCTATATGCATATAGTTAAAAATGTACAAAATACATTGTGTTACATTATATAATTGAATGTTTTAGGAATAAACTTGGTTTAGTCATAATTGGAGCTGAAAATACTATCAAGACTCTTATCTACCTCTGCTGCCTTGTTTTGCATTGACTTTATTCTCCATTAGGATTTCTCCTTGTGGTGTGTAAAATGGCTACAATGATTCTAGAAATACATCCTTATTTTAGATAAAGGTACTGAGAAAAGAGAGCACTTTCTCGTGACTAGCTTCAGCAACACCTTGGAGAGAACTTATCACTTTTTTAAAAAAAATATGTTTTATTGATTTTTTACAGAGAGGAAGGGAGAGGGACAGAGAGTTAGAAACATCGATGAGAGAGAAACATCAATCAGCTGCCTCCTGCACATCTCCTACTGGGGATGTGCCCACAACCAAGGTACATACCCTTGACTGGAATCGAACCCGGACCCTTCAGTCCGCAGGCCGACGCTCTATCCACTGAGCCAAACCGGTCATGGCAGAACTTATCACTTTTATTTGGGTCACATGCCTGTCCATGTGATCTTATCGACCACACAAGATAATGGGTTCTCTGCCCAACCTGAGTACTATGCCCACCCTAAGGTTGTTGAATCAGAGTTAGAAAGGACAGCTGCCTCAAGTGGAAAGGGTTACTTACTGCAAATAATCTTATGTATGCATTTATGTATATACTCCCCCCATGGGGGTTGATGGAGCTGGGCCAGGGGGAGGGGGAAAGGCTACAGGCAGTTGGCCAGCCAGCCCTGCCCCCAATCTGGCCAGGGCGGCTGGAGGGAGGGACGGCTCCCCAGTCAGGCCCATTGGCTGGTTGCAGTGCACATCATAGAGACCAGTCATTCCAGTCATTCGGTCATTCCTGTCATTCCAGCATTCTGGTTGCCTGGCTTTTAAAAATATAGATATTTGTAATTGTTTGCTTAATGTTTTCACTCTTCTAGGCAATAAGTAATTGGCCAGGGATTTTCCTTATTATGTTTACCTCGCCCCACCTGTGTGTTTCACAGTGCCTGACAGGTAGGAAAGACATTATTAAACAAATATTACTAAATATTTGTTTAATAAATGAATGAAAGAGTGAAAGACAAAGAGCCACTTTATATAAAAAAGAAATAAAGTTTGCATCAAGAATAATAAATTCAGTTATACATTTATCTTTGTATCACTATATCCAAATTCAGAATTCCTTTTGAAATCTTTCATCAGATTCCAGTTATCAATATGTCCATTGAAAAATTACCCTTTTCACTTTATAATTAAATTTGTGTTTTCTTTAATAAATCCTTATTGTTGAAAGTATTACATATGTCCCTCTTTTTCCCCATTGCCCTCTCTGATTCCCCAAGCCCCACCCCCCCCAAGCCTTCACCACCCATTGTCTGTTTCTTTGGGTTATGCATATATGCATATGAGTTCATTCATTGATCTCTTCCTCTCTTCCACCCTCCCCTGCCTTCCCTCTGAGGTTTGAAAGTCTGTTCAATGTTTCTATGTCTCTGGGTCTATTTTTGTCCATCAGTTTAAATTGGTCATTAGATTCCACATATGAGTGAGATCATGTGATACTTATCTTTCTCTGATTGGCTTATTTCACTTAGCGTGATGCTCTCTAGATCCATCCACGCTGCTGCAGATGGTAAGAGTTCTTTCTTTTTTACAGCTGCATTGTATTTCATTGTATAAATGTACCACAGCTCTTTAATCCACTCATCTGCTTATGGGCACTTGGGCTGCTTTCAAATCTTAGCTATTGTAAATTGTGCTGCTATGAACATAAGGGTGCCTATATTCTTTCTGATTGGTGTTTCTGAGTTCTTGGGATATATTCCTAGAAGTGGGATCATTGGGTCAAATGGCAGTTCCATTTTTAACTTTTTTGAGGAAACTTCAAACTGTTTTCCACAATGGCCGCACCAGTCTGCATTCCCACCAGCAATACACAACAGTTCCCTTTTCTCCACATCCTCGCTAGCACTAGTCTTTTATTGATGTGTTGGTGATAGCCATTTTTACAGGTGTGAGGTGGTATCTCATTGTAGTTTTGATTTGCATCTCTGGGATGATCAGTGCCTTTGAGCACTTTTTCATATGCCTTTTGGCCTTTTGTATGTTCATTTTGGAGAAGTGTCTATGGAGATCCTTTGCCTATTTTTTAGTTGGGTTGTTTATCTTCCTTTTGTTAAGTTGTATGAGTTCTCTGTAGATTTTGGAGGTTAACCCCTTATTAGATGTATCATTAGCAAATATGTTCTCCCATGGAGTGGCCACTCTTGTTACTTTATTGATGATTTCTTTTGCTGTGCAGAAGCTCTTTATTTTGATGTAGTCCCATTTGTTTGTTTTCTCCTTAATTTCCATTGTCCTGTGAGATGTATCCATAAACATGCTGCTATGAGAGATGTCTGAGATTTTGCTGCCAATGGTTTCTTCTAAGATTTTTATGGTTTCATGTCTTACATATAAGTCTTTTATCCGTTTTGAGTTTATTCTTGTGTATGGTGTAAGTTAGTGGTCCAGTTTCTTTTTTTTTGCATGTATCTGTTCAATTTTCCCAACACCATTTATTGAAAACATTGTATGCTCTTGCCTCATTTGTGAAATATTAAATGAACATAATGATAGGTCAATTTCTGGCTTCTCTGTTCTGTGCCATTGGTCTATATGCCTGTTCTTGTACCAGTATCAGGCTATTTTGAGTACAGTGGCTTTGTAGTACAAGTTGAAATCTTGTATTGTGATTCCTCCCAATTTGTTTTTTTCTCAAGATTGCTGCAGCTATAGAGGGATCATAACTCAACAAGACAGGGATGCCCACTTTTACCACTCCTGTTCGACATAGTACTAAAAGTGCTAGCCATTGTGATCAAGAAGAAGAAATAAAAGGCAACCAAATTGGAAAGGAGGAAGTAAAACTGTCTGTATTCCCAGATTCAAGCAAAAGTGTTTGTTTGTTTTTATGAAAAAGCACTAAAACAATATCTTTTATGCTGTTAGAAATAACCCAGGAAAGAATATACTAGTATATGGTATATAGAGGAAAGAATTGCTAGAGCAAAATGGTTAAAAAGTGAAAGGAGAAAGGATCTGGTGAAAAGATGGAGATATTTATTTTGGATGAACATAAGTAGTAGTTTAATAAGGGATGGGGCAGGAAAATAGAGAATGTGGGTGCAAATGTTACTGAGTAGGAATAAAAGAATATCCATTTGGTTCCTTCTATCCTAAAGCAAGAGTGAGAGTTTTCACTTCATCTTTGGTCTCAAAATTATTCAAATGACCTCTGTTCTCAAGTTGGAGCCATTCATTTATCCTTTTACTTTGCATAGAAAAAAATCTCTATTCTGGGTCCAGGAAATATGTTTGTGACAGACATTGTTAGTTGACTATGTAATATATATTGTCCCTTACCAAGAAAACCTCAGGTGGTTTTCTGTTTGATTTTTTGTTTTTGTTTTTGTTTTTGGTAGAACTGTGCCGTTAAGATCCCTTCACAGAGAGTGATGATGTTATTCCACTGTGGTATCTGAGAAAATATCTTACCTCCTGATGTATGCTTTCTTCTCCTTTTTGAAATGAACATGCACTAAGCGTCATGGTAGCGAGATTACGGCAGCCATGAGGTGAAAAGTGCGAGGATAAAAGCATCCGTACTAAGAAAAGTAAAGTAGAAAGACAGGAGAGCTTTGGTCCCTTATAGTGTTATTGAACTACCCTACCACCTGTGAAATGTCTAACGTCATATATTTCCTAAGTAATATTAAATATTTTTTGCCACTATAACAGGGTTGTTTTTTATTTGTGGTCTGGTTTCTTTAAAAAATTTCTAAGGTACTTTGGGCATTCAGAGTTTTTAATCTGTGAGACCTATGTGATTTGGATATACTTTTCCTAAGGCCATTTTTTGATCTATTAAAGACCCTGAGAATAGATGCAAAAGGGCAAGCCTTGTGGTGAGAAAAGCCAGAACAGAGCTGAGCTTCACAGCTACCTAATATCTCTCTTTGCGAAATGGAGGACTGTCTTTTAAAAACCAGGTTCTATTTTCCATAAAGAAAAGGCAATGCCTTTTGATCTCCCTAGTGCCAAATCTCTCTTCATTATGAACCCTCTTCTTTCTAGAGTTAAATGCCCCTCCCTACACATAGATATAGACTCTATATCATACTTGCTTTCTGTTGAATTATAAAATCTAAATAACTAATATTTACATATTAGTGGGACCAAGTACAGTAAGGAAAAGACAATGTAATAAGAAATACACTATTGAAAAAGTTGCCATTAGAATAAGAAGGAGAGAATATGAAGAGTAGTCATTAAATTCAAGCTATCTTTGGGGTAAAGATAGGTCTGTAACTGAAAATGGGAAAGTAAGCAATGTATGGAAATTTTCTTCTCCCTCTGTGTTTATTGCTTATAAATAGTGTGTGTGTGTGTGTGTGTGTGTGTGTGTGTGTGTGTGTTGTTGCATGACAATTCTCCATTTATCCTTGGCATTTCTGCACATCTTGTGACAGCTTTTGTCTTTCATAGATGTTGGTATAGCCAACAGCCTAGGATGACAGAGGCAATGTCTTCCTTCGGGGCAAGGGCAGATCTGTTTACTATCTAGGATAATAAAGATAATGTCTTCCTATGGGACACAGGTTGGGTAAATTTGTTAGCAGCCACCTTATTAGTGGGGAGTTTTTTCTTAAACTCGCAGTTCCTCAGCTGGGAGGCAAATCCTCTATAAATGCAGCATCCATCTGGACTGCTCTGTATCATTCCCATGAGACTTGGTGGGTAAAGGGAACGGAGGAGAACAGAAAGCACATGCTGCCTGCTGTGCCATTAGTAACAAAGTATTTGTATCTGAGCCAGCAGTCTTGTGTCTGCTGCCAGCATCCTTGAAATCATGGCAAGCTAATCTTTTAGCTTGCAAGTTGTATAAAATCTAAATCCTTCACAGTTCTGGGTATATTGATAGTATTAATCAACATTACCTCAGTAGCCAAATGTTACCTAAAAAATACTTCCCACATTTTTCTCTTAAAGCTTTTGATATTGTAATAAAAGGATTTGTAATGCCATATCTTATAAATTACTTTTTCCATGAATCTTTTGCAGGTTCTCTTCTGAATCAATTACTCCTATTTTTTTCTCTCTTTAGTACTTTGCAATTAACATGTCATTTAATTAATCTTACTCTTTAACATTAACTTTGTATATAATGTCTTTCCATTTGATTGTGAATAACTTGTGAGGAAGAATGGCATTTTGTTTATCTTGGATTTGCTAAGCACCTTGCCTAGTGATTTGCTTAAGTATAGAATAACACATGCTTTTGAATTATCAAAAAGAATTCTATTATTAAAATACATTTGCTAATAATTATTGGCACAAGTACATAATTCATGTAGCACTTCAGAGTTTTCAAAGGGCTCTCACACATTATATAAGGTAATTAATTTTATTCTAACATTCCTTCTCAATAGGAATATTATATGTAATAATATTTAGACTGCATGGACCCAAATCTTTCTAGCTCCATATATTTCCTTTGGAATTGTCATTACTCTGTCATCATCAGTTGTTTGCTTTATTTTTAATTTCATACCTCTCACAAATAGTAAATAAAGGTGCCATTTTTCTTTTATTTTTTTTCTATCATATTGCCTGAAGGCTTTCTTCCAGAAAAGTTCAAAGTCATTACTCAATTTAAGAAATGTTACATGAAGAAAGATACTAAAAAGGTCCAAAGTTGTATGTTATGAGCCTTCTAAAGAAAACAGGCAATTATTTTTCATGCTAAGGTGAAAGAAAGTGTCAAGTTTATGTTAATAAAGAGTAATTTTAAAAGAATATTAGAGCAGATTAAAAGTCAGAAATAAGAATTTAATATAAAAAACTTGTCAAATTGTAAATCATTTAATTGTCTACTGTAGTTATTATTATTTTAATCCCCAGTTCATAATACTCTTCATAATCACTATAAAAATCCTAAAAGAAAATAGACACAAGTACAAGTTTCAAGAAATAATAGGGTCTAGAACAGGGGTGGGCAAACTTTTTGACTTGAGGGCAACAATGAGTTCTTAAACTGGACCGGAGGGCCGGAACAAAAGCATGGATGGAGTGTTTGTGTGAACTAATATAAATTCAAAGTAAACATCATTATATAAAAGAGTACGGTCTTTTTTTTATTTCAATAGTTTTATTCATTTCAAACATTTTAACAAGAAGAATGTAAACACTAATTATTATAATTTGAAACTTCAAAAAATGGAGGAATCATAGCACAATAACATACCTTATATTGAAGATGGCAAAGGCAAAATAAAATTGCCTAACAAAGGAAAGGTACAAAAGCCTTTCAAATTAAACTTAAATATAATAAAATAATTTAAAACTAAAACAAATAGAAAAGAACAAAATGTGTAAACAGTAAATTAAACATTTTCTTTAGTGCAACTTCCAAATTATGCCCGGGACATAGATGTAGATGGCAATGTAGACTGGGTTGAAAGGTTTTTGGTCTTTAAAACATCAACTTCAGTGGGAACAGTGTTGTTGGTCTCCTTTTTTAGCTAATGCATCAAAGTCTGGAGTTAGTTTTGTTGTGGCTATTCTCAGGATAGATCTGAGGTGTTCGTCAGTTAAGCTGGATCTGTGAGGGGCTTTGTTGATGTTCATGACGCCAAATGTCTGCTCACAAACATAGGTTGACCCAAACAGCACCAGTATCTTCTGTGCCATCCTCCGGATGTTTGGAAAAGTGGCTTCATTAAGTGAAGCATAAAAGTCTCTTAGTTCAAGAGAGCTGAATTTCTCCTTTAGGACAAAGTTAGACTGAAGATCGATGAGTTCCAGTTGCACCTCTTCTGGTGATGTTTCGGGGTTTTGTGACAAAGGACAGGCCACCAGTTGAAGTGACTGGTCAATTTTTTCAACATCAGAATACCGACGACAGAATTCTGCATGCAGGTCATCCAGTGATTTGCTATATTTCTTCAAGATTTGGATGGTCTCCTTCTGTGTGGCTAGTGTGGCAAAATGAGTGAAGACTTTGTCTGAAATTTGTCTGGAAAAGAAAATCAGCTTCGATTTAAAGGCTTTCACATTAGTGTACATGTCATGTACATACTGATCTTTTCCCTGTAGCTTCACATTTAGCTCATTCAAATGTGAAAATATATCTACAACAAATGCAAAGTCACACAGCCAATTCTTGTCACTCAGCTCAGTAAATTTGTCAGACTTCCCTTTAATTTCAAAAATGCACCAATCTCTTCTTTGAGCTCCCACACTCGTTGGAAAACTTTGCCCAAACTCAACCAGCGGACACGAGAGTGGTAAAGTAAGTCGTGGTGATCTGCATCAGTTTCCTCCAGAAACTTAATAAACTGACGGTGCTGAAGTCCCTTTGCTCGAATGAAACTAACAAGCTTTACGACTGGATTAACAACATGATTAAGTTGTAATATAGACTTGCACAATGATTTCTGGTGAACAATACAGTGAAGAAAAATAACATCTTGGTTAGGGTCCTCCTCTTTCACTTTATCCTGAATTCTTTTTAGCAGTCCAACATTTTTTCCAGTTAAATTTGGAGATCCATCTGTCGTGACATTAGCAAGTTTACTCCATGGTAGCTTCATTTTCTTGATGACAGTAGACACCCGGTCATACAAGTCCTCTCCCCGTATTTTTCCTTTCAGTGGCTCCATGGCTAAAAACTCCTCCGTAATTTCAAAATTGTCACTAATCCCTCAGATAAAAATTAAGAGCTGAGCAGTGTCCTTTACGTCATTACTTTCATCCAATGCTAGTGAATAAAACTTAAAGAACTCTGCCTTACTATTTAACTTGCTGGCCAAGTCTTCATCAATCAGTTCCACTTGATGAGTCACTGTCCTGCGCGATAAGCTGAGTTTTTCAAACTTGCCTTTGCTCTTTGGACACAAGAGACCTGCTGTCTCTATCATACATTCTTTCAAAAACTCGCCTTCAGAGAGAGGTTTGCTAGCTTTTGCTAATTTGAATGATAGCATAAAACTTGCTTTGGTAGTTGTCTCTTGAATTGCAGTTTGTCTGTGAAAGACATTTTGCTGAGCCTGTAATTTAGCCATCAACCTCTGTGCAGTAGCCTCCGTTCTTGAGGTGACTGCTTGCTAGCATAGTTGCCATGCTTTGTGGCAAAGTGACAGCTGAGATTGTACTCTTTGAAGACTGCAAGTGTTTCCTGGCATATCAGACATACCGGCATTGATCGGACTTCGGTGAAAAAATATTTTGTTGTCCACTCCCTCTTAAACACTCAGCATTCACTGTCCACTTTCCTTTTCTTTGGTCCACTCATGTTTAATATTGGGCTAAAACCAACAGTACCATTCTCTTATTAAATTCTTTACTAAAATAAGACAGTAAAGTATAAAAACAAGTGATTAAATTTGCTCCACTATAACATTTTTGGTCTTCTAAAAAATATATATATAACAAAATCATCTGAAAAAGTTCAGACATCGGACAGAGGCACACCCTGACCATAGAGAACAACCCCTTTCCTCCATAGGAAACCTGTGTATCTTTCACACAGGCCCTTTGTTTATGGTAACACACATAGCTGCACATTGCTGTGTCTTCCAGACACACTTGTATGGGAGGTGCTAGGGCAGTGCAAAACATGGGTAACCAGTAGTTACCACTAGCACTTCCGTTACTGGCAAAAAACAGCCGCAGTGCACATAGTGTGAAAGAGCCCATTATCAATGTCAGATTGCATCGACTGGACTCTATAAAAACAACCAAGTGCCACTTTTAAATGCCCATTGCAACAGTTTTTCTTATTAAAAGCTGGAAATGGCAGGATATTTATATATATACCCCTACTGTGACAGCCTGGCAGAGCATTACAAAGGAGAAAACCCAGCATCTGGTGATGTCCATAAATACAAGACTTCAGGCTGTCATTACCAGGAAAGGGTTTCATCCAAGTATTAGATATGAACATTTGATTTTCAGTTTTTCATTTGTCCAATTACTTCTGAAACCCTGAAATTAAGCGATTTTGTAATAAAATCTTTAGTTCATCACATTTCTATATAATCTTTTTGTTCAACCCACTGAATTAGGGTTTGTTCACACTAGCCGTGCTGCCGTTGCAGTGTGGTACAGTACTGCAATGCAGCGCAGCTAGGGTTAATGCAGGGTACACAGGTTTCCATCATGTTTGCGTTGATGCTAATGTGCAGTGGTGTATGTTAACACAAATGCCCTGTAGCACGCATTTTTACAGGTGCAAGGGGGAGAAGCAAAAGCAGCGCAAAATGCATTTGTTTTGCCGCTAACACCTGCGGTTAGTGGCCAGGGTAGCGTTACTGATATCGCATCTGTATCAGCAAAAAAATGCAGCCGCAGCATGGCTAGTGTGACATGTCCTCTGTGTGTCTTTTTCCCTGCTGTGCGCGTCCGCAGTGGGAAAAAAAACTGCAGTAGATACAAGCCCTAAAAGCTGAGAGTCTTTGTTGTTTTATTAACAAGTCATTGTGATGTACAGAATGTGGGAACAGGAAAAAATTGTGTTTGAGTAGAGCTCTTAATCTTACCTCAGAAAGGCTCTGATACTGTGCTCTCCAGGGGCGTGTCTCCCTACATCACCATGATAACGTGTCTACGCATTCCCAGGGTGATGTGTGGGGGGGGGGGGGGACGCGTCCGCGGGCATTACAAGGAGCCTCTGGAAGATTGAGAGGTTGTTCCTTCTACTGAATGGGCGGATATAAATCCGCCCACTCAGAAGAAGGAGCTGCGGCCGTGTTTCCCGATGTTGCCATGTTAACACTGCTGCTGGTGAAGGAGCGGAGGGGAGAGCAAGAGAACTCTCCGTTCTTTCGGCTCCGCGGGCCCGGATAGAACAGCTGAATAGGCCGGAACCGGCCCGCAGGCCGTAGTTTGCCCACGGCTGGTCTAGAACATATTATGCTGGCTCTTGCTCTTTAAAATATTACATTAGACACGATGAATTAACATATTTCACTGAAATATCCCAGTGGACATTAAATTATTTGACTGAAAATGAACCCCTCCTCTGTTTATTGATTGCTTATGTGTGTTTGTGTATGTGTGTTTGTATATTGAAGGAGCAACATGGTAGTCGGAGAAAATTTGTGTATGTAGAGCTATTTACCAACATAGCTGATTATTTTGAATCAAAATCAGAAAAAAAAATAACAATATTTATTATGACACTTTGTCCAAAAAAAAACACAAATAAAAACTTATCAAAACAGTTGTCTATATATTATCTCTAGATTAGAAAATATCAAGGATTATTTAAAAAACAAATTTCTGTATTTATAGTAGAAATAATAAGAGAACTGTGTTAAGTAACTTGCTATAATCAACAATTGAACAAAAGGTTGCAATAGTACTCTATGATCTAGACCAGGGGTGGGCAAACTTTTTGACTCGAGGGCCACAATGGGTTCTTAAACTGGATCGGAGGGCCGGAACAAAAGCATGGATGGAGTGTTTGTGTGAACTAATATAAATTCAAAGTAAAGGAGCAGAGGGGAGAGCAAGAGAACCCTCCACTCTTTTGGCTCCACGGGCTGGATAGAACAGCCGAACAGGCCGGATCCGGCCCGCGGGCCGTAGTTTGCCCACAGCTGATCTAGACATCCTTCATATGTTTTTACTGAAAATTTACCTAAATATTTTGCTCATGCTACTGAGATATTTTAGAGCATGAATGTATAGTATAGGAGAATATAATTTTCCCAAAATATAGCTGAGAATATTTAATATCATTAAATAATTGTGAAAATCATTTCTATGGTGAAATATTTTTAACCATGCATTTATTTTCATAGTGGCACATTTATTGAAATACAAAGGAAATAAAATAGTAAAATGATACTATTTTAATTAATAATTTAAAAGTGAAATTAATTTGATAACATTTCCTGAAAGAAATAGCTTAGGACTATTTAAACAATCCCTTATATGTATACACTAGAGGCCCAGTGCACAAAATTCATGCATGGAAGGGTGTGTCCCTCAGTCCAGCCTGCACCCTCTCCAATCTAGGACCCCTCAAGGGATGTCCGACTGCCCGTTTAGGCCCGATCCAGGTACCTAACTGCTCTCCTGCCAGCCTGTTTGCCCCTAACTGCCCTCCCCTGCAGGCCTGGTCACCCCAACTGCCCTCCCCTGCAGGCCCGGTCACCCCCAACTTCCCTCCTCTGCCTGCCTGGTTACCCCTAATTGCCCTCCCCTGCAGGCTTGATCACCCCCAACTGCCCTCCCTTGCAGGCCTGGTCCCTCCCAACTGCACTCCCCTGCTGGCCATCTTGTGGCAGCCATCTTGTGTCCACATGGGGTCAGTCATCTTTGATCACATGGGGACAGCCATCTTGTGTGTTGGAGTGATGGTCAATTTGCATATTATTCTTTTATTAGATAGGAGGATTAGATAGAATAGAGGCCTGGTGCATGGGTGGGGCCAGCTGGTTTGCCCTGAAGGGTGTCCCAGATCAGGATGGGGGTTCCCTTGGGGTGTGGGATGGCCTGGGTGAGGGGCCCGTGGTGGTTTTCAGGCTGGCCACGCCCCCCAGCAACCCAAGGGGAGGCCCTGATATATGGGATTTATTTATCTTCTATAATTGAATCTTTGTAGCCTTGAGCGGAGCCAAGCCTCCTGCTCGCTCCATGGCCGCAGCCATTTTTGCTGGGATTTATTTATCTTCTATAATTGAAATTTTGTAGCCTTAAGCAGAGGCCAAGGAAGACCAGGGCTGAAGAAACTTGGCTTCCTCGATTGCTGGGGAAACCCAAGCCTCCTGCTCTCTCCGTGGCTGTAGCCATCTTGGGTGGGTTAATTTGCCTACTCGCTCCTGATTGGCTGGTGGGCATGGCTTGTGGGTGTAGTGGAGGTATGGTCAATTTGCATATTACACTTTTATTAGATAGGATACTTTTAGGACAAGATACTGTCATTTAATTGCATTGCTAAACTTATATCATGTGAATAAAAAACACATTTATGAGACTAAATCAGAGAATTGAGGCTGAAAAGACAGTGTAGCCCAGGCTAGTATTGCCAGTGACCTGGCATGGTACTCTCAGTCTTCCTGAACCTTTCTGAAGGATGAAGCCACCACTCAGCTCCAGCTTGGACTTTATTAGAAAACATTATAATAGATTCTTCATCCTTAACTTCACCTAACCCCACTCTTTCTTACACTCCAGATTGAATCTATCAGAAAAAAAGTCTCCTCTACTTTTAAAATGTATCTGGAATTTTAACTCAGTTGAATTCTTTATCTTGTTATTGGACTAGCTTCCTAACAGATATCTCTGTTTCTGCCTTTATACACACACACACACACACACAGAGTAATTATTTTATTAAATCAAGTTATGCACTCAAAGGCAAAACTCTCTGTTATCACTCAAAGTAAAAGATAAAACCCTTACATTCTCTGTCATCATTGATGCCTCTATCTCTCTCCCACCACTCTTTTCTTCTCTGAAATCAATAAAAATATCTTTAGAAAAAAAATAAAACTCTTACAATGGCCTACAGCGTCCCATATATTCTGATTCCATTCTATCTATCTGATTTAATATACTGCCTATCTAATTTCCTCACATCTCTTTAGCCACAAAGAAGTAAATGCTATTATTGGAACACAACAGGTGGCACATACTCCCACCTCAAGGTCTTACTTGTTCCCTTTTCTTGTGAAGCTCTTTCTCCTCTATAACACTATCTATACTAATAAAAGGGTAATATGCTAATTAGACTGGGAGTTCTTTTGGATGTCCTTCCAGAAAAAATCATTGTGGTGGGGCCGAGGCAGAATCAAGTTAGGGGTGATCAGGCCAGCGGGCAGGGGGAGGGGGCAGTTGGGAGCAAGCAGGCTGTCAGGGGGGGCAGCTGGGGGCTATCGGGCCAGCAGGAGGGGCAGTTGGGGGCGAGCAGGCCAGCAGGGGGGGCAATAAGGGGTAATCAGGATTGCAGGGGGGGGAAGTTGGGGGCGAGCAGGCTGGCAGGGGTGGGGCAGTTAGGGGTGATCAGGCCGGAAGGGGGGCAGTTGGGAGCAAGAATGCTGGAAGGGGGGGAAGTTGGGGGCAATCAGGCAAGCATGCAGGTGAGCGGTTAGGAGCTAGTGGTCCCAGATTGTGAGAGGAATGTCCGACTGCCAGTTTAGGCCCGATCTATGGGAAACTGGCAGTCGGACATGCCCCGAGGGGTCCCAGATTGGAGATGTTGCAGTCCAGGCTGAGGGACACCCACCCCCGGTGCACGAATTTTGTGCACTGGGCCACTAGTTCCCTTATAATCTGGTAAAAATCCAACTAGTGTGACATCAACAACATTTACTGCAATATAATTCTAACACTATCTTCCTAGAGTTAGCATCAGAACCCACAAGTTACAGGCTCAATTCTCTATGAGACCATCCTTATTTCAGATGCCAGACACACTGTGGGGGCCCCAAGCCATGTGCACCTCTGACCAACTGGCTATAAATGCAGGACTTTTCCTGACCCCTTAAAGTTCAATAATTCACTAGAATGACTCACAAAACTCAGAAAAGCCCTGTGTGTAGGGTGAGGTCTGGAAAGGTCCAAAATACAGAACTTCCAGTACCCTCTCCCCATGGAATCTGGGTGCTGCCTCACCTTATTAGTAATCAGTGTGTTCACCAACCAGGAAGCTCTAATGAACTTCTGTGTCTAGCATTTTTATTGGACCTTCATTGAGTAAGCATCATTTATGAAACCATTGGCCTTGTGATTTACTAGTAACTCAATCTCCAGCTTCCCTCCCTTCTTGGAGGGTGGGATGGCACAAAATGCCAATCCTTTAATCACATAGTTTGTCTTCCTGGTGACTAGGTCACATCCGAAGCTATCTAGTGTCCCACCATGAGCTGCCTTATAACCATACAGACCTATTTCTATCACTTGAGAAATTCTAGGGGTTTTAGAAGTTCTGTGACATAAATCCGAGACAAAGACCAGAAACTGTTATACCACACCTCACATCTTCTAAGTCATTTCTCCAGTGTCACATTTGTCACATTCTTAGTAAGACCTTCCCTAATAAAAGAGTAATAAAAGAGTCTGACTTCATTGCTTCATGTTTGACCACTGACTTCTTTTAGAATTCACTTTCATTCCTCTTTGGCCTCGTGTCCAGACAGGCTGACAAGAACGCCCATGCATGCCTTCTTCTTTGATCCCAGTGGGAAATTCAAACTTTGAAAGTCTTCAGCTTGCACAAGGAACTCTCCCCCATCTACCTCCTAGCAACTTGAAAGGCCTAACCTAGTTCTCCTGCCTTCATCAAGCCGGTCAAAGCCTTCTTCTGCATATTTTTTTCTCCCCTGAGAGTCCCTTGTGTGAAAGATAAACTTTCTCTCATATTCTCTTGGCATGTGGAGTGTCAACAGTCTTGACATTTGAACCACATTTTGGTGGAGAGCTATCTTGCCTCTCTCTATATGTATATATGCAGGGTGCCCCCAAAATGTATACACACTTTGAATAATTAAAAAGGCAGTGTTTGTTAAAATACATTTCATTTTCAAAATGTAATAGAATCAGCTTTTAAAATGTTCATACATTTTTGGGGACACCCTGTATATGAGGTTAAAAAGCACATTTCGTCCCCATCTCCCTGTAATTTGTCAGTTGATGCAGCATTAGTTTATTTTGAATTAAATTATCAGCTGATTCAGATAAAAAAGTCATAACTAACTAATGCTCTCTGTGGGTCAGTAGTTTGCCTGGATTCAGGTAGCCAGTTCTTCTAATCTCCACCAGGCTCACCCATGAGTCTGGTCAGTTGTCAGTTAACCAGGAAATTCTTGTCTGGTTTGGCTGCATGTTGATTGGGGCAACAGGAGCAATAAATCCTGTGACTCTTACCTTCCAGCAAGAGCCTGTGCCCATGATAGCTTAGGAAGATTGCAAGGATGAGAATGAAAATGTTCCAATCCAGCAAGATATTGTTTCTACCACATCCTACTGGTTAAAGTAAGTCACAAACCACATCCTACTGGTTAAAGTAAGCCCAGGTTTAAGGGGTAGATAACTTTCCTTCATTTTTTTTTCATTCTTTTTAACATTTTGGTATATATTGTTCCAGATCTATGATATATGTACTATAACATGCACACACATTTTTTTTTTTTTGGGGGGGGGGGATGTCACCAAAAAATTCACTGTTTTGTAGCTTGCTTTTCCCCTCACTTAGACACTGTGAAAGTCTGTTTTATTAATAACTGCAAAACATTTTATTGTATGACCTAACCACAATTTATTCAATTGCTTCCTCATGGTAAATTTAGTTTCCAAATTTTAGAAAAAAAAAATGAGCAGTTATTTTGAAGTCAGTAAAAAACATTTAAAGATACATAGCTGCAAAAAACAATACACAATGTAACCAAATTATGATAATGTAAAAACTCAGTGCCTACTACTACCCATTTTTGACCAATTTCTTATTTTGTCCAAATTGTTACTTCTAGTTTCACCTGGCTCCATTCCACTCCATTCCTTCACTTCTTGGATGAGAAGAGATAAAAAGACACATTGTGAGAGGCATAGATTCAGGGAAGGAAAACATATCATGCAGTCAATCCACAGGTCCATTTGCTCATTTCCTCTAGGGAAAAAAAATCTGAAAATTCCTCCCTCCTCATTATATAACAACTAGAGGCCCAGTGCACAAAATTTGTGCACAGAGCAGGGAGTTCCCTCACCCCAGCCTGCACCCTCTCTAATTGGGAACCCACAGGGATCGGGCCTAAACTGGCAGTCGGACATCCCTCTCACAATCTGGGACCGCTGGCTCCTAACCACTCACCTGCCTGCCTGCCTGATTGCCCCTAACCGCTCTGCCTGCCTGCCTGATCACCCCTAACTGCCCTCCCCTGCCGGCCTGATCTCACTCCCAACTGCCCTCCCCTGCAGGCCTCATCTCGCCCCCAACTGCCTTCCTCTGCTGGCCAATTTGGTTCTGATTGGTCGGTTTCTATGCCAGTTAGTGTCAAAAGCTCCACCTCCTAGGCAGCCATTGGTTCCCCACAGCATCCAGATTTGGTTATGATTGGTTGGTTCCTATGCCAGTCAGCGTCTCTGGGTCTATCAATTTGGCCTGATCATAAAGGCAAGGCTGACCAGCAGCCTGGGTGGAGGCCTAGAAAGAAATGGAGGTGCAGCTGCTGGCCAGACTGGGAGAGAGAGAAGCAAGTGCTGATCAAAAGCTGCCACAGAAGCAATGGATCAGTCCCTGCTTCTCTCTTCAGGCCTCTCTCTGGCCCTGATTTGCAGCCCCCTCAGCAGTCAGTGCTGGGGCACTGTGCCTGTAGCGGAAACAGTCATCGCTGGGTTGCCAGGCCATCCCAGTGCTGACTGCAGGACTGACTTCCGGTTGGTCAAGACTTTGTCATAACTGGTCATTATGACCCAGGGTTTTTATACATTAGGATGCCAGCAAAGTGAATGCTTACTATGTACCAGGCAGTAAGCTGTAACCAGAATTTCCTATCAGCACACTATATCACTGATCTATTCTTCCTATAATTTCTGAAAATGAATATTCTCTTTAAAACATGTTTCTATGATTAAACTGCTCTTCTTGATCCACTTACCTGAAATGTCCTCCCCCTTACTCCCTCATCAAATCACTATCTAAGGTAGGATAAATGAAACCTATTCTATTATCTTCATTTAGGAAAGACTTCTATGCTTTTTTTGTTTTGTTTTCTTTTTTCTAATCATTTCTGATTACTCAATTATAATAGCTAAGTATTTTTAAAAGTTGCTTTTTTCTTGCTCTTCCTTATATATTTAGGTCCTTTGGGATAATAATGGAGTTACCTGATTTTTTTGCAAATGCCCACAGCTTCTAGGTTAAGTGCTTCACAGACAATGATATAAATGATGTCAATAATGGCTGGATGTTACAATGCGTTTGTACCTCACACCAGGAAAGCACTAATTCTACTTCTACTTGGTGTTTGAAGTCACTGGAAAAGGAGTAAAAGGAGATTGAACTAGAAAGCTAGGTATTAAGAAAGATCTTGAGAATAAGTACAAATCTAGACTTGGATTTAACTAGAGGTGGTGACTATATGCAATGGTGGTGAGACTATTTGGTAACTGAGGCAATAGTCTTTTGCTTAGAAATGGCAGTTTTATTAAGATGTAATAAAATAGAAATGATGCAAAATTTGTACTGTGATACAAGAAATGACAGAAACTTGTCTGTCACAGTTTAGAGTAACATAAAATAAAATATGAGAATGAAAGAATACAATTAAGCTGCAAGATATTCCTAGAGTGACCAATGTTACAAAACAAAAACAAAAACCTGTTCCCTACAAAATATGCTAAATGTCAGTGAGTTATAATAAAAATAAGTTTGGAACAAAAGAGGGTAAGAAATTGGTAAAATGACACATAATGAATGATTCAATTGTGTTGATAAAGACTGTAGTCCCTGAGAAATGAAAACAATAGGTAGGAATAAGTAGGTAGTCATGTTAAAGTAATTTCCAGTTATATTTTGCTTTCCCACTTTAACTTCTGTCTCCTTTTTTGTAACAACTTAATTCTGAAATTATGTTTTAGCTATCTTGAAATTTCTTGCTGGATATGCTTGACTTGATCACAAAAAATAAAATAGTAAAAAGAAAGGAATGTGAAGTTATAACACAGAAATAAGAGTCTCTTGATCTATATTTTATAAAATATCCTAATCTCTGTATTAAGTTGCCAGGTAGTCTCAAAAATAAGAAAAATATTCCCTCTGCATGATTTCAATACAGGAAGCCAATGAGAAGGGGAGAAAGTGTGATTCTTGAAGTTTCCCAAGTGATTATTTAGAAATGTTTGGCTGTAACTGATTGTGGGCCACAAGTGGTGCCCAGTTATTCTTTTATGATACATGGTATACATACCCAACTCCCTTGTGTTACTCAAACTCTACTCTTCCTTGGTCTTCAGAACACTAGTTTTCAAATATACACAAATTAAAAACCTAAAACACCTACCTCTTGTATGAAATAAATGCTTGTTTTATTCATTCATTTCCCCCCTTAGGAACAAATGAAAATAACAGAATACTGAGTGAACTTATTTCTATAAAATAGACTAGTGGGAGCTTGTATCATAAAAACACAGGTATGGGCTTAAAAATGACATGTAAATTTATTTTGCAGTCACAAGCAGATGAGCCTTGAGTTATATAAGTTACATGTTTATAGTGCTATAAGTTTGAAGAAAAGCTCACATATTGAATGATACTAACAGCAAGGTGCAGTGGCTTTTATAGAAGTATCCATTTAATATTTGCAGTGTTCCCATATTATAAGCATTAGTCTTTTTATTATATATATACATATATATATATATATATATATATATATATATATATATGTGTGCCTATATATAAAACTAATACTTTATCATGTCATAAAGCTAATACATGATGGAGCCAGTATGTGAACCATGAGTTTTCTAACCCCAGAGACAGTGTTCACTTCTATATGCACTGTGCTTCATTCAAAATATGCATTAAATCCACAAGTGAGGTAATAAAAATATGCTAAGGGTGCAAATAAATAGAAGTGAATAATTCAGTTAGAGATTATTGAAGAACTCTTAGGGGTGGGTGTTGAGATTTAACATAGGTCTTCAACCAATTAGCCTGAGAACAGCTTTTCAGACAGAACAGAACACACTGAAGGCAAAGAAACGGTTGATTTGTGGAATCATGATGGAAGGGTTAGCTGGCTAGCTTAATTAGGAAGGTTTAGGGCAGTGGTTCTCAACCTTCCTAATGCCGCAACCCTTTAATACAGTTCCTCATGTTGTGGTGACCCCCAACCATAAAATTATTTTCGTTGCTACTTCATAACTATAATTTTGCTACTGTAATGGATCATAATGTAAATATCTGATATGCAGGATGTATTTTCACTGTTACAAATTGAACATAATTAAAGCATAGTAATTAATCACAAAAACAATATGTAATTATATATTGTGAACTATTTATTTCTAATTACAAATAAATGAAATTTTGTCTTGAAGCATGGTGTAGCATGGGTAACAGTCTTAATATAACAACAGTAAACTACATTGCTACATTTTGCGACAGTATGCGTAAAAAGCCAACGTCAGTGCAAAGGTTGAGATTGCTTCTTTCTCACCAGATCAGAAATTCTCGGGGCAGTCTTTTCAAGAACACAATGAAGATCATCTTCCACAACAAGTCTACTTCTGTATTTAGACTTGATAACCAACAAGCGTGAAAACCCTGTTTCACAAAGATATGTTGTTGGAAATGGAAGAAGAAGGTGCAACACAGTCTCTGACAGAACAGGATGTGACTGCAAACACTTGATCCAGAATTTTGTAACTGGCATTGTAGAGAAATCAGTTCTCGCTGCATCACTGTTAATAAGTTCAATGAACCCCTCTTGTGCTGTCTCAGGAACATTCAACTTTAACTGTGAATGGGCTTCTGGCAAGTGCAAATGGGGTGTCAGGTAGATTTGGAAAGTACGATTAAATTTCGTCTGCAAGGATGTGCAAGTGTTCTTTCACAGAAATTATCATCGTAATCTTTTTGTCTGGTTCAATGTCATGTTCCTCAAAGAAATCAGATAAGGTAGGCAACATGTAAATTTTATTTTCATCCAATTTTTTTGCCTAAATCTGAAGTTTCATTTGCAATAATCAGATCTTTTCAGACAAATAGAGGCATGTTGCATTTGTCCTTGCAGTGATAAATTTAACTCATTCAAGATGGCAAAGATGGAAACCAAGTAAGCTATTTTCTGCAGTTCACTTTTATCGCTGAAAAGTGCTTCAAACTGCAGTCTTGCTTTCTGATTAAAAAACGTTTTGAGTTCATCATGAAGCTCAAAAACACATTTTAAAACTTTTTCTCTCAACAACAATCTCACTTCAGTGTGAAATAGCAGAAGAGCATTGTTCGGCGCATCCAAATCCTTGCACAGTTGCGAAAACAGTCGACTGTTTAAAGTGCTCGCCTTTACAAAATTCACAGAACTTATGACGCTTTTCATTACTTCTTGTTATTCTTGTGGCAGCGTCTTCATTGCTAATATTTGCCAATGAATCATACAGTGAGTTCCGATGACTTTTGGTGACTCATTCAGTACCAAACTTGAAATCCAGATCGACATCCTAGCATAGCTGGAGCACCACCTGTGCAAACACCACAAACCTTTTCCCAAGAGATCTTACACTCTTTCAGAGATGAACCAACTGTGTCAAATACATCACGTGCAGTAGTTGTCGTTTCAAGAGGCTTGCAAAAAAGAAACTCATCTTTAAAGTCGCCATAATTAATATACCTCACGTAAACCAGTAACTGTGAACAGTTTGCAACGTCTGTAGATTCATCAAGATGGATACTAAATATTGGAAGTGGAGCAGATTTAATTTCCTGGATTACCTGATCAAGAATATCAGCAGACATGTCATCTACTCTTCTGTGGACAATGTCATTAGATAAGGAAATTGCATTCAATTTCATAACAAATTTGTCTCCAATCATAACTCGAACAATGTCTTTGGCCACTGGCAACAGTAAATCCTCAGCAATGATGTGAGGTTTCATAGCTCTGGCGATTCTGAGTGCCACCAAATATGAAGCTTCAATGGCTACTATGTTTTGTTTGTGGTACTTGCCACCAGTGTCAAGTCTGGCTTTCTTGAGTCTATCAGCTTTGCTTCTAAAATAGTTGGTATCCTTGCCGGCAAAGCTCAGATGCTTGCTATCAAAATGGCATTTTAGTTTGTTCAGCTTCATAGATTCGGCTGATAGAACTTCACAACAAATAACACATTGTGGTTTCTCAATTCCTGCTGTAATTATTGAGGTAAAACCATACTGTAAAAAATCCTCACTATATTTTCTTTTCTTAACATTCTTCTCTACATGATCCATTGTCATGGGATTGTTTGCTAATGAAAATAATATATAACAATAGCTTTAATAATACAAAAGATGATCCATGGCATAGTTCAGTCAATACAGTTCATTGAAGTTTCCTATGATTTACCATTCTCTGTGTTGTTGTTTTTTTTTTACATACCTGTTACTATCACAAGGGGGCAGTATTCACATTAACCACAGCTGAATATAAAAAGACCGATCAGCATCCAGATTAAGTTCCCATGGTACAGATATATTTTTTTTGCAGTAGTTGATGATTTTACAGTACATGATTTTACATTTACCCAGTAATTATAATTCATGAAGTGTTGTTTTACCTCCAATTCTGCTGCTTTCAACACAGTAGCTGCTTTTAACAGAGTAGCTGCTTTCAACACAGCAGCTGCTTTCTACACAGTAGCTGCTCTCTACACAGTAGCTGCTCTCTACACATGTGTGACTGGTCTGCATAAGTACATTATGGCGCCAACCCTGTCACATACACCTGTATTTGTACGGGGTGTATGTGATGGGGTTGGCGCGATGATGTCATCACACTGGGTACTTGTATGTGGGCATATCTGCATGTGGGCAGACCCGCCTGGAGACGGATAGAGGAGCAGTGTCTCAGTTCCTAAGACCATTGGAAATATGTGTTTTCCGATGGTCACTGGCAACCTCTGTGAAAGGGTCATTCGACCCTCAAAGGGGTCACGACCTACAGGTTGAGAACTGCAACCTACAGGTTGAGTGAGGAGGGACCATATGAGAGGAATACATAGATAGAGACTTGAAGATGCCAGAGTGCTTGTCTTACTGGTACAGAGGATAGGGGAATGCTCCAGGCAGATGGAAACATTTCTGGCCTCAGCAATTAAAACAGCCATAAACCAAGGACAGATATATCTCTGGCCTGAGCATCTGGGAGATCAAAGGCAAGTCCAACCAGCAAGATAAGGGGGAGAGAAAGAAGAGGGTACCACATGGGCTTTGAACTTTGAAACTAATACCATGTAGCAGAATGACCAATGAGGAAAGCACCAAGGTCCTAAATCAAGGAAGGGTCCATTAGAATGGGTCAGGTTCAGACAAAGAACTGCAGCATATATAAACTGGAGACAAAGGGGCAGGAGACACATTTTTCTAGATTACTTTTCCCATTAGAGAGAGAGCAGGCATTTTCCACTGGGGGTAGGCCCCTTTGGAGATACCACTGCCCAGATGGAGTTTGTATCTGCTTCCAATAAACTTCTACATTTTTTATTAAAGAAGCATTTTTGTCCATGAGTTAATTCTTCAAACTTTGTGAGGACAAGAACTCAGGGGAAGGAAAGTCTGCACCCCGAACCCCATGTTTCAATGAGATATTCAAGGCAGCTGGTAGGGAAGGTGTGTCAGAAGGTATCATTGAATCCAAGCCTGGGGCCATACACTAAAGGCTTGCACCTTGAGGTTTGTATTACAGGCATAGTCATTTTTCAGGAGAGTGACATAATTCTATAAATTGGTTGGATGACTAAATAAATATGTATGTCAAAAGAAAAGTATTTTAGTTTTGAGGTTTCTCTACTACATAACATATATGACTTTAGAATTTTCCATTATGTTACTTATAAACAAAAAAAAAACATTTCCTTGAAAATGGTTCATTAACAGGACAAATAGAGTGACTTATTTTTATTATAGACTATACTTCTATAAGAGTATTCCTGAAAGTTTTTTGAAATGGTGACGTTTTCTGTGATAGGTGTTTTATGCAACAGCTGTTTAATTGACAATTTTTGAATTTCATTTTCATCTCTTCACTCATTAACTATTCATTTTGAGTTAAAAAAAAAAAAAACCCGCTGCAGTCTTTTCCCCTTGCCCAATACCAATTTTACATTTCCTGATGTGCCCAGTTTTGCATTTGAAAAGGCATGTGCTTGTTATCTGATGAACAATGTTTCATCTTGTTCACAGAAGAGGTGTCAGATCCCTTCCATAGTTTAGTGGTTCTCACCTAAATTACTCTTGAGAAAACACTCTGAAGACACAACCAGATGGTTTTCCTCACATACCTGAGGTGCAGTTTTAGTTATGTTTCAACACTTATTGAGTGGCTATTTCCTCTCTTCTCCATGGTTTAAGGTGACAACTAGATTTATGTTCAAAAACATACATGGAAAATAAATTCTCAGTAAGTTCTTCCTTAGCAAGTCATTATATAGAATTCTGGCAGACTGAGTTCACAGACTGAGCAACTCTCAGTGCTGCAGAAATGTTTCATTTTACTGGGGTTATTTGCTGCAATTGAAATGAGGTCAGGAGTCTCTTGAATTCATCATGCCATACCAATTACTCTGATTCCTCTTCTAATGCTGGGTGAGATGATGTAATTAGCATTGCCAGAAAAGGCATCATCTTAGGTTCATTTTTATAGTCTTGTAGTTAGAGTAATTACTACTGTACGGAGCTGGGAATGAAACTGCTTCTACTAACCTTTACCAATCAAGTCATAACAATTGCTTTTCATTTCCTGTCTTCTACCCACATCTCAGAACCCACAGGTGTCAGTACTTCAGAGTGCAGTACCACTATTTGCATTGTCAAATATAAAGCCATTGTGTAGGCTTCATGCTTTTAACCTTCATCTGCCACTGACCAGTAGACTGGCTAATGCTAATCATTTCATTCCCTCGCATTGTCAAAGCTTAAATAATGTCTTAATAACAGTGACTGATTAGGAAATTACTTCCTTTATTCCACTGGCTTTCTGAATTCAGGGACACAAAGAAAACAAAATTCTTATACTCCAAATGTAGTTTTTCTTCTTCTGAATATGTTAGAGATTACTCTCACTTTAATTTGTTACTGTGAATCAAGAATGTTATTTGCATTCTCCCAAGTGTTTGAAATTTTATATATGAGTTTTACTGATTGCTCAACTTGAGCAGAAATAACTCTAGTTTCTTATCAGGCTGTAAAAGAAAGTCAGTATGGTAAGCAGAATCATCACCAGTACCACCCCACCCCAACGATGCCACGTGCCTGTCCGTGGATCCTGTGAATATGCTACATTATCTGGAAAAGATGACTTTGCAGGTATAATTAAATTGCACATGTTACTAGAGACTAACCTGGATTATCCAGATGAACCCAATCTTTTCAAATGAGCTCTTATAAATAGAGAAATTTATCCCACTGGAGATGGAGATCTGTTGCATCAGGGGAAGTCAGCTTTGAAGTGTTAGAAGGACTTTAACTACTGCTGGCTTTGAAAATGGAGGCGGCCACATGACAAGGGATACAGGTGGCCTTGAGGAGATGAGAGAGGCTTCTGGGTGATAGTCAGCAAGAAAACATGGACTTCAGTCTTACAACTGATGATAGAAACCCAAAACAGACATTTGATTATCTCTAAAAAAATTTGTGAGTGTGGCTTCTGTTTATTGGAGTAAATCCCCCTCAAATCCTCCTTAACCTTTGATAAAAGTACTCCTTGTTAAATGCATGCTACCTTTCATGAAGAAGCATGAATGACTTCAAGGTGGAGTCAAGAGTCCAGAGGCCTGAGCCAAGAACTAAGGAGGACTCTTCCCAACCCTTGCTTGCCTTCAGTTTAAAAATGCTTTGGACTGGTAACTGTTTAATTATCCATTTTCCCACTTTTTGAATGAAGGTATCTGTAACTGTTATCTATGTATGTCCTTCTATACTGTGTTGGAAGCAGATAACTTAGATCCTTAGTTTTATATATTCACAGATGGAGAGGAATTGGGTCTCCACATTGTTTAATGGATTATACCAACACCTTCATTCTCACCATTTAGGAGATTTAGCTTCATTAGATTACTTAGATGTTGAAATTTGAGATTTTTGAGCTGATGAGATTTAAATGGGTTTGGGGTTTGAGTTGATGTGGTAAGGGGAAAAAAAACTTTAGGAATTTAGGATGGTCTAAATATATTTTGCCCTTGGGAGGGACATGAAACTTTAGGAATCAGCAGGTCGACAGGGATATGACTTACTAATGATATTCAGTCCCTAATCCCTGGATCCCATGAATAGGCTACATTACAGGGAAAATGGGACTTTGCAAAAGTAATTAAATTTATGGACCTTAAACTAGGGAGATTTTCCTGGATTGCTTTGGTGGGCCCAACCTAGTCATATGAGCCCTTAAGAGTAGGGAATTTTCTTCGGTTGGAATAAGAGAGATAAGGAAAATATAAGTCAGAGAATTTAACCTGCCATTGTTCTCTTTAAAAATGAAGGGAGCAAATTGACAAGGGATGTAAGAGGCACCAAAGATCTGAGAGAATCCCCAGACTGCAAAGAACAAAAACTTTAGTTCTACTTCTGCATGTAACTAAATTTTGCCAACAACCTGAATGAAACTGAAAACAGATTTTCTCCAGATCCTCCAGATAAGATCTTAGGCAAGGCAAAATCTTGAATATACTTATGACACACAGACTTTTGAAATAGCATATCTGTGTTGTTTGCAGCTGCTAAATTTGTGGTAATTTGGAATAGCAACAATAAAAAATTAATATAGCCTTAATTCAAATGTAATAATGAAGATGTCAAAACATCTCAATCTAGGTCAGTATTCACTGTTATAATTTTATCTGTTTCCAATGGATCAAACTTTGTGATTATACCTATTCGAGTATGTTTATGGGAAATTGATAACAATAATAACCCCAATTCTTGACCCCTTTCTCTATCCAAAGTCCTTTTCCATGTTAACCTGAAGTTCCTTTCACTAAAAAGATAGAATCGATTTCTCTAGCCATTGATTTCAAAGCCAGCCTTGTGATTTATTTGGCTATTACTATGAAGCAGAAGTGACAATATGGTGAGCCAGCTTTAAGTCTAAGCATAAAAGAGAAGCTTACATTTTTTTTTTTAATATCTCTTGTCTCTGTCATCAAGTGAATATGCTCAGGCTATGCTGCTTGCTATATTTTGATAGACATTTGGACAGAGTCAGATTGTCTTAGTTGTCTTAAATAAGGACACTTGAAACATCTTATAGCCAGCCACCCCATTAACATGTGAGTGAATCCAATCAAGTCCATCAAAGCCACCTTGCTGACAGCTAGATGATTAATAATCCTTACTTCTGTATACCACTATGGTTTTCTGGTTATTTGTAATGTAGGATTATCAAACAACAAATAACTGTTATAGTGATTATTTACATCAATTTATCTTTCAAATTATACTGTGTGCTCTATAAGAGTATACACAATAGGTCTATTCACTATTTTATTCTCAGAGTCTAACACTAATTGTGACTTTTTTAATTTATAAAGTGTTTTTAAGTCTCTTTTGATCCTTACAATTCAGTGAGGTAGTCAGAATAAGTTAGCAATTGATATTGTGTTCAAGATTACAGAGAGTTTACTTGAATTACAAGGTTATTTGACGTTTCCAACATCACCCTGCCTAAAAAAGATTCCAAGATGATTTTCCATGAATTCTCAAAAGGGAGAAAATGATTTTCTGCCATTAGTTTTGATTTATTAATCAAGTGTATTATGCAAATGCCTCTTGGAGAGTGGATTAGGAAAGGGCTCTCTTAAAACTGGAATCATTTGTTTTAGCTAAAGTTTCTCTCTATTGTTCATCCCACTTGTTTAATTTTTTTGTTTATTAGAAACCACCTAACTCTTGCATATATAATTCTGGCTTAAGAATGTGGGTAACTAATCTTTAGTTTGCTAAAGAGTATTTGAATTGCAAAAAGTCAAACTTTACTATATTTATTTTACTTTTGAATAAATATTTATGAATATTAGTAGCATATTAAGAACTAGAGAGACTTCAAAAAAATTTTTTTTCTCTCTTCAACAAACTATCTCATAACTACCATCTAACTTCTCATGCTCAAGAACGGGTCACCACAATGTTAAAAAGGAAAAAAATGAAATCTGGATTTATAGTTAGACAACAGTGTTATAGGGTGGATGTTCTAAGGAGAAACGTACAGAAATTGGAAATAAATACTGATTACAGAAAAATGTTGTCCTGATCCTTCCTTCCTTCCTTCCTTCCTTCCTTCCTTCCTTCCTTCCTTCCTTCCTTCCTTCCTTCGTCTTTCCTTCCAAAAGAGTGGAAGGAAGAGAGTGAGGGGGCTAGAGAGAAATATCAATGTGAGAGAGAAACAATGTGAGGAACATTGATGTTAAAGAGACAATAATAAGTTGCCTCCCACTGAGGCTCTAACCACTTAGCAATGTCATCCAAGGCTATACTCTTGGCTTTTTACTTACTCTTAGCTTATGACTCTGCTCTTCTTTCTTTCACTTTCCTTGGAACTCATAAGACCCAATAGTAAGACCAGCTTTTTCCTGCTCAAGAAGATGTCCATTCCCTATCCCCCAGTTTTAAAAGGCTAGTTAGGAATAGCATGGAGCCTAGGAGACAAAGTTAAGAGATGGGAAGTTTAAGGTTGAGATACTCTTAGCCTTAGTGAGAAAGTCTATCCTATGGATTTAGCTGCCAGGAGCCAATTCCAGCATGTCATAATTACAAGAGTTTTATCAAAAGGTTGATGAAACTTGGAGGCTCAACAAGGGCTGAGTCACATACGTAATTACGTGTTGGAATGGCTGGAAAGGCATCTCCCCCAAACCTTAATAGGATGATTGTTTACTGCCAGACAGCTCAGGGCATCTTAATCTACATGTTATTGCCTCCTGTTGGCCAAACACCTGAACAGCCGTAGGCTATTCCCCAATCTGACAATGCTTCTGTAAACCCTACCCTTTGAAGTGTATTATCTCCACCTTGCCTTAGGACAATTTATGTTAATAAAAAGCACTGGGTCCTGAGTCAAAGAGAGACTTTAGCTCCTTTAGCTGAAGCTCCTCTGACCCCCAATGCCTTTCAAAACTATCTTTCATCTATGGACTCCTTATTGAATCTATGCATAGCCTTTCTCCAGATTGCTGAACCCTTCTTAATGCTAGGACAAGAACCCAGGCATTTAGCTTTAGATTTTTTTTTTTTTTTTTGGGTGTGTGTGTGTGTGTGTGTGTGTGTGTTTTGTTTTGTTTTTTTGTTTTTGTTTTTTTGCCATTTAAGTGTGAAGACACGGAGGACCCTGAAGCTGCCCTTCTAAATTATTTAGGCCAGAATAGCAAGAATTTTATTCATAGTGCATTCCAATTCCTCCATAGTAGCATATTAGGTACCAATTTGAGTTCAGTGCCTCCATCCCACAAAGCATGGGTGATAACTAAGACTGGCATCTGTACTTGTCTATTAAAGGATTTTATTTTCCCTAGTGAATACACAGCTGCTTTACATTTGCAGTTCTTCATAAGTGATGAAGAACCTTCACATACGTTACAATAATTTCTTGAGTATTGTTGTTGTCACTTTATGATTTGGGAGACACTGACTTAGATGGATTAGTTGATGTTCCTAAAACCACACATTTGGCATAATCTAATCTCTACTCAGAATAGTCTATTTTTTTCTGTCTAATGCAACTGTTTTCATAGTATCTCATTCAATCTTCCTTTATATCAACAGAGTAAATTCTTAGTTAGGCAATTAGATTTAGTCAGTTCGTTTTTTAAAGGTGATCTTAGCTCTTTTAGTCATAATGTGAAGTCATTGATTTTAGCTTTAAATGCTGTGATGTCCTGCTTGTTTTATTAAATTAGATCATTTTGTTTATTGACTCAAGATGTTCATCTTTGAAAGAGCAACATCAAACACTGAAAGTTACTTTAATTTTTGTGTTGTGTCTAGGCTTCAGTTGTTTCTTGGCTTTATTATTATTTTGCATATTTTTCTCTATTCTTTTATATTAGCCTAGAACAGGGGTGGGCAAACTTTTTGACTCGAGGGTCACAATGGGTTCTTAAACTGGACTGGAGGGCCGGAACAAAAGCATGGATGGAGTGTTTGTGTGAACTAATATAAATTCAAAGTAAAGGAGCGGAGGGGAGAGCAAGAGAACCTTCCGCTCTTTCGGCTCCTCGGGCCGGATAGAACAGCCGAACGGGCTGGATCCGGCCTGCGGGCCATAGTTTGCCCACAGCTGGCCTAGAACAAAATAAAATGATTTCTATATTGTTTTCATGAAAAAAATGATTATTTATATTTTCTTTAAAATATTATTCTAGAAACAAATTAACTATCCATTCTTTCCCTCATTATGTCCTTTTAATTACCTATTACCTATCACCTCATGTAGACTCTCTGACAATATCCATGTAAGTCAATTACATGGATACATTTGTCTTAATATTATTCCAGAGATTCTTACATCTTCTTATGTATTCTAACATGAAAAGTTGAGAGAAATTCCTAGAAACTATATCCTGCCAAGTTTTGGACTACTTACAACAGAAAAACATTGCATGATGATTTTGGAACTCCCTTGGAATTATTTTACAAATTAGGTAATTATTTCATCACTGCAGCTCAATACTATTTCATAAAATCTCAGAATGTTAAGACATGCTTTATAAGAATACACAGGAAACCCTTCACTGATTTTTGTTATTGGCTAAAATGAGACCTGGGAAGTCTATGGTTTGTTTACCTTCTCTCTTCTAAATGAGTTAAGCCATTAGGAATTCTGCTAGCTTCTTATTTTTTACTAGTGGCCCGGTGCACGAAATTCAGGGGGTGTCCCTCAGCCTGGCCTGTGGTGGTTTGCAGGCTGGCCACGCCCCCTGGCGACCCAAGCGGAAGCCCTGGTATCTGGGGTTTATTTATCTTCTACAATTGAAACTTTGTAGCCTAGAGCGGAGCCAAGCCTTCTGCTTGCTCCATGGCGGCAGCCATTTCTGTTGGGGTTTATGTATCTTCTATAATTGAAACTTTGTAGCCTTAAGTGGAGGCCTGGGCCGGCCAGGGCTGCAGAAGCTTGGCTTCCTCCATCGCCGCGGGCAACCCTAGCCTCCTGCTCTTTCCAGCTCCGTGGCTGCCGCCATTTCTGTTTGGGTTTATGTATCTTCTATCATTGAAACTTTGTAGCCTTGAGTGGAGGCCTAGCCGGCAAGGGCAGGCGGAAAGCTTGGCTTCCTCCATTACTGGGGAAACCCAAGCCTCCCTCCTGCTTTCTGTGGCGGTAGCCATCTTGGTTGGGTGTATTTGCATATTTGCTCCTGATTGGCTGGTGGGCGTGGCTTGTGGGCGTGGCTTGTGGGTGTAGCAGAGTGATGGTTAATTTGCACATTACTCTTTTATTAGATAGGATTGAAATTACTTATTGTGAAAAATTTTAAATAATTTACTCATCAGTTCTCTAGGCTCAAAATTTCTTGGAATGTGGAGGTAAAAGGAAATATTTAAAACTATTTTTCATATTTATCTGCTTGTTTATACATGGGTATGCATTTTTATCTTTCCTATGATGATTTATTTTTGTTAAACTTTCTAAAAGTATTTTTGTTTATCTAAATTTTCTGCTGTTGCTTAGTAGATATGTTTATGATTTTTAACTGGTGAGTTTAATAAATAATATTACCGTAACATGATTCCTTTGTTATACACATATTTTAATTCTAACAATTTATTTTATTTGATACTAAAAGTAGTATTTGGCTATTTTTTAATTTAAAATGAAGCAATCTATGTTGTTTTTGTTTTTAAACTTTACATTTATTTATATTTACATGTGTCTCTTGGAAGAAAACTGGTGTTTAATTTAAAAGTCATATATGTACATTTCTTATTCTTAAAGAAGAATACAATTCATTTATATTTCATATTATCAGAATATATTTGATTGAGGAATTTGTGGAATGGTGGAATAATGACATCTAAAAACATGCTCTCTGACACAAACAAAAACACTGGCAAAAAATGTTAATAAAAAGTTTTTGCATTTCTGAAGGTTGACCAAAGACTTGCAAAAATTCAAGGAGGATTTATTCAAGAAAAGTAAGTGTATTCCAGCCCTAACTGGTTTGGCTCAGTGGATAGAGCGTCAGCCTGCAGACTGAAAGGTCCCAGGTTCAATTCCGGTCAAGGGCATGTACCTTGGTTGCAGGCACATCCACAGTAGGAGGTGTGCAAGAGGCAACTGATCAATGTTTCTCTCTCATTGATGTTTCTAGCTCTCTATCCCTCTCCCTTCCTCTCTGTAAAAATCAATAAAATATATTAAAAAGGTAACTGTATTCCAGTAATAATTAGATTTACCACACTTAAGTCTACCTTATTCTTATCCCCCTAATAACAATGTTGTTGTAAAAGCCAATACCCTGATAGCCATTTATGGTAGCAGAATGGATTTGAAGCTCCACAAGTGTCCCATCACCAGATTATAGTTACTATTTGACTTGTCTGAAATTTCCCTGAAAAATCCTTATTCCCCAGGCAAATATTTTACCTAATTCAGAGATTATACAGTGAAACATATTTTTCCCTAGGTTGTTTGTTGAAAATAATCAGCAGTCATTGTATAACATCACTGTTGCCTACGGTAGTAACAGCAATTGAGCAAATAATAGTCTGCCTCCTTCCCCCAAAAGATACCTTAAAAATAATGCCTTAGAATGAAATATCAGTAGGGAGCTTACACATGTCCTAGCATATTCCTGGCTTCCCATATATTCTAGCTGTACACATGCCCAGACAATCAAGTATTGTCTCAAGTAGAAGTATTACTTTTTCATCTTTAGCTGATCTTGAGGATCCACACATATGCAAAATGAAGGCTTGTAAATATAGTCATAAACTATCTCCCAGATAATTGAAAGCATATCACAGCACACATACAGAGAAGATGGAAGGTTTGTTGTTTTAAGGCATTTAATAAAATATTTATCCACTCCATCATTGACCATTAGGTAACCATGCATAGATTTCAGTGCCTGTACATGGCAAAGAATGTAGTCTTTAAAAACATAGCTCAATGAATTCATTTGAAAAATACCAACAAAAGTAACAAATACAAAAAGCAACAAAAACAGACCCTGGGTTCCAGATAAGAAAAAGTTAAAGGAGTTCATCACTATCCAACTAGTATTAAAAATAAATAGTTAAGATACTTCTTTAAGAAGAAAAAAAATTAAAATATGAACAAAAATATCACAAAGAAAACTGTCACTGACAAAGAGATAATAAGAGCAGTGGATTCAAACAACATTAAGCTAGTAGAAAGGTGAAGGGGCAAAAATAGGAAGATCGTGTGAATTACAACAGTAAAATAAAAAAAATACACAAATAAAAATGTAAAAAAATAATGATAAAAACATAAATATAGAGGGTGTGTAAAAATTGCAGTGATTTTATAATGTTTTTGAACTTAAGCAACCATGAACTTAAAATAGATTGCTATAAACATAGCTTGGTGTATACAGTATATGTATATATACATAGCACATGGTAATCATAAGCCAAAAATCTACAAGTGATATAGGAGAAATAAAGAGAGAGGAATCTAAACACAACACTATAGAAAGTCATCTACATACAAGAGTAGAGCACAAAATAATAAGGAAGGAACAATGAAGAACCACAAAAATAATTAGAAAACAATTAATAAAATGGCAATAACTACATACCTGTCATTAATTACTTTATTTTTTAATATATTTGTATTGATTTCAGAGAGGAAGGGAGAGGGAGAGAGAGATAGAAACCTTAATGATGAGAGCATCATTGATCTGCTGCCTCCTGCACGCTCCCCAATGGGGATCAAGACTGCAACCCAGGCATGTGCCCTGACCAGAAGTGGAACCATGACCTCCTGGTTCATAGGTTGAGGCTCTTTTGAATTAGTGTTTCATGTTTCTTAGATAAATTACCAGAAGTGGAATTGCTGGGTCATAAGGAAGTGCATTTTTTTAATTTTTTGAGGTAATGCCATACTGCTTTCCACAGTGGCTGCACAAATCTGCATTTCCAACAACAGTGCACAAAGGTTCCCTTTTCTTCACATCTTCACCCACACTTATCCTTTGTTGATTTATTGATGATAGCCATTCTGTGAGGTGTGAGGTGATAGCACATTGTGGTTTTGACTTGACTTTCTCTGATAATTGGTGATGTTGAGCATCTTTTCACATGTATATTGGCCATCTGCATGTCCTTTTTGGAGACATGTCTATTCAAATCCTTTGCACATTTTTTAATTGGATTGCTTGTTTTTTGTTGTTGTTTTTTGTGTTTTGTTTTTTTTTTTTTTGGTGTTGAGTTTTATAAATTCTTTATAAATTTTGTATATGAACCCCTAATCAGATGTATCTAACTATACTACCAGGTAATAGTAATCAAAACAGCACGGTACTGCCCTGGCTGGTGTAGCTCAGTTGGATGAGCATCATCCTGTGCACTAAGAGGTCACCCATTTGATTACAGGTCAGGGCACATGCCAGAGTTGCAGGCTCATTCCCCAGTAGGGAGTGTGTAGAAGCTGCTCAAGGATGTTTCTCTCTCATGTTTCTCTATCTCCTTCTCTCTCTAAAAATCAATAAAATAAAATAAGAAAGAAATAGCATGTTACTGGCATAAAAACAGACAGATAGATCAATGGAACAGTAAAGAGAGCCCAGAAATAAACCCATGTCTTTATAGTCAATTAATATTTGATAAAGCAGGCAAAAAGAAAGGATGGGCTAAAGATAGTCTAGTCAGTAAGTGATGTTGGGAAAATTGGACAGATACGTGCACAAAAATGAAACTAGACCACCTTCTTATACCACACAAGAATAAACTCAAAATGGATTAAAGACTTAAATGTTAGACTTGAAACCATAAAAACCCAAGAAAATGTAGGCAGTAAAATCTTGGACATTTCTTTTTAACATATTTTTATTGATTTCAGAGAGGAAGGGAGAAGGAGAGAGAGATAGAAGAAACATCAATGATGAGAGAAAATCAATGATTGGCTGCCTCCCTGCACTCTCCCCTACTGGGAATTGAGCACAAAACCCAGGCACGTGCCCTTGACTGGAATGGAACCTGGGACCCTTCAGTCTGTAGGCTGATGCTGTATCCACTGAGCCAAACCGGCTAGGGCTATTTCAGATTTTTGACAGATGACAGACTTTTTCAAGCCATTGATCTCCCTAGAGCAGTACTGTGCAATAGATATGTAATACAAGCCACATATATAATTTTAAATTTCCTAAAAGCATTTAAAAACATAAAAAAGAAACAGGTGAAGTTAATTTTAATATTTTATTTAATGTATCAAAATATTATTTCAACATGTAGTCACATTTTTATATATTATTGAGACATTTCACATTCTAGCTTTTTTACTAAGCCTTCAAAATTTGATATGTATTTTGCAATATACTTTTAGTATAGTTCAATTTAGAGACCAAGTTTTGATTGAAAATACTTCATCTATATTGAAATTTTTATAAAATGTGTAGCTAATAAGTAGATTAATTTATCCAAATTCTTCCAAACTGAAGAATCAATACTTCCCAGTAACTGAATCAAGTATTATTTTAAAATTTGAATATCAACTAATCAAATAAAATTAAAAATTTGGTTTCTGACTTGCCTCACTCATTTAGAGTGCTCAAATATGGCTGTTGGCTTCCACACTGAATAGCACAGCCCTAGAGAATTAACATTCCTCTATTGTATAGATATATAGATATATCTAAATATTTTTAAATAAAATCACTGATTACTGTTTCTATTTTGTCAGATATAGTTTTTGTCTTCTTTTTCTTCTTTTTTTTTTTTAAATTTTAACCCAGTGTAGTTTTTGCTGTTTTGTTTTATATTATTCCGATTGTACTAGATATCATCTTTCTAGTTAGTTATCTGTACATTTTGTCCTTTTTTTGACCTGTAAAGGCTATTGGTATATCAGTGGTCAGCAAACTGCGGCTCGCGAGCCACATACGGTTCGCGAGCCGCGGTTTGCCGCTCTGTTGACTAATGAGTTTGCTGACCACTGGGATAGGGGCTTAATCACAAGAAACAACAACAGCCTGTAATTATTGGAATTAATGGTCGGCAAACTCATTAGTCAACAGAGCAGCAAACCACGGCTCACGCCCCACATGTGGCTTGCGAATCGCAGTTTGCAGACCACTGGTCATGCTGCTCTTCTAGGGACAATAGGTTCTGAATGTGGATAGAGGCCTGTCTGCGAAGGTTGTTTTCAGGTAAACAATTTAATTCAAATTGGTCAGACATTTCTTATAGCAATATTTTTTTCTGGTGTGTCTCCTGGCAAGAGAAACAAAAGAAAAAAATAAACAAATGGGACTACACCAAACTAAAAAGTTTTTGCACAACAAAGGAAACACCATCAACCATATGAAAAGAAAACCCACTAAATGGGAGAACATATTCGCCGTTTTTTTTTTTTTTTTTCCATTTTTAATCTATATTCCCTAATAACTTCTGCTCAGCAAAACTCCTACTGGAGTAAATGATCTTTTTGTACCTTTTCCAGTGCTTTGTAATCAGTGACTGATGCATAAGAGATGTTTTAATTACTGAATGAAAACTGACCAGTGGTTTAATAATTTACAATATATTACTACTCGAATAAACCATTATGTCATTCCCCTGGCTTCATGACCTTACTCAAGCCTAGTTATATTATACCATATTGCAAAAACTTCATGTTTGCTCAATTTTTCTGTTGTTTTTGCTATATTAGCTATTTAATTTTTCCTTTTAATTTTTATCTTTAATTCTCATGTAGAGAATGAAAAAAGTTAATATTCTCACTCTTACAAAAATCCCTCCAGCATCTATTTACACTCACATTGCTCAAGAGCAGTTAAATTATAACCCTGAAACTTGATAGGACAGTAGCTCTTATTGTGGGAGAAAAAAAATCAAGATACATCTAGAAAAACTTTTCAAGTTTTTTTGGAAGTTGTAATGGTTTTACAAATGTAACTTTGTGAAATGTATTATGAATTTCTGTTCATTTTCTCCAGTGAAAAGTGCTATAGATTAGTAGACTGAATATAAAATTAAAGTTAGAAATTCCCAATTCTAATTTTCACTCTTGCTCTCAATTTATTTTAGCCTTTGCTTTCTCAATTTCCATTTCTTATAACAGGGGAGAAAATAATAATAATCAGTTTGGTATCCTGCACTATTATAAAATGTGAGAGGCTATTTTATTAAGAATTTTCTGAAGATTAATATGTATATGAACTTTACTGAGCTTCAATTAGAAGAAGTATTTAAAGCTCATTAAGGAAATCAGCTAGGATCACAGAAAGGGATTACTTTTCATACAGGTACCCTAATCCATGCACTTTGCATGGTTCCCTGAGAAGAAAATCTTTACTCTGTTATCCCATAAGGTTGCTTACCGTACTCCCTGTGTCTGATCCAATTAAAGCCTCTTTGTCATACTTTACTTAAATATTATTAGTGTTTAAAGAAGAACAAGTACAGGGGAAGGAGTTTGAGTTTGACAGGGGAATATTTTAAATCTTTTCTTGGTCATGAAAGCCAAAGTCAAGTCATTTTAATAATACCTACGAGTGACCCAATGCTAGAATTTGTCATTTGTATGACTCTACGGAGACTTCTGCGATTGCCTATTTTTAAACCAGGATTTGTGTAGGTTATTTCACAAGCATGGCATCATAAACATAGAGTTGTAAATAAGGTTTTTCACCATTTCACTTATGGAATAGAATTATTTTACTTTTATAAACTTGAGATCAGTTCCTTTGTTTTGGCTGTTAACATGCATTAAGGTTTTAGATCACATGAGTGCACATTGACATAACTGACATGCCATCTCTACTTCTCCTTCTGTGATAACAGCAACATTCATTATGTTGAATTCTTAATATAACCTCCTGAATCGCATCTAATCTACTTTCAACATTATTTTAACTGACCCATATGTTTGACAACCAAAACCAATTATTAAAGCTTAATACAATAAAAATGTTATTTTATTGGCACCTTATTTCGGGTCTGTGGTATTTTAGATTTACATTTGTTCACTATGGGCCATATGATGCCCTATTACAGAGAAAAATGAAACAGGAAGAAAATTTACTGAAATCTACAAGAGTGCAATTTGCCACACAGCATGCCCTCTAATATGCACAAACAAGAACTTGTCATAACCATCTGTAGCTCTGTTTACAAGAAGACACACACAGGCCAAAAACCAGAGGAAGTCTGTTTGAATTAATAAATGTGTGGAAGAGGAACTTGCAAGAAATTCATCCTTAACGGGCAAGCCTGACTTCAAGTGCAAGGTAACTTAGAATCGACAAAAATTCACTGTCAGCCCAAGTTTGTTTTTATTTTTGATATTTCAAAAACATGCCATGATATCAAAAAGATGTGCTAGAAGCAGGAGAGGTAACTAAAAGGAGGTACATATTAATTGCATATATGTGCATTATTAACAATTTGATTTGTTAATGCTTTTTTTATCCTCACCCAAGGATATATTTTCATTGATTTTTAGAGAGAAGAAGAAGAAGAGAAAGAGAGAGAGAGAGAGAAATATTGATTTGTTGTCTCCCATATGTGCCCTGACCAGGGTTCGAACTCACAATCTGGGTATATGCCCTGACTTGGAATCAAATTTGTAATCTTTTGGTGTAAGGGGCAATGCTCCAACCAATTTAGTCATGGGGCCAGGGCTGCGAATGTTTTAGTAAAGGTAATATGACAATGTAAAAATGATAGCATTAAATGAAATTTGTTGTGGAAGAAATGGAGTTGCTCTATATATATATATCATTTTAATCCTTCATACTATATTTAGATTCTCAGTGTTTTCATTTTAAACATTGAGGCTCTAAGTACTTACCAAAGGTCAAATAGTCAGCACAGCAAGGCAGAGCTGCTATTAGAATCTAGGCAAACAACTACTCGTATATCATAACTCCTGGAAAGTCTAGGAATTAATTACTGGAGAATGGAGACTCCATGTTAAAGAGTCCTTAAGGACCAACTGCAACCTGGTACACACTCAAATATTTATTGAGTGGATATTTGTAGCTGACTGGATGTTGATTTTGCCTGGGGCATAACATGTGTCTCCTAATAGAGAATGATCTTAAGACATAGACACCAAATGCAGTACTGGTTGTACTGAATCACAAAATTCATTGGTATTTTACTTAGTTTTCTAGAGTGACTAAAATTCAAAATCTCCATTTGACCTGCAAGAACCTATATAATCTACCTGTATTCCAAGCCACATTTACACTTCTACTTTTTGCTCATTTCTTTATGGTGACATTTTCCAGGTGTGCTTTTCATTAGGAAATTTGGAATGCTGTTACCACAGGTAGCTGGCTGTATGGTTCTTTCTCTCAATTCTTTAAGGACTTTTCTCAGATGTCATCTTCTCTGTGAGACCTTTTTCTGGTTATCCTATCTAAAAATTCAGTTCCCCACCCCCATAATAATTATTTACTTTCCATGTTTTAATTTACCAGTTGGCATTTATCATGAGCTAACAAAATGTATACTTATTTAAATATTCACTTTTTATTGTTTACCTCTCCCACTAGGATGTAATCTATGAGGGTAAAGAATTTTGTTTGCATTCCTGCTACAGAATCGTGCCTGACATATAGTAAATACTCAATAAATAATTGTTGGTTGAATAAATAAATTAATAAGGACCACATTTAATTTCTCATCCTAATTTACACACAGTGGTTTCTGACAGTTCTCTGCCTACCCTCTTTCATTCCCCAGTTCTCTGTTGCATAGAAAGTCTCTCTCACTTATAAATCTGGTGCTAGGCATCCCAGCTATTGCCAATTTGTCTGGACCTCTCTTTTTTGTGCTAAAGATTCCCTCTGATCCTGCTGGAAGTGGCAAACCCTTTTATAATCCAATCGTAACTTATCTCCTCCTTCTGCCAAATTTATTCCAATGTCTAGAATATATTCATTACAGAAAATTATTTCTCAGCCTCCTCTCTTCCTAGCTATTTTCAGGCTTTCTACATCATATTTTTTTAAAATTGATTTTAGAGGGAGAATGAAGTTGGAAAGAGATGGACTTGTTGTTCAACTTATTTATGCATTCATTGGTTGAGTTTTGTATGTGCCCTAACTGGGATCGAACCTGCAACCTTGGCATATCAGGATGACACTCTAACCAACTGAGCTACCTGGGCAGGGCTCTACATCACATCTTAATGAAACTATATCCTCAAATGGCATACCTCTGAAACACTTGCAGACTTAGAGAGACTCACCCCCTCGCAAAACATGATCAGGTTATAAAAATTATCAGGTTCTATTCCAAGGTACATTCCTTTCTTGTCAGTTTTTCCCCCCATATTAATTAATTTTCTTGTTAAATTATTCATCACTTAGTCATCTTGGCAAAGCTTCCAAAACATAGCTTTAACACATTAATATATAGAACTGCACTTTGATCAATTCATCATACACTTCAGACTCTACAAGTATCTTCATCCCCAGGTTTGTACTTGACTAAGCACTTTGTATTTCAAAAATGGGCTAAAAAATCTTATAGCCCTAACCGGTTTTGCTCAGTGGTTAGAGCGTCGGCCTGAGGACTCAAGGGTCCCAGGTTTGATTCCGGTCAAGGGCATGTACCTTGGTTGCGGGCACATCCCCAGTGGGGAGTGTGTAGGAGGCAGCTGATCGATGTTTCTCTCTCGTCGATGTTTCTAACTCTCTATCTCTCTCCCTTCCTCTCTGTAAAAAAAAAATCAATAAAAGGTATTTAAAAAAAATCTTATAGATTTTGTTGTAATTTTTCACAAGCAAGATATTACATATAAAAATATTTTCCTGATGGCTGGGATTCATATTTTTGTGCATTTCAATTTTGGCTAATACAAACACTCATGTTTATCTGAAGTGTTATAAGTGTTTGTGCTTGTAGTAAGGATTTCTTTTAAGTACTTTCATGAAAATTAAATCTGAAGCACTTTTATAATAAACAACATAATAGAGAGCAGGACATTTTGTTCATGCTTGATTAGTTAACACAAATACAGAGAAACCTCACAAGATACCCATACCCACAATGCTGTTCAACGTTTTCCTTCTTTCTCTTTATATGAAAACCCAAAAAATATCTTGTGGAAAAAATAGTTTATTAATTACATAAAATTATCTTCTTCCCTTATTATTGTTTTACATATACTAATGCCATGCATTAGCAACTTTCACAACTTTTTAAAAATAACGAAGTGCCCTAAATTGGAAAAAACAAAAAAACGCCTCACATCAAGGATAACAGTCACTAAGGACACCTCAAAATAGTGGCCATTTCGGGTTAGAAGACTATCACAGTTCTCTTCTTTCAAACCCAGATCCCCAAATCTGGAAAATATTTTCTATTTAGCAAGTTGGTTCTTTTTCAGGTAGAAACTCATTAACAATCAAGTAGCTAAAATGGTTTTTTAGTAAGTACAGAAAAATAGCATTAATTAATGTTAGCTATGAATATTGCTCATAATTTTTCCTTAGCCCCTAGTTAGGGCCCTAAATCATCAATGGTTTTATATTGTGAGCCATTTACAGGATCTGCCCCAGAGATGGGGCATGGTCTTGGGCAAGGCAGCTCCCTTCAGGTCAACCTAATTTAATTCAGCTATGATCTGTCAGTAGCTAACACACCTGGTAGCTGGAGAAATGAGTGTTTGGATTCTGAATGGGAAATATGGGTCTTATGCCAGGGTATATTCTACACCTGCCAAATTGACACATTTCATAGATCCATAGTTTTGTTTGTTTGTTTTTTAATGGGACCAGAAAAGACCTGGAAAAGACAAAGCAATCTTGAGAAAGAAGAACAAAGTAGTTAAAAATATAGAGTGGGGAACAACAATCTCTTCAATAAAATGGTGCTAGGAAAACTGGACAGCCACATGCAAAAGAAAAAAATACTAGACTAGTATCTTACCCCGTACACAAAAATTAACTCAAAATGGATTAAATACTTGACTGTACAATGTGAAACCTTAAAACTCCTAAAAGAAAATAGAGGTGGCAAGCTCCTTGACATCAATTTTGGCGATCCTTTTTTATCTTTTACTAGAGGCCCAGTGCATGAAATTCAGGGGGTGTCCCTCAGCCCAGCCTGCACCCTCTCCAATCTGGGACCCCTCGAGGGATGTCCGACTGCCCCCACAGGGATCAGGCCTAAACCGGCAATTAGATATCCCTCTCACAATCTGGGACTTCTGGCTCCTAACCACTCACCAGCCTGCCTGCCTGAATGCCCCTAATCGCTTCTGCCTGCCAGCCTCATCACCCTCTAACCACTCCCCTGCCAGCCTGATTGACGCCTAACTGCTCCCCTGCCAGCCCAATTGCCTCCAACCACCCTCCCCTGCCAGCCCAATCGCCCACAACTGCCCACCCCTGCTGGCCCAATTGCTCCCAACTGCCCTCCCCTGCAGGCACAATTGCCTCCAACTGCCCTTGCCTGCCAGCCTGATTGCCCCAACTGCCCTCTCTTGATGGCCTGATCTTCCCCAACTGCCCTCCCCTGCTGACCTGATCTCACCCTCAACATCCCTCCCCTGTCGGTCTGATGGCCCCCAACTGCCCTCCTCTGCTGGCCATTTTGTGGCGTTCATCTTGTGGCAGCCATCTTGTGGTGGCCATCCTGTGACAACGTGAGGGTGGCCATCTTGTGATGACATAGGGGCAGCCATCTTATGGCAACATGGGGGCAGCCATCTTATGATGACATGGGGTGGCCATCTTGTGATGACGCAAGGGGGAGACGCCACCTAGGCTTTTATTAGTATAGATGTTTTATCTTACACCAAAAGCAAAAGCAAAAATCAATAAATGGGGTTAAATCAAACTATAAAGCTTCTGCAGAGCAAAGAAAATCATCAACATTATGCTAAGTAAAATATACCAGATATAGAAAGACAAATACCATATGATCTCATATGTGGAATTTAAAAACCAAAACTAAACATAAAAACAAGCTCAGAGACAGAGAGAACAGATTGGTGGTTACCTGAGGAGAAAAATGGGTGACAGGTGGGCAGATGTGTGAAGGAGGTAAAAAGTTACAAACTTCCAGTTATGAAATAAATACATCATGGCCATGTAATACGCAGCATGGTGATTATAGTTAATAATACAATATTGTATATTTAAAAGTTGCTAAGATAGTAAATATTAAAATTGTTCACCACAAGAAAAACATTGTAATTCTGTATGATAACACATGGTAACTAGATGTACTATGGTAATTATTTTGCACACAAATATCAGACCATGGTGTACACCTGAAACTCATATAATGTTACTAGTGGCCTGGTGCATGAAATTCATGCACGGGTGGGGGGGGGTGTTGTGCCTCAGCCCAGCCTATACCCTCTCCAATCTGGGATCCCTTGAAGGATGTCCTACTGCCGGTTTACAGGGATCAGGCATAAACCAGCAGTCGGATATCCCTCTCACAATCAGGGACTGCTGGCTCCTAACTGCTCACCTGCCTTCCTGCCTGCCTGATTGACCCTAACCACTCTGCCTGCCAGCCTGCTCACCACCAACTGCCCCCATGCCAGTGTGCTTGCCACCAACTGCCCCCCATGCTGGCATGCTCAGCCCCACCTTCCCTCCTCACTGGACTGCTCGCCCCCAACTGCCCCCCTGCTGGCCTGCTCACTCCAAAGTGCCCCCCGCTGTCCTGATCACCTCCAACTGACCCCCACTGACATCTTGCTCGCCCCCAACTGGCCCCCTTGCTAGTCTGCTTACCCCCAATGGCCCCGCCCCCCACCAGCCTGATGACTCACAACTGCCATCCCATCCTGGCCTGATCATCCACAACTTCCCTTCCCTCTTGGCCTCTAACCGCCTCTACCTCAGCCCTGCCCACATGGCTTTGTCCAGAAGAACGTCTGGAAGGTCTCCTGGAAGGTGGCCTGGTGCACAGGTGGGGGCCGGCTGGTTTGCCCTGAAGGGTGTCCCAGATCAGGGTGGGAGTTCCCTTGGGGCATGGGGCAGCCTGGGCAAGGGGCCTGTGGTGGTTTGCAGGCCGGCCACGCCCCCATGGGGTGAGGGTCCCCACTGGGGAGATGTGGCCAGCCTGGGTGAGGGGTTGAGGGCTGTTTTCAAGCTGGCCACACCCCCTTCAGGTGGGGTCCCCACTGGGGTGACTGGCCAGCCTGGGTGAGGGGCTGATGGCTGTTTGCAGGCTAGCCAAGTGCCCCAGCGGGGACCCTCACTCCAAGGGAGTGTGGCCAGCCTGGATGAGGAGCTGAGGGCTGTTTTCAAGCTGGCCATGCCCCCCGGCGATCCAGGTTCCCAGCCCCTCCTTTTTTTCTTTTCATTTTTTTTTTTTCAGCACCTCCTTGATCAGAGGCCTGGACCAGCTGGAAGCAGGTATCTGTGATTTATTTATTTTCTATAATTGAAACTTTGTAGCCTTGAGTGGAGGCCAGGGCCAACCAGGGCGGGTGGGAAGCTTGGCTTCCTCCACCACCAAGGTAAACCCAAGCCTCCTGCTCACTCCAGCTCCGTGGCCGCCACACTATTTGCTGGGTTAATTTGCATACTCACTCCTGATTGGCTGGTGGGCATGGTTGGTGGGTGTAGTGGAGGTATGCTCAATTTTCATGTTTCTATTTTATTAGTGTAGATTAGTTTATTTTTAAAATTTTTTTTAAATTTTATTTTATTATTTAAAGCAGGGGTCCTCAAACTATGGCCCGCGGGCCACATGCGGCCCACTGAGGACATTTATCAGACCCACCGGGTGCCGCTGCCTGTCCTGCTTAGCAGCTGACTCATCCAGGGCCCGCAGTGCGCATAGGAATATGTTCATAGTTGTTTTTTTAAACTATAGTCCGGCCCTCCAACGGTCTGAGGGACAGTGAACTGGCACCCTGTTTAAAAAGTTTGAGGACCCCTGGTTTAAAGTATTACATATAGTAGTAGATATATCTCCTATTTTTTCCCCATTTACCTTCCCCCAGACTTCCCTACCCACTGTCACATGCCCTCATCCCACCCCTCCCCCAGTGTTTTGTGTCCATTGGTTGTGCTTAAATGCATGCATACAAGTCCTTCAGTTGATCTCTTTCTCCATCTCCCCAGCACTCCCCAGCCTCCCTGCTGTAATTTGACAGTCTGTTCAATGCTTTACTGCCTCTGTATCTATCTTTTTGTTCATCAGGTTATAATGTTCTTTATTTTCCATAAATGAGTGAGATCATGTGGTATTTTTCTTTCATTGCCTGGCTTATTTCACTTAACATAATGCTCTCCAGGTCCATCCATGTGGCTGCAAATGGTAGGAATTCCTTATTTTTTAGAGCAGTGTAGTATTCCATTGTGTAGATGTACCATAGTTTTCTAATTCACTCATCTGCTGATGGGCATTTAGGCTGTTTCCAAATCTTAGCTATGGTGAATTGTGCTGCTATGAACATAGGGGTACATATATACTTTCTGATTGGTGTTTCTGGTTTCTTGGGATATATTCCTAGAAGTGGGATCGCTGGATCAAATGAGAGCTCCATTTTTAGTTTTTTGAGGAAACTCCATACTGTTCTCCACAATGGCTGTACTAGTCTGCATTCCCACCAGCAGTACAAAAGAGTTCCTTTTTCTCCGCATCCTAGCCAGCACTTGTCCTTTGTTGATTTGTTGATGATAGCCATTCTGACAGGTGTGAGATGGTACCGCATTGAAGTTTTGATTTGCATCTCTCAGATAATTAGTGACTTTGAGCTTGTTTTTATATGTCTCTTGGCCTTCCTTCTGTCTTCTTTCGAAAATATTTTATTTAGGTCCATTGCCCATTTCTTTATTGGATCATTTATTTTTCTTTAATTAAGTTGTATAAATTCCCTGCAGATGTTGGAGATTAAACCTTTATCAGTGATAACATTGGCAAATATGCTCTCCCATACAGTGGGGATTCTTGTTGTTTTGTTGATGGTTTCTTTTGCTGTGCAAAAGCTTTTTATTTTGATGTAGTCCCATTTGTTTATTTTCTCTTTAGTTTCCATTGCCCTAGGAGCAGTATCGGTGAAGAAATTGCTTCGGCATATGTCTGAGATTTCTCTGCCTGTGGATTCCTCTAGTATTTTTATGGTTTCCCCTCTTATGTTTAAGTCCTTTATCCATTTTGAGTTTATTTTTGTGTAAGGTGTAAGTTGGTGGTCTAGTTTCATTTTTTGCATGTATCTGTCCAATTTTCCCAACACCATTTATTGAAGAGACTGTTTTGACTCCATTGTATGTTCATGCCTCCTTTGTCAAATATTAATTGCGCATATTGGTTTGGGTCGATATCTGGATTCTCTATTCTATTCCATTGGTCTATATGTCTGTTCTTGTGCCAGTACCAGGCTGTTTTGAGAATAGTGGCTTTGTAATACAGCTTGAAATCTGGTACTGAGATCCCACCTACTTTGTTCTTCTTTCTCAGGATTGCTGTGGCTATTCAGGGTCTTTTTTTATTCCACATGAATTTTTGTAGAGTTCTTTCTAGGTCTGTGAAATATGCCGTTGGTATTTTAAAGGGGATTGCATTGAATCTATAGATTGTTTTGGGTAGTATGGACATTTTAATGATGTTGATTCTACCAATCCATGAACATGGTATGTTCTTCCATCTGTTTATGTCTTCCTCTATCTCTTTTTTTAGTGTCATGTAGTTTTCTGTGTATAGGCCTTTTACCTCCTTAGTTAAATTTATTCCTAGGTATCTTAATTTTTTTGGTGTGATGGTAAGTGGGATTGCCTTTTTAGTCTCTCTTTCTGTAAGTTCACTATTGGTGTATAGAAATGCCATAGATTTCTTGTCGTTAATTTTGTATCCTGCTACATTGCCAAATTCATTTATTAAGTCTAATAGTTTTTTGATGGAGTCTTTAGGGTTTTTTATGTACAATATCATGTCATCTGCGAATAAGGAGAGTTTTACTTCTTCTTTTCCAATTTGGATGCCTTTTATTTCTTCTTCTTGTCTAATCGCAATGGCTAATACATCCAGTACTATGTCGAACAGGAGTGGTGAGACTGGGCATCCCTGTCTTGTTCCTGTTCTTAGGGGAAATGGTTTTAATTTTTGCCAATTGAGTATAAAGATGGCTGAGGGTTTGTCATATATGGCTTTTATTATGTTGCGGTATGATCCTTCTAGTCCAGCCATGGGCAAACTACGGCCCGCAGGCCGGATCCGGCCCGTTCGGCTGTTCTATCCGGCCCGCTGAGCCGAAAGAGCGGAGGGTTCTCTTGCTGTCCCCTCCACTCCTTTATTTTGAATTTATATTAGTTCACACAAACACTCCATCCGTGCTTTTGTTCCAGCCCTCCAGTCCAGTTTAAGAACCCATTGTGGCCCTCGAGTCAAAAAGTTTGCCCACCCCTGTTCTAGTCCCACCTTGCTGAGAGTTTTTATCAAAAATGGGTGTTGGGTTTTGTCAAATGCTTTTTCTGCGTCAATTGATATGACTATGTGGTTTTTATCTCTCAATTTGTTTATTTGATGTATCATGTTTCTTGACTTGCGGATATTGTACCATCCTTGCATCCCTGGTATAAATCCTGCTTGGTCATGGTGTGTGATCTTTCTGATATACTGCTGGATCCGATTTGCTAGAATTTTGTTGAGGATTTTTGCATCTATGTTCATGAGGGATATTGGCCTGTAATTCTCTTTCATTGTGTTGTTTTTATCTGGTTTTGATATTAGGGTAATGCTGGCTTCATAGAAGGAGCTTGGAAGTGTTCCTTCCTCTTGAATTTTTTGGAATAGTCTGAGGAGGATAGGTTTAAGTTCTTTCTTGAATGTTTGGTAAAACTCCCCTGTGAAGCCGTCTGGCCCCGGCTTTTGTTTGCTGGAAGCTTTTTGATGACTGCTTCAATTTTTTCCATAGTTATTGGACTATTGAGATGTTTAGATTCTTCCTGATTGAGTTTTGGAAGGTTGTATTTTTCTAGGAATATGTCCATTTCCTCCAAGTTGTCCAGTTTGTTGGAATAGAGTTGTTCATAGTATTTTTTAACAATCCTTTGTATTTCGGTGGGGTCTGTTGTTATTTCGCCTCTTTGATTTCTGATTTTGTTTATTTGGGTCCTCTCTCTTTGCTTCTTGGTGAGCCTGGCTAGAGGTTCATCAGTCTTGTTTATCCTTTGGAAGAACCAGCTCATGGTTTTGTTGATTTTTTGTATTGTATTTTGGTCTCAATGTCATTTATCTCCACTCTGATCTTTATTAATCTTTCCTTCTACTTACACTGGGCTTTTCTTGTTGCTCTCTTTCTAACTCTTTGAGTTGTAGGGTTAGGTAATTTATTACCATTGTTTCTTGTTTTTTGCAGTAGGCTTGTAGAGCTATGAACTTCCCTCTCAAGACTGCTTTTGCTGTGTCCCATAGATTTTGGATTGTTGTGTTTTCATTGTCATTTGTTGCCATGATGTTTTTTTATTTTTTCTTTGATCTCTCTGGTAACCCAGTCATTGTTTAACAGCATGCTATTTAATCTCCATGTGTTTGATTTTTTCGATTGTTTTTATTGTAGTTGATTTCCAGTTTTATGCCATTTTGATCTGAGAAGATGCTTGATATGATTTCTATCTTCTTGAAATTGAAGAGACTTTGTCTGTGACCCAATATATGGTCTACCTTTGAAAATGATCCATGTGCACTTGAGAAGAATGTATATTCTGTGACTTTGGGGTGAAATGTTCTGAAGATGTCAATTTATTTCAACTGGTCTAGTGAGTCATTTAGGATTGCTGTTTCTTTGCTGATTTTTTGTTTAGAGGATTTGTCCAATGTTGATAGTGGGGTATTAAAGTCCTCTTCTATGACTGTATTGCTGTCAATCTCTCCCTTGATATCCTCCAGGAGTTTTTTTTATGTATTTGGGTACTCCTGTACTGGGTGTGTATATGTTTACCAGAGTTATTTCTTCTTGTTGGATTGCTCCCTTTAGTATTATGAAGTGGCCTTCTTTATCTCTTTTTATGTCTTTCACTTTGAGATCTAATTTGTTAGATATAAGTATTGCTACCCCAGCTTTTTTTTTTTTCCATTTCCATTCACCTGAAAAACCTTTATCCATTCCTTCACCATCAGTCTGTGTGCGTCTTTTATTCTGAGGTGGGTTTCCTGTATACAGCAGATATATGGGTTATGTTTTCTTATCCAACCCATTACCCTATGTCTTTTGATTGGGGAATTTAATCCATTTATATTTAAAGTTATTATTGATAGGTACTTTTTTATTCTTTACCCCTGTGTTCCTTCTTCACTTCCTATTCCTTCTTTTTATAGCAGACCCTTCAGCATTTCTTGCATTGCTGGTTTGGTGGTAATAAACTCCCTTAGTCCTTTTTTTTCTGTGAAGCTCCTGATTCCACCTTCAATTTTGAATGATAACCTTGCTGGGTGTAGTATTCTTGGATTCAGTCCCTTGCTTTGCATCACTTTGTATATTTCATTCCATTCCCTTCTGGCCTGTGTGTTTCCGTTGAGAAATCAGTTGACATTCTAATAGGAGATCCCTTGTAGGTAACTTTCTGTCTCTCTCTGGAAGCCTTTAAGATTCTTACTTTGTTGTTGGTGTTTGCCAATTTAATTACAATGTGTCTTGGTGTCAGTCTTTTGGGGTTCAACTTGTTCAGGACTCTATGTACTTCTTGGACTTGCATAGTTTTTTTCTTGCCAATATCAGGGAAGTTTTCTTCAAATAGGTTTTCTATTTCTTCAAACAGGTTTTCTATTTCTTGCTTCTCTTCCTCTCCTTTTGGTACCCCTATTATGCAAATGTTGTTTCATTTTGTGTTGTCCCAAATTTCCCTTAAGCTCTCCTCTTGCTTTTTAAGTCTTCTTTCCAGTTGCTGCTCTGTTTGTGTTTTTTCGTACCTTGACTTCTAATTCGCTGATGCGGTTCTCAGCCTCTTCTATTCTAATGTTTAGGCCTTCCATTGTGTTCTTTATTGCAGCTATGTCATTCTTCATCTCCTCTTGGTTCCTTTTCATGTTGGTGACATTCTCATTCAGCTCCTTATAGTTCTCATTGAGTTGTGTGTATTTGTCATCCAGCCGTTTAAACATTCTTATAACCATTACTCTCAATTCTTTCTCTGATATGTTGCTAGCCTCAATTTCATTTAACTTCCTTTCTGGTGATTCCTCTTTTTCTTTCCTTTGTGGATTGCTTTTTTGTCTTCTCATGTTTTGCTGTAATGTTTTAATTGTAGTTCCGATTGGTTTGATAATCAGGTTGTTTTGGGGATGGTGCTACTGATGTGATCTCTGAGGTCTCCTGGGCTTGGTAATCTAGTTTAGCTCCCTATTTGAGCTATTTGTTTTCTCTTGATGTAGGCCTGTGAGCTGGAATGGTACAACTGCGGTGTCTACAAGTCAACAGCCATGGAGGGGGTTGTTCCAATTTTAGCTGTCTTGTTCTCTTGATTGAAATCATGCATGTCCAGCGGAGACTCACAGTGGCACCCAGGAACCGTCTGTTGGGATGATGGATCTCAGGAGGCCTGCGTTCTGGAAAGGCATGACTGTAGTGTCCAGAGTTCTATAGTTGTGGGGTGGGCAGACTCAGCTTTTGCTACTGCACCTGTGATGGATATGCGCATGCTTCCAGTTGAGGATCACAGGGGCACCCATTGTGCGTTTGCCAGCAAGGGGCGCTGAAGTACTCTGAAGGGGCATAGCATTGAAGCTGCGTATTTGTGGGTCCTGTGTTCAGGTATCCAGGAAGAGTGAATTTAGAATTTCTATTGACAGGGGGAGCGCATCCCTGTTTGTCTAAGATCACAACCAGCAAGGAGTCACAGCAGCTCCCACAAGTGCCCTGTGAATAGATGGGCTCAGGGTGCCTGCCCGTTGGAAATGTGTGCTCAGACTGGGGGTGTGTTTGTAGGCACGCAGATCTCTGACGCACTTTGAGGGGCCCTGGCACTGAAGTTAAGCAGCTGGGGTGTATGTGGGCAGTTATTCAGGAGGAGGGAGTTCAGAATTTCTACTGCGGGACAGCGCGCCCTTGTCTGTACGGAATCACACCCAGCAGGGGCTCAAAGCAGTTCCCCAGAGGACCCTGTGGATATGGGCTCAGGGTACCTGCCCTTTGGATATGTGTGTGTCTGTGGCAGTGCCTTTGCCAGCGCAGTGCTCTGACACACTTTAAGGGGCCCTGGTCCTGAAGTTACACAGCTGGGGTGTGTGCGGGCAGTTATTCAGGTAGAGAAAATTCAGAATTTCTACTGCGGGGCAGCGCGCCCTTGTCTGTACAGAATCACACCCAGCAGGGGCTCCCAGTGGCTCCCAGGTGCTGCCTATGGAGTGGTGTGCCCTGGATGCCTGCACAAAAGTGGTGTCCAGAGTTCTGCCACTGGTAGGGGGAAAATGCACTTACTGCTGCGGGAACGGTGCACCTTTGGAGGTGGAGGTCCAGGGTCTGCAGGTCTGGAACTGGGTTAGCAGGATTTTGGCTGGAGTGGCTGCTGGGTCGTGGGCAGTGTCAAAGTCCTGTCTGGGTGTGGTGCTGTTGAGTTCCTAGAAAAAGCTGCTGTCCCCTTCAAGATGGTGTGGGATCCATGCCCGAGTCCTGCAGTCCCGGGAGTAGGACCCTGGGTTCTATTCCAGTAAAGGCCAGGTACCTCTGTTGTAGGCTTGATCCGCCCCTCCTCCACCCAGTCCTCTTCAGGGTATGTGTGGGAGGCAACTGATAAATGTGTTTTTCTCACAATTGATGTTTCTCTCTCTCTGTCTCCCCCTCTCCCTTCCACACTCTCTACAAATCAATGTGTGTGTGTGTAGATTAGTTTAATTGTTATAAACTAATGTTATATATCAATTATAATTCAATTAAATAAAAAAAGTTGAGAATCTAGAAACTGGTTCTCTTAAACAAAAACAAAACAAATAATCACCCAAATAATAAACAATGAAGAGTAGAAAATTCTCAAAAACCATGCTTTATTGAATATTAATAAAACATTATTAATATTAAAACTATAAATAATGGAAATATGCAGTAAGTTTTCAAATGTTTTATTGGACTGAGTAAGAATGTGAAACGCCACAAGCATACTCATTCATCCATTATATACTATTTAAAATAATTCTAAAAAACAAAAGCATCCTATATAATAAAAGCCTAATATGCAAATTGTCCCCTCAGGTGGGAGTTCCACCAACTGGGAGTTCAACTGCTCGCTACAATGTGCACTGACCACCAAGGGACGATGCAGAAAGAAGGAAGGCCCCAGCTAGCATCCAGGGGAAGGAAGGCCCCAACCAGCAGCTGGAAGGCCCCGATCAGCCCTGATCGCCAGCCAGGCCTAAGGACCCTACCCATGCACGAATTTCATGCACTAGGCCTCTAGTTTAAACATAAACAATATGCAGAATAAATTCAAGAAGAAAGCATAATAAGTAATAAATTTAATACATATATGCATGTGTACAGATGATACAAGTATCTATCATATTTTTTTTCTTATTTTCCTTCTGATTATAATTAAGAAAAAATGTAATTAACTTCAATATTTGTACTTGTCCAATATTTCTTAGGAGAAAATGGGATAGTTTTTTTCAAAAAGACTCACTCTTGTCCTTCAGTAATGATCAGATCAGCCTATAACTCCTCATTCATTACACCTTTGGTAAATTAAATATGCAAAAAAGTCAACAAAGTCAAAGAGTTCTTTACTAGTATGTCTGGCTTTTGAAAAGAAATCATAATAATTTTGGTTCATCAGCATAAGAAGACTTTATTAGAAATACTACTCTGTTTATTATACCAACAATTTCATGACATCTGCAATTCACATGTAATAGAGAGCATTTTAAATTATTTAATATCCTTAATTTTGTTCACTTGAGACTATTTAAACATATTGATATTTTCCATGAAATTCATAATTATATATTTTATATCAACACTCTTGAACCTTCATCTTTGACTTTTACAAAAATAAATGAATTTGTGTGGTTGTTGGTCTCTACAGAATCGAAGGGGTCATTGCTATGTTGTCCTGCACATTGCTGAGCTAATGTAAGTCTGCCCTTCCTTTAAAATCAGTGGGGTCTCAAGTCTTAGAAATTATTTTTCATGGCATAGAGACAAATGAGAAATAAATGTTGTATTAAAATAACACTGTAAAATGAGTCATATTTGTTAAGTCATATTTTATAGTATTGCTTAAAACCAGTAATTGATTTTGCTTAGCTAGAGAATATGTAAACTAAAGATAAAGAAAATATTTCAATGTTATTAGAGAGAATCAGCATTCTATATTTTATATGTGAAGTACCAGTCTATTTTCATCTTAGTTTAAAATTATTCTGGATAATTCCAAACGATTATTTTGGTGTTTCATATGTTATATTATTAGTTTAAAACTATCTTATAATACAGATATTTTTACCAATTTTACAACTAATAAAATAGGATTTGAAAAGTTAAGTTCCTTGTTCTAACTCAATAGTAAGTCCAACGTAACTTACAAAATTCTAAATTTGTCTGGGGTTTAATTCTCATGACTTCTTTTAACTAACTATAATTACAAGATTACAGTAGCATAACAAAATCAGGTTAAGAAATGCATTCTCATGAATCACTTGATTCTTTAGTGTTCTAAACTTATGGCCTGTGAATCTGAGGAAAAAGCAAAATTCTTTTTTATTGTAATCGTGTAGTAATGGTAATTCTTTCCATATATTAATATGTTTATTTTTATTTATGTCACATACACAAAGAAACACACACACTCACACACACACAATGAATGTAAGCTTTGGATATTTAAAATCCTTGTAATCCTAATAATCATTTGTGTGAACTGGGAAAATTATCTAACCTTCCTAAATCTCAATTTAACATCAGTGAAATGGAGATCATCATGATAAGATTGTTCCCAGAAATATACATAATACTTCTTAACCATTTTTTGTTTAATAATCAATAAATGCTGATAGCAAAATTATATATTGAAAGTCATTTATAATTTGAACTTTAAGTCATTTACTTTCTTTCAATCTAGTTAGTAAAAATAAAATTTAAGTAAAAAATAAGAAAGTGACAAAGGTTTGCAAGAGATATAGTTCTCTCATTTTGCATGTATTTATGTAGAAACATAATCATTTTTTCAGCACTAATAAACATATATTTTGGAAATTGTTTTGATTATTTTCTCCAATTGCCAAATCACATTTTTTAATTGCAGAAAGACTCTCATATTGATTATAAAAACATTACAGAACTATTTAAAATATAACATTAAATTTGTCACATTAATATTTTGTAGGCTGCATTATAAATTAGATTTAAGAACAAGATTCAACCTGCCAACCTAAAAAGACCTTTCCTCTAAAAACCTTCAGTAGAAGATATGTATTCCCTACATGTTAATATTTGAATACTCTTATTCTTAGAGAAAATTTATTTTTCTAAAATTAAAAGAACACATAATTATTCCTATTGAAATTCATAGAGAGGCATTGATAAGAATATTATATTATTACTAGAGGCCCGATGCACGAATTCGTGCACCAGTGGGGTCCCTCAACCTGGCCTGCAAGATTGGGCTGAAACCAGCTTTCCTACATCCCCCAAGAGGTCCCAGATTGCAAGAGGGTGCAGGCCAGGCCGAGGGACCCCACCGGTGTACGATTGGGGTTGGGGAGGGACTGCAGGAGGGCTCCAGGGCATGTCCAGCCCTATCTTGCTCAGTCCTGATCAGGTGTACACCAGCAGCAAGCTAACCTACTGGTCAACTGTCTGCCCCCCGGTGGTCAGTGCACATCATAGTGAGTGGTGAGCAGCCTTAGCATATCATTAGCATATTACACTTTGATTGGTTGAATGGTCAACTGGTCGACCAGTCACTTAGCATATTAGGCTTTTATTATATAGGATTATATTTTTTTTGTTGTTGTTAAACCTCACCGAAAGATATTTCCCATTTATTTTTTTTAAGAGAGACTGGAAGGGAGGGAAGTGGAAGTCGAGGAGAGAGAGAGAAACATTGATGTGAGGGAGACACACCAATTTGTGGCCTCTGCTTGTGCCTCTACTTGGGCTAGGGATCAAACTCACGACTCAGGTACGTGCCCTTGACCAGGAATCCAATAGGAGACCTTTCCATGTGTGGGCCAATGCCCTAACCACTGAGAACATTGACCAGGGCAAGAATGCTATAAGGATATTAAACAGTACATTTTGTAATAAGTTCAATTGTTTTTCTTTTTTTAAGGTGTACAACATGATGATTTTATACATAAGTATACTGTGAAATGATTAATTAAAAAAATATTTTTCTCAATTACAGTTTTCATTCAATATTATTTTGTATTAGTTACAAGTGTACAACATAATGGTTAGACCAGTGGTTGGCAAACTCATTAGTCAACAGAGTGGCAAACCGCAGCTTGCGAGCCGCATGTGGCTCGCAAGCCACGGTTTGCCAACCACTGGGTTAGACAATCATCTGCTTTGCAAAGTGTTCCCTGAGGCACCAACACAATTTATTGAATAGACTTTCTTTAATGCTTTTTATGTTATTGACTTATTTGTCAAATACAGGTGTGGGCAAAAGTAGGTTTATAGTTGTGAGTATGCAAAATAGTTTATTCTTGTATTAATACTTATTAATTATTATATTACTAGAGGCCCAGTGCATGAAATTCATGCATGGGGTGGTTTCCTCAGCTCAGTCTGCACCCTCTCCAATCTGGGACCCCTTGGAGGATGTCCGACTCATGGTTTAGGCCTGATCCCGGGGATTGGGCTTAAACCGTCAGTCGGACATCCCTCTTACAATCCTGGACTACTGGCTCCTAATTGCTCACCTGCCTGCCCGCCCCTAACTACCCCCCCTACTGGCCTGGTGACCCCTAACTGCCCCCCCCCGCTGCCCGCCAGGTCGCCCCCAACTGCCCCCTGCTGGCCTGGTCACTCCTCACTGCCACACCGGCCTGGTCACCCCTTACTGCCACCCCTGCTGGCCCAGTCACCCCCAACTGCCCCCCCCGCCGGCCTGGTCACCCCAAGCAGCCTGCTTGTTCAGTTGTTTGGTCATCCCTCACTAACCCCCCTGCCATCCTGTCCACCCCATGCAGCCTGCTTGTTCAGTCATTTGGTCATCCCTCACTAACCCCCCTGCTGGCCTGGTTGCCCCACGCACTCTGCTTGTTCAATTGTTTGGTCCTCCCTCACTAACCTCCCCCCCTCCACCTGGCTGGCCTGGTCGTAGGCAACCATCTTGTGAGGGCATGAGGGTCAATTTGCATACTATCTCTTTATTATGCAGAATTTTTCCTACAAACAACTGTAAATCTTCTTTTGCCAACCCCTGCATTAATTGACCATATAGGTGTGAGTTTATTTCTGGGCTCCCTATCTGTTCCATTAATGTATATGTCTGTTTTTATGCCAGTACCATGTTGTTTTAATTATTATGGTCGTGTAGTATAGTTTGATATCAGGTAGCATTATTCCTCCAACTTTGTTCTTCTTTCAAGATTACTGTGATTATTCAGGTTATTTTGTGGTTCCATATACATTTTTGGGTTATTTGTTCTAGTTCTGTGAAATATGTCATTGGTATTTTGATATGAATTGCATTGAATCTATAGATTGCTTTGGGTACAATGGATATTTTAATGATGTAATTCTTCTTCTCCATAAGCATTTATTTGTATCTTCTTCAATTTATTTCTTTAATGTCTTATAAATTTCTGAGTACCATGTTTCCCCGAAAATAAAACATCCTCCGAAAATAAGACCTACTTACAGGTATCCTTCTGAGTGAAATATAAGGCATCCCCCCGAAAATAAGGCCTCCAGGCTCTGTCTCAGAATGAAAATTAATTTACCGTAAACTGGTCGCTAGGGCCACCCTGACTGGCGTCTAGCAGCCAGTGACATTACGCGGAGTCCTGACGTCACTGCTGTGTGGAGGCAGAGCGGAGGTCAGAGTGAGCGGTGAGCGCGGGGCGGGAGAGAGGAGGAGACTTTTGCAGATGCGTGTAGAAGAACAGGAGGATTAGAGCGGAAGGGACGCAGCGAAGGTGGTGAGTGCTGGTCTGTCTCTGGTGACACTACCTGATGCTCGCGGCCGCCTTCACGATGACTGAAGGTTCTCAGTCAGTGGCAGACCCTGCTCCAGCCCAGATCCAGGCCCCAGCAAGCCCAGTGACAGTCCCCAGGCAGGCCCCAGAGGGTAAATGTCTGATAAAGGGGTAGGGGGGATGTCTGGTGAAGGTATTCAGTGGCACAGGGGTGGGAGGAGGGGGATCACTTAAAATGACACAGGAGGATCAGAGGGGACAATCAAAATGACACAGGAGGATCAAAAGGGGTTACTAAAATGGTAATCCCCCTTCTGATTCTCCTGTGCCATTTTGATTCCCCCCTCTGATCCCTCCTGTGTCATTTTGAGTGATCCCCCTCCCCCCACCTTGATACTCCAATTCCTTTTTTTTTACCCCTAGAAATGAGCGCAAAAAGAAAAAGCTACTCAGTGGAGTACAAGAAAGGAATCGTGGAAGACTCTTGGAGCCAAAATCTTACTGCTTTCTGCAAAGAGAAGATGTTGAGTATCCAATTGGTCTGAAAATGGTGAGCAGAGTATGGTAACCTCATTGAACAAGTGGACAAGAGAAATGCTAAAAAGCGCAAGTGTGGATCAGGTCGGCAACCATTATTTTCCGAGCTGGAAGACCTGATCTGTGAATGGGTTGTTGACAGGAGAGCAAAGGCTTTGGTTGTGAATAGGGCTCAGATTCAAGAATTTGCCCTTGCAATGGCACCACAGTTTGACATAGCCCCCAAAGACTTAAAAGCATCACAACACTGGCTGGATAATTTCCTTCAGCAATGTGAACTGTCTTTAAGAAGATCTACAACATTGTTTAGGTTGGAAGATACTCAAGTTATTAAGCGAGCACTTGCATTCAAGTCCTTTATTGATGATGCTGACTTCTCTAAATACAATCTTTCCAACATGATTGCTATGGATGAAACTGCAGTGTTTATGGGCCAATCATCTCAAACAACAATTGAACAGCGGGGTGCCTCCTTGGCGTACATTCCCTCCACTGCTTACGAAAGTGTATGTGTTTCCTGTATTTTGGCAATTCATCTGGATGGCACTAAAATCCCACCTTTAATCATTTCTAAGGGCAAGAAGGAAAAGATTGAACGTGTTTTGGGCGTTTTTATTCTTGAAACTGAAAAAGCCTGGGCCACACAAGCAGTTATAAGGAAGTGGGTCGATTTAATGCTGCTGCTTGTTATGCGAGGGAGCCAAAGAGGTCTGCTAGTCTGAGATGCAGCCAGCACTCACCGCGCTAAAGACATGAAGACATTTCTTCACGAAAGAAAAATAGATCAGATAATGATTCCCGCAGGAATGACGGCCTATCTCCAGACTCTTGATATTGCAATAAACAAGCCATTCAAAGACAATTTGCGCATGGAAATTAATGACTACATTGAAAATAGAATGGAGAGAAATCAGCGTGGAAACTTTGTGAAGCCTAAACTGCAAGAAGTTGTGGCTTGGGTGAAGAATTCATGGGAGAAAATCACTGACAGTTGCATTGCAAATGCACTGTGAGCAGGCTACCTTGACAAAAAGTACTCATTTAAAGACAGTGCTATTGCTAAACATGAGAGATTTGGTCCACTGATTCTGAAAGAAATGGAGTCACAAGAAATTCACCAGGAAATTCAGGAATTGGATTGTTATGATGATGTTCCAGAAGATGATGACATGATTGTCATTGAATAAATGAGTAAATTCTTGATACTGTATGATTCACAGTTTGTCTGGTTTGTGTTGACAACTACCGTACTACCATACCGTATACAGGTAATAAATTTCCTTTATTTTCATTTAACAATAAATGTGTACCGTATTCTTCTTCATGGAAAAATAAGACATCCCCTGAAAATAAGACCTAGCGTGTCTTTGGGGCAAAAATTAATATAAGACACTGTCTTATTTTCGGGGAAACAGGGTATCAGTCTTTTACCTCATTGCTTATATTATTCCTAGGTATTTTTGATGCAATTTTAATGGAATTATTTTCTTAGTTTCCCTCTCTGTAGTTCACTGTTGGTATATAAAATGAAACTAATATCTGAGTATTTATTTTGTATCCTGCTACTTTACTGAATTTATTTACCAGTTTTAGTAGTTTTATTGTTTAATTATTTTTAAATTTCTTTTTCTCTTTGATTTTATATTTAATGTTCAACAGTACATATATTAAAATTCATTGAATAGATGCTGTATTTCAGGAACCATGAAAACGATATCCAAATAGAATAGTATAGTAGGGGAATAAAGTCAAGTGATGATGCCATCAGATTAATTCCTAACACTTATGAAGAATTACTAAAATTTCTACAGGATGAAGTAGTTAAATTCAGTCCTAAAAGTGTGTGAGTTTTGAAGAAGATACAAGTTGAAAGCAGAATGAGAAATAGAATTAAAGACACTATGGAAAGAAATACATGACATACTTATGGAAGGATGATGATTTTAGATTGGCTAGATAAGAGCAGAGTTGCATTTACTGTGCGCTAAAAACCTTATGATCTAGGGATCCTCACAGGCATAAGCTCCTTCCAAGAACACAGAAAATATACATGTTCTTATGGTCCTATATTTTTAAAAATTTATAAATTTGATGTGTTTTGGATATAACTGATTAAGACCAATTTGATTTCACTCTGTTACACTTTATCTCATGCCAGGTGGCATTGGAGGGGCTATTTTGTCATTTTGTTATTTGACTTCTGGAAACTGGAGTGGGAGTATATGCTGTTTGTCCATAGAAGGGCATATTTATGTGATATAAAATTATTTTTTGATATTGTTAAGTTATTGGTCATCATCTGGGTGTAGTAATGATTTCCAAGCATCCTTATGCCCAGTGTATAAACCAGCCGTGGGCAAACTATGGCCCGCGGGCCGGATCCGGCCCGTTCGGCTGTTCTATCCGGCCCGCGGAGCAGAAAGAGCAGAGGGTTCTCTTGCTCTCCCCTCTGCTCCTTTACTTCGAATTTATATTAGTTCACACAAACACTCCATCCATGCTTTTGTTCCGGCCCTCCGGTCCAGTTTAAGAACCCATTGTGGCCCTCGAGTCAAAAAGTTTGCCCACCCCGGGTATGAACGCTTCTTTAGTCATAACATGCAAGTGTGACATAGATGTTTGGTCATTTTCTGGATTTTGCAATGCTTCCCTTATATGTAAGATTTTTTAAATTCTTTTTTGTTGTTTCTTTTTAAATAAATCTTTATTCAGATTATTACAATTGTTTCTCTTTTTTCCCACCATAGCTCCCCTCCACCCAGTTCCCACCCCACCTTCTAACCTTACCTCCCCCCCACTGTCCTCATCCATAGGTGTATGATTTTTGTCCAGTCTCTTCCTGAACCCCTCCGTACCCCTTTCCCCCTGAGAATTATCAGTCCACTCCCTTTCTATGCCCTGATTCTATTATATTCACCAGATTATTCTGTTCCTCAGGTTTTTAATTCACTTGATTTTTAGGTTCACTTGTTGATAGATATGTATTTGTTATTCATAATTTTTATCTTTACTTTTTTTCTTCTTCCTCTTCTTTAAGAATACCTTTCAGCATTTCATATAATACTGGTTTGGTGTTGATGAACTCCTTTAGCTTTTTCTTATCTGTGAAGCTCTTTATCTGCTCTTCAATTCTGAATGATAGCTTTGCTGGGTAGAGTAATCTTGGTTGTAGGTTCTTGCTATTCATCACTTTGAAAATTTCTTGCCACTCACGTCTGGCCTGCATAGTTTCTGTTGAGAAATCAGCTGACAATCATATGGGTGCTCCCTTGTAGGTAATTAACTGTTTTTCTCTTGCTGCTTTTAAGATTCTCTCTTTGTCTTTTGCTCTTGGCATTTTAATTATGATGTTTCTTGGTGTGGTCCTCTTTGGATTCCTTCTGTTTGGGGTTCTTTGTGCTTCCTGGATTTGTAAGTCTATTTCTTTCACCAGGTGGGGGAAGTTTTCGGTCATTATTTCTTCAAATAGGTTTTCAGTATCTTGCTCTCTCTCTTCTTCTGGCACCCCCATAATTCTGATGTTGGTACGCTTGAAGTTGTCCCAGAGGCTTCTTACACTATCTTCAACTTTTTGGATTTTTTTTCTTTTTTCATTTTCGGTTGAGTGTTTTTTGCTTCTTTGTATTTCAATTCATTGACTTGATTCTTGTGTTCCTCTAGTCTGTTGTTGGGTCTCTGTATAATATTTTTTATTTCAGTCAGTGTATGTTTAATTTCTAGTTGGTCCTTTTTCATATCTTCAAGGGTCTCGTTATATTTATTGGCCTTTTCTAGGATATTCTTGAAAAGCCTTATAACCGTGGTTTTGAATTCTATATCCAGTCGTTTGTTTTCCTCCATTTCTTTCATTTGTGATCTGTTTCTTTGACGCCACATTTTCACTGCTTCCCTGAGTTGGTAAGGTAGATTTGTGTGCTAGGTTTCCTATATGGCCCAGTGGGTCGACCTCCCCAGTTAACCTGAGGTGGACACTCTTGGTGCACCCCTTTGCGGACTGTGTGTACAGCCTTGTTGTAGTTAAGTCTTGATTGTTGTTGGTATCACTGGGAGAAATTGACCTCCAGGCCAGTTGGCTGTAAGGATCAGCTGTGTCTACGCTGGGAGAAGTTCGGTGCTGGAGACAGCCTTATAGGATTAGACTTGCCAAATTGCAATAGCCTCTGTGCTCAGCTTGGATGCGGTGGAGTCTCAGGGCAAAGCAGACAGTCTTGGCTTCCAGTCAACCTGGTCCTTGCGCCCGCACGTGTGCCACCAGACCTCTGCCTTCCCTGGCTCCCGAGTCTCTGCCCGAGAGTCCAGATTACCCCCACAAGAGCGTGGGCCCCAGGGGCTCGCCTGGAACTGGGATTCAGTGCAGTCAGAACTGGGGCTTAGTGCAGTCAGGAGCTTCTGACTCCCTTCCACTAGGGAAAGCCTGTGGCAACCTCCGCAACCTTTGTGTGCACCGGCACGCGCGCGCCTCCAGTCCTCTGTCTTCCCCGGCTCCCGAGTCTCCATCCGAAAGTCCACATTCCCCCCACCCCGTAAAAGCTTGGGTCCCCAGGGGCTCGCCTGGAACTGGGGTTCAGTGCAGTCAGGACCTTCCGACTCTCTTCTGCTAGGGAAAGCCTGTGGCAACCTCCACAGCCTTTGTGCACACTGGCGTGCGCACCTCCAGACTCCTGGGGCTCCCCCGGGTCTCCGAGTCTCTGGGTTCCTTTCGCTCTACCTGAAAGTCCAGACTCCCCCTGTATGAGCCTGGGTCCACGGGGTTTCGTCCAGGACTGGGGTTCAGTGCAGTCAGAACTGGGGTTCAGTGCGGTCGGGGGCTTCCTTCCCCTCCTGCCAGAGAAAGTCAGCCAGGCTCTCAGCCGCCCTTCCTCTCTGCGTGCCCAAAGACCCTTTGCCGTACCTCCAATTCTCTGTGAGCTTTTCTCTTTCCTTCTAGTTGTAGAATTTTCACTCAGCCAGCTTTCCTGTGGTTCTGAATGGTGTCCGTTCTGTCTTTTAGTTGTAGTTTTGAAATTGTTGTGCGAGGCAGCAGTTTAGGTGCTTACCTATGCCGCCATCTTGGTTTCTCTAGATTTTTTAAAAATATTTTTGTTCATTTCAGAGAGAAAGGAAGACAGAGAGATAGAAACATCAATGATGAAAGAGAATCATTGATCAGCTGCCTTCTGCATGCCCCCTACTGGGGTGGAGCCCGCAACCTGGGCATGTACCCTGACCGAAATCATACCAGGACTTCCTGGTTCATAGGTTGATGCTCAACCACTGAGCCACACCTGTCAGGACAGATTTCTTAACACTTTTAAAACTTTCTGTGCCTCATATATGCATTCTAAGTAAAAATGCACTTTCATTCCTACTTGACATTGTAAATTCTTTTCTCAAAAAGCCTCCCACTCCTGCCACACAAGTGTTTAGGCTTCAGGCACCAAAGAATGTATATCTTTTCCTAACAATTGGTTTCACAAAGGATGAGATATGAAGGAACACGGGAATGAGGTTATAAAGATGGGTAGAAAATACCTTTGAAAGACCCTTTGACACTGAATGGCTGATAGGACAAATTTTGCCTACTACCTGTTATTGAACAAATCACAGCTACAAAGCATCTTTACAGCTATGATTGACTTGATGTTGAATAATTTAAAACACCAATATTTATTTTCCCTAAATCATTTTCTTTAGCACACCTATATTACAAAAATTACATTTTATTATTATTTCTAAGATCATTAAATAAAATTAGTTTCTAAGGTTTTTATTGACTGCTTACACTTTCATAAGATATATTGCATTTATATAAAGAAGAGATTACTAGTAAAGTAAAAATTTTCTGCTGGTTATTGAATAAATTATTCATATTTTACTCTTCCCTATAGAATACTTTTTGATAATGATTAGCATCTGATGGATAATAAGAACAAATTCATAAAACAGTTTATCAAAATATCTAATATAAAAAAAGTTTATAAAAGCCATAGTGGGAAATCAGTAAAGTGTCAGCATATTAAATTTAATTTAGAATAAAACATTAAACTATGATTATTTAGACTAAATAAAAATTTAATTCCAGAGAAATAAACAAAAGACATTCTTATAAACAGTTCAGAAAAAACATAAAACAATTTCAGAAGTCAATATTCAGTTTTAGAAGTGGGTGAAGCAAAGAACACGATTCTAAACAAATAGGTATTCTATATAAAAGCTGTAAATGGCATATACAACATTCTATATTGTATTTTAATATTATATTTAAATTTTAAGTTATATAACAATATAACTAAAGTCAGTTTTCAATGGAAAATGCATTTGTTTCTGTCACTAAATTTCACATAAAACTATCCTTCAGCAATCTAATTTCACTTATAAGTGTGTAATTGTCTCATTTTGAAAATATGTAAAATTGAACTGCTATAAGAAAGAAAAATAAATATATTTCAGCTTTGTAACTTTTAAAAATATATATATATTATTGATTTTACAGAGAGAGAAAGTAAGAGAGAGAGAGAGAGAGAGACATTGATGTGAGAGGAACATCGATGGGCTGCCTCCTGCAGGCCCCCTACTGGGGACTGAGCCCATTCCCTGACTAGGAATTGAACCAGAGACCTCTTGGTGCATGGACTAACGTTCTCAATCCACTGAGCCACACATGCTGGGCCAGCTTTGAAACGTTTACTCCAATATCCCTTTGCTCTTCTAGCCAGAATCAACCTTGCCAACACCTCCATGATTTCTTAGAGACTGGAAACAAGCAATTTATGGGCTGGTAGAAAGAACCCTGAATCCATTTAAAACAGAAAAAGAGAGTATTATAAGACTTACAAAGTGATTCCAGGTCTCCTCTTCCCAAGCCCACTTTATGTCATTTAAAATATTGAGTTGGTTTTCATTAAAAATATGTTGAATGGAGAATGAATCAAACAATATGCTCTTCATCTTTTCTCCACAATTCAACCACTAATTATTAATTTTTGAAATGCCAAAAGTTGTTATAAAATGGATGAAACATAAAATTAAAGATAATAAAAGGTAAGGATTTTATAATCACTCCCGTACAGCCACAGACTGGCCTGGCTTTTCAAAGATAAGAAATTCTATTATGCATTGTGAGAGGAGGGCACCAGAGGTCCCCAGACTTGAAATAAATTGCTATGAGTTTACCAGAGATTACCAACTACATTCATTCACCCTTTGATTAAAGCAAAACAACTTTGTTGATAAGAAATCATAAAGAAAGCAATGTCAGGCATGGAAAATGTTCACATTCTCATTGTTTTACATAACGGGGTTTCTGCCTTCACACAGAATCCTTGCAGATGCCCACACATAATTTGAAATATATCAAATACACTTCAAAGCCAACAAAGAATAAGTGAGGATTTATTGTTTAAATTACAGGACAAACTGAAACAGTTTTCTGCATATTGCTAATAATGCATTCATATATTCTTCATATATAAGGCAAATCTACTTTCTCAGCTCACACACAGAATGATATTTTGCTATTTATAAGTGGATTTATTTAAGAGTATATTGTCTCCCTAATATGTGTGAAGCACCTCTGAATTCAATATATGAAAATCAAACCATAGACCTTGCCTTAAGGATCTTCTTGTCTAATAATTCTGACCTAATGATTGTCATAGATTCAGATTATTGCAATATTTGAGATTTAAACATATCTTTATGATGGCATTAAAAAACAAGAGTAACATCAGTGTTACTGTGGAGAAGCTAAAAGAGAGAAAATATTATGTTTTTTATAAAAATGTATATTTCTATATTTAAAGATGAGAAGCTTGCACTCTTTTTACTATACTAAACTTTCATGCACTCTAATCTAATCAATATTTTATAATAATACAATAAGAAAGAAACAAAAAATAGAGAAAAATATTAAAAGAAGCAAAGTAAAATAACTACCTTCAAAGCATAACTGCATGATTTAAAGTTGACTTCCCAGTTTAGCAAGGTTGCAAGATACAAGTTAACTAGCCAAAAAGGAGAAACAATCCACATATCGATTTAATAGGAAATGGATAAGTAAAATATAGTATATCAATACAATGGAAAGTGACTCATTTAAAAAGAATGACCTAGTGATATATAAAACAACAGGGATGAATCTCAAAATAATTAAGCTGAATAAAATTATCCAGACAAAAAGATTACAGATAGTACAGTTTCTTTTGTATATATTTCTGGAAAATGCAAACATATATATAGTGACAAGAAGTAGATTGGTGGTTGCCTTGGAATAAGTGGGGTATAAAGGGGCAGGAGGGGTGATTGAGCAAACTTTTTGGTCTGATGAATTTGTTCACTCCATGGATTGTAGTGACAGTTTCCTGGAAGTATACATATGCCAAACTTATCAAAATGTAGTTTATTATATATTATTTTTAAATCATACCATAATAAAGATGTCTTTTAAAATAAATTGAGATTATTTCAAAATACTTTCAGCCCTTAGGGAAAAACAGAAGTGGTGAAAGAGATTAAATTTGCTTCTGTTTAATGAAGGAAACATACGCACAAACAGCTGAATTATTGTCCACTTGGGAAGTGCTATGAGAGCAGTGTGAACAAGAGTGTGGATCTCAAGCACAGGAACCTCTGCCTGGGAGAGTTAAGGAAGGAACTACCTGATTTAGTTGGAAATTAGTTAGTATTTTGGTTTCACTTCCTTATGTACCATTCAATTCCTAAAATTGGCAAGTTGAGGACTCAAGACTCCTAATGTACTGAATCTTTCCTGTAGGGTAGGCGATGGTCCTCAGGGCAGTTGGTCCTGCTCCTAGGGGGAGCGTTTTTGAATCTATAAGAGGCCCAGGAGGTTTGCTTTTTAGTGACTGGAGAAGCCCTGTTCACATAGAGCAGGCAGGACTAGAGTTGCCAGATGTCCTGCAATGCCAGGACAGTAAAACATTTATCTGTCTACTATTAGGTGATCACAAACAAAATGCTTCATTTCCTTTATCTTCTACATTCCTAATTTATTTAAACTCCTACCTCATAGGATTGCTATGAAAATTAAATGAGACAATATGTAAAGGTTTTAGCAAAATGCCAGATACATTGTTCACTAAATTTGAGCTATTTGTAGCTATCTTGCAAAATTGAGCTTATTGAAGAAAAAACCATAGAAGGTAAAATGATATGCAGTTCTCACCATGTAACCACCTCTGCCTTGTGAGATGATATATAATTTCAGACTTTCAAATAGCTATAACTTTGAAAAAAATCCATTCCTTTTTTTTAAAAAGCACATCTGAAGGACAATAACAACCTATGATCATGCAAACAAAACAAAAAAGGCATTTCACAAATGGGGATGAATTAGAATTCTCCCATCTTCACAACTGTAATTTAAAGCAAACCTATGCTTACTGATTTATTGGAACATGGAGACTAAAGGTTTTTATGTAATATTCTGTGCTGACATATACATGAATGATTAAGGTAAGAGGGGTTACAGTTTATATGCAACATTATGAAAGTATCAAGATAATTTATATTTGCTATAATATATTTTATACTAGTTTTTATGCTATAGAATAATAAGAAAGAATCTGGTTACCTTTGAAATGACTTATTTTATATCAAGAAACTTATATAAAACATAAAGGAATGACTAAAATCTAGCAATAGTATTGAAAAGAAAAATCCATAAGACACGGAGCACCCTATGTGGAAGTCTAAGCTATTGATATAACATAATGTAAATTTAGGAAGCAAAATCACAAATTCTATTTTGTTCTATGTTGTTAGGTTAGCCTGTCTGCCAGTTGAAACCCAATACAATCTAAATAACACAATTAAGGGCCTAGATTTTCTAGGACTCTCTGGAGTTTAAAGATAGTAGTGTGCTCTTGAACTTGACAGTGTATACCACCATATGCTCATGCAATATATTAATTAATATCTAAGCACACCATGGGTTTGTGCCTAATAGGCACAATATGAATTCAGGTTATTATATTTCTTTGAAAATGACTAAAGGACCCTGCAGAATAAAGAACTGTGTGTAATTTGAAAATAGAGCAAGACTAGGCAGAATGAAGAAATACTTCAAAGAAGAGGCTTTAAATTCTAGGGTAAAATGAGACTCACTTGTGTAATGCAGGAAAGGGAATGGAAAATGATCATTCTTTCCCTTGAATTTTTTATTCCTAATATAGCAAAATGCATTAATTAATCTTTTTCTTCAGTTTATAACTACAAACATACAAAGGGTATATGCTTAAATAAATAAACATTCTTTCTAGAGAATGGCCCATTTATTTTAAATTATTTTGTAGACAATTTAACTGTAATATAGTAACCACTATACTGTCTTTAAATTGAATTAATTTAATGGCTAGCCATCATGATTCAGGCATTTAACCAAATCTTAGATGACTACTTGATTAAACTTAATACAGATTTAATAATTCATTTGAATTATTGAAAATTTGTAGCTTTATTTGACCACAAATTATATATTCAAAATATATCTCAGCATATGGAGAACTCTGATGAGTATTCTGTAAATTACATGTAAGTTAGTTTTTTACAGATACAATTTAAATTAATATATTTTATGATTATGTTAAAATTTTATATTTTAATTAAAAGAACAGCAAAACAGAAAAATAAAAGACTAAACATGCAATAGTAAAAAGTATTGATCATTCTAGCACATAGATGACAGTTACTTGAAGATTCATTAAAATATATACTTCCCACTTTTGTATATAGTTTTAAAAATTCCATAATGAGAACTTTAAAAGATTAATGATGGGCTCAAATAAAACAAGCAATATAACTTAAAAAGCTTATAAATGTATAGGAGTTTACGGTTAAATTACCATAATACAGTTACTAGACTATATAAAATATTCTAAATTTTCTGTTCAATATACGGTAGTGTATTTGCCTCCATACTTTAGATAGGTATTCTGGTATAAATACCTTCTATTTAAATAATATGTACTAGTATGCCTTTAAATTATAATTCTAAAGAATAAAAGAAGCAATTGATTCTTGATACACTATACAGGAAAATTGAAAGCACTTGTCATCCTTTTTTTTATTCTCAAATAATATTTTAAAAAATTGTCTTACACATTTTGTCAAGGTCATTACCAAAATGGAGTATTTGCTATAAAAAATAAAAAACATTAAACTCTACTCAGTCTCATTTTTGCTATATTTTCACAAAGAAATATTTTTACTAATTAATGTTTATTCTCTAATTAAATATCATTTTTCTACAAATAGGTGACAGTTTTGTCCTGAGTGTATGTTGTTAGTTAAAATATTAGATTCATGCATGCATTCATACATACATTGATATTATCAAAACTCACTTTGTGTAATTTGACAATGCTCCTTGAGAATTATTGAATTTTGACTAGTACTAGTGCTATGAAAGTGTAAATAATTTCTTCTTATATATTTTTTAATTTAAATTACTTATTGTTTATAGTATTATGTGAGTCTCCTTTTCCCTCATTAACCTCTCCACAGCCACTCCCAACACCCAGAACATGCCGTCACCCTCCTACTGTCTGTATCCATTGGTTATTCTTATATGCATGCATACAAGTCCTTTGGTTGATCTCTTACTTCACTGCCTTGCTCCCACCTTCCCTCAGACTGTTGGACAGTCTGTTCAATGCTTCTATGTCTCTGGTTCTATTTTTGTTCATCAGTTTATGTTGTTCATTATATTCCACAAATGAGTGAGATCATGTGATATTTATCTTTCTCTGACTGGCTTATTTCGCTTAGCATAATGCTCTCCAATTCCATCCATGCTTTTGCAAATGGCAAGAATTCCTCCTTTTTTACAGCAGCATAGTATTCCATTGTGTAGATGTACCACAGTTTTCTAATACACTCATCTGCTGATGGGCACTTAGGCTGTTTCTAAATCTTAGCTATGGTAAATTGTGCTGCTATGAACATAGGGGTGCATATATCCTTTCTGATTGGTGTTTCTAGTTTCTTGGGATACATCCCTAAAAGTGGGATTACTAGGTCAAATGGAAGTTCCATTTTTAATTTTTGAGGAAACTCCATACTGTTTTCCACAGTGGCTGCACCAGCCTGTATTCCCACCAGCAGTGCGGGAGAGTTCCTTTTTCTCCATATCCTCCCCAGCACTTGTCGTTGATTTGTTGATGATAGCCATTCTGACAGGTGTGAGAGAGGATGATATTAACAAGTGGAAGAATATACCATGTTCATAGATTGGTAAAATCAACATCATTAAAATGTCCATATTACCCAAAGCAATCTATAGATTCAATGCAATCCCCATTAAAATACCAATGGCATATTTCACAGACCTAGAACAAACTCTCCAAAAATTCATCTGGATTTAAAAAAAGACTCTGAATAATTGCAGTAATCTTGAGAAAGAACAACAAAGTTGCAGGAATCACAATAACAGATATCAAGATATATTACAAAGCCACTGTTCTCAAAACTGCCTGGTACTGGCAGAAGAACAGACAAATAGACCAATTTAACCAAATAGAGAACCCAGAAATCAACCCAAGCCATTATGCTCAATTAATATTTGACAAAAAAGTAAAGAACATACAATGGAGTCAAGACAGTCTCTTCAATAAATGGCATTGGGAAAATTGGACAGATACCTGCAAAAAAAAAAAAAAAAAAAGAAAAGAAACTAGACCACCAACTTACCCCGTACAAAAAAATAAACTCAAAGTGGATAAAGCACTTAAACATCAGTGGGAAACCATAACAATCTTAGAAGGATCCATAGGCAGCAAAATAGCAGACATATGTCGCAGCAATATCTTTACTGATACAACTCTTAGGACAATGAAAACTAAGGAGAAAATAAACAAATGGGACTACATCAAAATAAAAAGCTTCTGCACAGCAAAAGAAACCATCAACAAAACAAGAAAGCCCACTGCATGGGAGAACATATTTGCCAATATTATATCTGAGAAGGGCCTAATCTCAAAAATTTATAGGGAACTCATACAACTTAACAAAAGGAAGATAAACAATCCAATCAAAAACTGGGCAAAGTACCGAAATAGACACTTTTTGAAAGAGGACATACAGAAGGCCAAGAGACATATGAAAACATGCTCAAACTTACTAATCACCTGAGAGATGCAAATCAAAATGACAATGAGGTACCATCTTCTTATATCTTAAATCCAACTTTGCTATTTGCTTCTATGCTACCTCCAAAATATTAATTAGGTCATGGTCTATAACACCCATGAAAAATGCATAAGTTACCATGGCATATTTTGAAAAAAAAAAAAAGATGACTTAACATAGCTCTAAATATTTATCTTGGACCCTTAATTTTAAAATGTGATAAAGTATGCTGTAAAATAACTCTTAAAAAATAGAAATATAACAGTAGATTAGTTAAGCATGGTAGCAAGCTCCTAAATTATTTGTCAAAATTTAAGAAATAAAAGTTTTAGTAATCAAGTGTGCAATTAAAAAATATAGTAGTCTTCCTGTGCCAAAACCATGAGAACATGTTTTTATGCTTTCATTAATATTTCTTAATTTTTCTTTTCAAGAGACAATAGTTTTCGTTGTAGAAACTGAACTGGCCTAATACTTTTTTGAAGTATCAATCTCTTCATCTAATAAATTTTGGTGCATCTCTGTTAACTTTTTTAAAAGGAATCATTTGTATTTTTGCAACCATCATTAAAGAAAATTTACCTAATATTGATATTCATAGAATACAAAAAAAATACTGAAAACTTTTCTTTATAATTTGATTCTGTCTCATAACTCTTGAAAGTGCCTTAATATTCAATCTAAATTTCACTGGGACAAACTAAATCTCCTTGTTCAAATTCCATTGGAAAATAGCAGACCATAATACACATATTTCTAGAAATATATGAATGTGAAGTAGAAGCAAATGAGAAAATTTAGGTACAGATTGTTGACCTTTTTCCCTGAATAAAAATAAACTGCCAATTGAGTATTACAGCATCTCAAGAAACCATGGCAAAAGGAATAAAGAAGATGCTGAATTAGAAATTCTCATATAACAACATTGGACAACATTGATATTGTCATTTGTCAAGAGGATGATAGTAAGAGTATATATGAACTATATGAATAAATATTCTAGTCTGTATATCTGGTTAGTCTTAAAACACACACACACACACACACACACACACAAAACACAAATACTTGATCTGCTCTTTAATTTGTCCTTTTGTTTAGCAATTATTCACTGAGAACATGTTCTGCCTGGACCCTTGGGCTAGAGGTGCTGGGAAGGAGGTTGGGAGAATAGATGAGACAAGCCTGTGGCTGACACAGTGCCTGAGGATGAGTAGTCCCCATAGAATGGCTCTTAAATGGAACGAGACAACTCCAATAAAGGTGCTATAAACAAAATATGAAAAGGTCAGAAACTCTTTCTTGGCTGCTGACTGCAGTGCTTGGGGAAGGAATCAAGCACTTGGGTTGGCTTTGAAGGACAGGAGTGCATATTGCCTGTCTGGTGAGGTGGCGGACATGTCACCTGTGAACAGTAACTTCACAGGAAGCAAAATATAACCTTTTTTTTTTTTTTTTTGGTAGACTCAAAGCAGCTCTCTCTCTTATTTCCCAATACATTGATTCAAGAAAGGAAGGGCCTCCCCAGTATAAATAAACATTTTAGTTTTAAGAGTAGGCATATTTTTTTTTACTAGATTTATGACACACTATCTTACTTTAGTTATCAGTGATCAACTAAGAAATTGAAATAAATTTAAACCAGCACTAATGATGGCCAATCTCATTGAAATGTCCAGGTAAAAACTGACAGCCATTCCTACTTAGCTATTTAACACATCCTTGAGAAACTTTGTCTCTGACCAGGGAAACAAGACTAAATTACATGCCTAAGGTACTCAAGTAAATCCACATGTAATCTTTAGATTAAAACAGATTATAAATGTAGTAGATGTTCAAATGAAAAAATATATCTAAATTAGAAAGTTGTAGATAAAAGTAGAAAAGTCTTGCAAAATTCTAGTCACTTATCTAACATTTCTGTAATCTGGTATGATGACTAAGTAAAGGGAATCACATTCTTCTCTGTGTATTGGTTGGTACACCAGGCCCCAATGTATTTGGGCACTTTAATAGTCAAAACACTATTCTTTTACGATAAACATTTTTTAAGGATTCATGATAATACCACATCTTCGTTTTTTATCTGATTAGTATAATGTAATATCAAAAAGGTTAAGGTGAAAATCAGAGTATGTGTTTCAATTCTGACTATATTTAAAAATCAAATAAAATATGCCTATAATATCAGGCTTGTATTATCTGTATTACTTCTGCTCTGCATCCTATCTAATAAAGAGGTAATATACTAATTGGCCCTCATGCCATCGCAAAGATGGCGGTGCCCACAGCCAATAAGGAGGGGATATGCTAATTGACTGCCACGCCCTCAAAGATGGCGGCGCCCACAGCCACAAGATGGCAGTTCCCAGTCCACTCAGCCCCACCAGGGCACCTGCCTCTGGAGTCCCCCAGTCCCCTCAGCCCCCCAGCTGCCCAGGGCTAGCCTGAGGTGCAGGCAAGCCTCAGAGGCTCAGGAAACGAGGGCCGGCCAAGGCTTGTGCTGCCAGCAGTGGCAGCAGCAGAGGTATGATGAGGGCGTCGCCTTCCCCTGAGGGCTCCCAGACTCTGAGAAGGGGCAGGCCTGGCTGAGGGACCCCCCTCCAGGGCATGAATTTTCATGCACCAGGCCTCTAGTTAGAATATAATTGAGAATTAGTATAAATTATTACAAGATAGAAGTGTCTTCATTTATCATTGTCTATTTTTCTCTCCATGCATATGTCTTTTTCCAGAAATTTATAAACCCTCTATTAAAAGCCCTTCAACCAAATTGAATTGAATAAATCATCTATAAATTTGATAAAAAATGTGATACAACTGCTTTTTTGCTTTAATGTAAAAAAAACCCAAAACAACACTTGTTTTTGTAGCATCAATTATATTAGAAATGGTGCCAAAATGAAAGTTTTGTAATATACTGTGTATCTGCAATGGCTCATATGCGAATCCTATATCTTCAATACTGTGTTGGAATTCACAGGTGACTGAAATTAAACACATAGCATCAATTTTCATAAAAAGCAATCTGTTACAACCACTTTCAGACTCAGATATAGTACTATGTGAGATACATCTCTATCTCAGTCATCTTTTAATACTATAGGAGCAGTATTTTAATCTAAATTATCTGAAATAAATTTTAGTAAATTACTTAAATGTGTGAATGGAAAACTCTATGCAATTTTGAGTCACTGCAGTAAAATAATAATTTCAGAAAACAGGAAATAAATCTTAACCACTGTCTAGAAATCTCAAATGTAAAATGTAAAGAGAAATCACATCAGTTTTGTGTCCTGAAAAACATGTTTGTTTTTATACCACACATTTTAGGCAATGAAATGAATCAAACATTAAGTGACTATTCAGTAAGTATTTTTAAATTGATTTAGATTTATAATTTTCAAGGAAGAAATTAGATAGATGTGTGACAATGCATTTCTAGGCTTCAGGAAATCTGTTTGGTCAAAGTTGTATTGGATGTAGCAATTTTCCATTTGTTCCTCCTGACACTCGTGGTTGATATTGCTAATTGATTGTAGCATTCTTTCATAAAGAGTATATATTTGACCTTAGAATCATTTTTAATGTAGCATTTTGGTCAGTTATTGTGAAACAATGAGAACTGGCACTCAATATGAAAACCATCTTCCATGCTTAGCCTGGAGCTAAAGAAATATGAATGGTCAAGGGAGAATACAATATTTAAGAGAGACCAGAGGTCTTTCAAAGCCTGATTTTGTAATGGTACAACTTGCAGGTCAGCTTTCTGTTAATCCTGCTACCTAAGGATATTTGTCAATGCACATGACAGTAGTGAGTAGAGATATTCCCATAAGAGAGATGAGTCGTGGCCTCATTTCAACAGAGCACACTGCTCTTTTCCCATTGAGAGTAAGTATAATATCTGCAACAAATGCACAAGCACAGACACATGCAAACATATACTTTTTTTTTTTTTTTTACTTTACTCCACATTTGCAGATAACCTAAACTGTGAATCTATTTTTCTTCCCTAATATCATGTCTTAGGCAGAAGCCACATCCATATAACCCAGAAAGACAGTGAATACTGTTGAGTAATATGAAATCCAGGATAAGCTACTTCTATGGATTTGGAGGCTGCTGACATTTTAGTTATAGATTCACTTTTCAGATATAAAAGTAGAAAAATAGTTCAAGTTCTAAAACAAATGACAAGTAGCTTCTGGGAAGTCTCTCGGATACTTATTTAAAGATAGCAATACTTCACCTCAACCCCACTTAAGAAAAGTGGTTAAATAAAAGGAGTAAAGGGTCAAGTATAGACCTCTGAGGAGAAAAAAAAGAGTCACAAGGAATCAGAGAAGAGCATGTCAAAAAGGTGGATAGGAAAATAACTACAGAGTAAAATATCATATAATTCTAGGAACATAGATTATTTCAAGAAATAATGGTGGATCAAGGTAATGCCAGAAATTATTTACATTTTTACACTGGGAATATTAAAACATATTTAAAAATAAATATATAACATTACTGGGAAATAAAAAAATGTCTGAAAATGATCAACATCATTAAGAAATTCCCCCAAATTAAAAAAAAAAATACACATATGTAATTAGACTAAAGGGAGGAGTCAAACTCATCTGGCCAAAGGTTATTGCAAAATATGAGTGGTTCCAAGGATACTGCACTCTCAGGGCAACAAAAATAGAGAACAAACTAGGGAGGTGGGTGAGTATTAGATATATAAAATCAGCTATTACATTGGTGATGATTAATCCTCTCTGTCAATTTAGAAGATGGTTTTGGATGAGATTAACATTTAAATCAGTGAATTTTGAGTAAGCAGAAGGCCCTCTATAAGGTGAGTGGGCCTCATACACTCAGATGAAGACCTGAATAGAATTAAAGGCCTCCTCTCCCCTGAGCAAGAGAAAATTCTCCTGCAGATACTGGTTGTCTATTGCCTATCAGACTGAAACTGTGCCAACAGCTCTCTTGATTATTCAGCCTAGCACCTCCTCTGTTTGTCTCTCTGTCTCTGTTTCATATATATATATATATATATATATATATATATATATATATATATGAGGCCTAGTGCATGAAATTCATGCACAGGGGGTGTGTCCCTCAGCCCAGCCTGCACCCTCTCCAATCTAGTACCCCTCGAGGGATGTCTGACTGCCTGATCCTACCAGGATCAGGCCTAAATGAGCAGTCAGACATCGATCTCACAATCCAGGACTGCTGGCTCCCAACTACTCGCCTGCCTGCCTGCCTTCCTTATTGCCCCTAACTGCTTCTGCCTGTCAGCCTGATCACCCCTAACCACTCCCCTGACTGCCTGATTGTCCCTAACTTCCCTCCCCTGCCGGCCTGGTCACCCCTAATGTCCTCCCCTGCAGACCTGGTCCCACCAACTGCCCTCCCCTGTAGGCCTGGGTCCCCCTCAACTGCCCTTTCCTGCAGGCCCAGTTGCCCCCAACTTCCCTCCTCTGCTGGCCTGGTCACCCCTAACTGCCCTCCTCTGAAGGCTTAATTGCCCCCAACTGCCCTCCCTTGCAGGCCTGGTTTCCCCCAACTGCCCTCCCTGCTGGCCTGGTCAACCACAACTGCCCTCCCTTGCAGGCCTGGTCCCTCCCAACTGCCCTCCCCTGCCGGCCATCTTGTGGCAGCCATCTTGTGTCCAAATGGGGGCAGCCATCTTTGACCATATGGGGGCAGCCATCTTGTGTGTTGGAGTGATGGTCAATTTGTATACTACTCTTTTATTAGATAGGATAGAAGCCTGGTGCACGGGTGGGGGCCAGCTGGTTTGCTCTGAAGGGTGTCCTGGATCAGGGTGGGGGTTCCCTTGGGGCATGGGGCATCCTGGGCGAGGGGCCTATGGTGGTTTGCAGGCCGGCTATGCCCCCCAGTGACCCAAGCAGAGGCCCTGGTATCTGGGATTTATTTATCTTCTATAATTGAAATTTTGTAGCCTTGAGCAGAGGCCAGGGCAGGCCAGGAAGTTTGGCTTCCTCCATCGCCAGGGGCAACCCAAGACTCCTGCTTGCTTCATCTCTGTGGCTGCTGCCATTTTGGTTGGGATTTATTTATCTTCTATAATTGAAACTTGTAGCCTTGAGCGTAGGCCAGGGCCGGCCAGGAAGCTTGGCTTCCTCTGTTGCCAGGGAAACCCAAGCCTCCTGCTTGCTCTATGGCCACAGCCATCTTGGTTGGGTTAATTCACATACTCACTCCTGATTGGCTTGTGGGCATGGCTTCTGGGTGTAAGGGAGGTATGGTCAATTTGCATGTTTCTCTTTTATTAGTGTGTGTGTGTGTGTGTGTATATATATATATATATATATATATATATATATATATATATATAATCTTACTGATGAATCTTCTGAATTGGTTCTAGGGCTTCTGGAATTGGCTCTCTTATCTGATTAGATTTAAAGACACTAATTACTCTATTTCCATAATTAAAGAGATCTGAGAGTGCATGAAATCATCTGGCTATAGAGATATGCAGGATATCAACATTGGGTACTCCTAATCAATTATTTACAAGAAGGAAAGATCTGGGTGACCATACATATGATACTTTCAAACATCTTTGTCACATTTAAGAGTATTAAGTTATCGGTGGGTTTCTCCTAATGTCACTGAACAAAGTGAAGAAGAAAAAAGATAAACTCAGGAATTTCAATTCCATTAAGCACCACATAAATAACCTGAAATCTTCTATGTCTACTATAAAAAAAGTCCTTTATCTGCTGCATCTATAGTGATAATATTGATGAAAACCAAATCTAGAATCTCATCATGCCAGTGGGAGAATTACAACTAAATTATATTTTATCTTCCCAGGATGTCTACTGTTAAAGTGAGAGTAATGATTAGGAAAGAATGATATCCTGAAAGTTGAAATGGGAACACCCTGATAAACCTAGAAACATTGAGCCCTGAAATTCTGATGATTCTTTTCCAATAGAAATAATCTCTACCCCTAGTAAAAGCAGCGTCCCTGTCCCCCATGGAAGTAGCCTCCACACCAGCCGTGGGCAAACTACGGCCCGCGGGCCGGATCCAGCCCATTCGGCTGTTCTATCCCGCCCACGGAGCTGAAAGAGCTGAGGGTTCTCTTGCTCTCCCCTCCGCTCCTTTACTTTGAATTTATATTAGTTCACACAAAGACTCCATCCATGCTTTTGTTCCAGTCCTCCTGTCCAGTTTAAGAACCCATTGTGGCCCTTGAGTCAAAAAGTTTGCCCACCCCTGCTCCACACTTTCATCTGAGAAGAGTTACCTTGCATTGCCTGAGGAAACTACAATGCCCTCCTTGAGGTAGTTGCCTTGTAAGAGAGTGTTGATTCTTCTCAAGACCCACCTCACTACCTCTTTTTGCTTCTAGCCTCAAGTCATAACAGGCCTTTAAAATTAGGAACATAGTGTGATTATGGGAAAGTTTGCTACACCCCAAAAAAACTACTTGAATTTTCAAATCTGTACAGACAAAAATCCAAGGAATCCATTTGAAATGGCTATGAAGGGTGTGTGATAATGGTGGAAGGAACATTAAGATGGATCTGGCTGAATTTATTGATATGGGTTCACTAAGTATAGATTCTGTCTTTAATGTTGTAACCCAAGGAGTTAGAAAGGTCTCTACCTGTTTGGCTGGTTGGTAGATTCATTGGATGGATGGTTAAAACTTGAATAAATGGTGGCTCACTATTTGTGACATAGAAATGGCCACTCTCCCTTGGTTTAATGTAGACAAGGAAATTCAAAGGCTATGGACCTTGTAACGTAAATGTGTATTTATCATTTGATCTATTTAATTACATGGGTGGATCCAGAAGACATATCTTTCAGCATGACTGTGAGAAATGAATTTGTGAGGGGAGCCACGGCATCATTAAAGTACTCTGTGATCCCTACTATCATTTGACAAAGAAAAAAAAAAAATCCTGGGCCCAGTTTATGGATGATGTTGCACAATATGCTGGCACCTGCAAGTGGACAGTTGCAGCACTACAGTCCCTTTCTGGGATCACTGGGACATCCCAGAGGGATAGCAGTGAAGGAAAATCCTCCCCATGGTATGAACTCAAGAGATGCACTTAGTTTTTCTTGAAAGGAAATATGGTTAGATGTGCAATTAATTACATACCAATTCAAAGGCGATGGACAATGGTTTGGCTGGAATGGTCAGGGAGTAGAAGGAATGTGATTAGAAAATTGGTGACAAGGAAATCTGGGGGATAAATATATTAATAAATATCTCTAAATGGGTAAAAAACCTGAAGGTATTTGTGTCCCTTTTCAATTAATACCACAGAGTGAACTCAGCAGAGAAAATTGTTAATAATTAAATGGATAGATGACCTGTTCTGTAGATACTAATCAGCCTCTTTTCCCAGCCACCCTACCAATGCACAATGAGCTCAATAACAAATATGGTAGATATTGATCCCACTATATTAATAATCACTTTTTCCATGTGTAGGCTGAAAAAATGAATTGCAAATTAAACTCTGTGAATTGTCAGAAACCAGCTGGTCTAAATGAACCAATTAAAAGACAGATTTTGACAGAGTGGATCTACAAGAAACTCACTTTAAATATAATGATACATATAGATTAAAAGTAAATTAATGAAAAAAATGTACCCCACTAACACTAATGAAAAGAAAGTAGGAGTAGCTTTGATAATATCTGACACAGCAGACTGCAAAACAGAGAAAGTTATCAAGGATAAAAAAGGGCATTATGTAATGATAAAGGGATCAATTCTCCAAAAGGATATAACACCCTATAATATGTATGCACTTAACAACAGAAGATCAAACTAAGTATGTGACTCCAAAAACAAATAATAGAATTGCAAGGAAAAATGATGAATTCATGATCATAGTTAGAGCATTCAACACCCCTCTATCACAAATGCACATACCCAATAGGCAGAATATTAGTAAGGACATAGTTAAGCTCAATGCCATCAACAATCGGACATAATTGAGAACTATAGACTAATTCATCCAATAACAAAAGAATACATATTCTTCTGAAGCTTACATAAACATTCACTAAGATAGTTCACATTCTGGGCCATAAAACACACATTAACAAATTTAAAAGAACTGAAATCATACAATGTCTGTTCTCAGATGACAATGGTATTGAATTAGAAATCAATAACAGAAAAACAATTTGATAATCCCCAAATACATAAAGATTAAACATATACTTCCAAATAATACATGGCTCAAAGAAAAAAGTTTGAGACATTATAAAATATTTTGAACTAAATAAAAATGAAAATTACATCTTATCAAAATTTGTGGGATGCAGCAAAAGCATTGAATGCATGTATTAGAAAATAAGAAAATTTCAAAATTGAAAATTTAAGTTTCTATCTTAGAAAACTAACAAAGAAGAGCAAGTTAAAAGCAAAGCAAGCAGAAGAGAAGAAATAATAAGTATTAGAGCCAATGACAGAAATTGAAAATAGTAAATCAATAGAGAAAATCAATGAAACCAAAGCTGGTTTGTTAGAAAGATCAATAAATTCAATAAGCCAGAAGTCAGTAAGCCATGATTCCTTGACTAAGTAAAAATAGGCAAGTTTTATATATATATATATATATATATATATATATATATATATATATATAACTTTAAAAGTTGTTATAATTTAATATTGATTGTGCTGCTTATACTTATTTTTTGTTAAAGCTATTTATAACTCTGTTTCAAAGTATATGTTTTGAATATATGTACTTGTTGGCAAGTAAACTTGGTTTGGGGACTGTGGGATTTCTGCAAATGTGTGGGGAGATAATGGAATTAATTATTAGTGTTCAGAAGAAACATCATTTTAAATTATAGCCAGGGGAAATATTTGTGTAAAAATTACAAAATGCTAAAACACACTGTTTATTATATTCAGGATAATTCATATTTTAATAGAGTGATTGCTATTGTCCCTGATAATTAAATTATGGTGTTATTATTAATTGGTTCTTAAATCACAATTTAAAGCCTGGCTGGAATCTTGCTTGCTGACATACAATGAAGGAGGGTACATGATATGGAAGCTAGCCAAAAGAGAGGTATAAAAAAAGCTATTCTCTAAAGTTAAGATTAGATTTTTAACAAAATATTTCTCCCTGGTGGTGTCATTTTAGAATTTTGGTTTGAGACCATAACTTTGGAGCTGAAAAAGTGATTCAGAGGGTTCACATTGTATAATTAAAAGTTTTTTGTTTTTTGTGTTTTTTTTGCATATAATTTCAAATGAAAATTTTCATTAATGGAATATTGATTAATCACAGTTATCCTTCTAAACCAAAACTCAAAAGGTGGTAGATATGACTATATAATAGAATTAAGTAATATATACATACATACATATATATATATATATATATATATATCCTACCTAATAAAATAGTAATATGCAAATTGATCATCACTCCAACACACAAAATGGCTGCCTCCATGTGGACACAAGATGGCCGCTACAACATGGCCAGCAGGGGAGGGCAGTTGTGGGTGATCAGGCCAGCAAGGGAGGGCTGTTGGGAGGGACCAGGCCTGCAAGGGAGGACAGTTGGGGGTGACCAGGCCTGCAGGGGAGGGCAGTTAGGTGTGACCAGGCCTGCAGAGGAGGGCAGTTGGGGGGGACCAGGCCTGCAGGGGAGGGCAGTTGGGGCTGACCAGGCCTGCAGAGGAGGGCAGTTGGGGGGGACCAGGCCTGCAGGGGAGGGCAGTTGGGGGTGACCAGGCCTGCAGGGGAGGGCAGTTAGGTGTGACCAGGCCTGTAAGGGAGGGCAGTTGGGGGCGACCATGCCTGCAGGGATCCCATTGTGCCTAAACGGGCAGTCGGACATGCCTTGAGACGTCCCAGATTGGAGAGGGTGCAGGCTGGGTTGAGGGACACAACCCCCCCGTGCATGAATTTCGTGCACCTGGCCTCTAGTGCGTGCGTGTGTGTGTGTGTGTGTGTGTGTGTGTGTGTGTGTGTATTTGTAAAAATATCTGATTCCATATATTAGGCTGGAAATTTAATTAAAAACTAAACTCTTTGGGAATTGTCAGATACCAGATAATTACACAAATAATTGGGGTTACAAGAAGTAGTAGTACAAAACAAAAAGACAACTCATTTTGCGATTATAACTATTTGGCCTTTTAAAAAATAATAATAATGACAGTCAATTAGATTAAATTGATGATATATAAACAGCCATCAATCAATATTGATGACAAAAAGACAAAAGAAACATGGTGTTGAAGAGTATTTTAACAGATATGAGTTCCTAGTTATCAATAATAAATGCTATGTATTGATCAATCAAAATTATACAAATAATTTATATTTATATACACTGCATGGAATTATGATATGATTAGATAATACTTTAAATATTTGCATGTATGCATATAATATTTAAAATAAATATATCTTGAGACACAATGTGTGGTATACATTGGGCATGAAGAAAATGTAGAAAATAGAAAATTAGGATTTTTTTAAAAAAGGAAAATGAGACATTTAGACAGATTTATAAAAGTAGGAGAGCCACCCTACCAGCGTGGCTCAGTAGTTGAGCATCGACCTATGAACCAAGAAGTCACGGTTCTATTCCCGGTCAGGGCACATGCCTGGGTTGCTGGTCTTCATCCCCAGTGTGGGGCATGTAGGAGGCATCGATCAATGATTCTCTCTCATTATTGATGTTTCTATCTTTTTTTCCCTTTCTGTCCTCTCTGAAATCAATAAAAAAATCAATAAAAATATAAAAGTAGGAGACCCTGGCTGGCTCAGTTGGTTGGAGAGTCCTCCTGTACACCAAATGGTTGTGGGTTTGATTCCTGGCCAGGGCACATACCTAGGTTGTGGTTTGATCACTGTCAAGGCATGTATGGAAGCACTGATCCATGTTTCTCTCTCGCGTAGATCTCTCTCTCTCTCTCTCTCTCTCTCTCTCTCTCTCTCTCTCTCTCTCTCTCTCTTTCTTCCTGTGTAAAAAATTAACCCTGGCCAGTGTTCTCAGTGATTAGAGTGTGGGCCCGCACATAAAAGGGTCACCAGTTTGATTATTGGTCAAGAGCATGTACCTGGGTTGATGGCCTCCTTTCCACACTCTTTAAAAAATCTGTGGGAAAAATATCCTTGGTTGAAGATTAACAACAACAACAAAATTAAATAAAAGATAAATAAATAAATGTTAGAGAAAAGTAAGATTTTACTAATCTTGTTATGAAAGAGGTGGGATTAGTTTGATATTACTAATAAAAAGTATAGATTCTTAAGACACTGAATTCAGGTTTCTCAAGCAAGATCTTATAGAAAAAAACCATCAACAACACAAAGGTAGACTCAGAGTGAATTTTTGCAAAAGCTAAAAGAGAATGAGTTAAACAAAACATTGATATGGGAATTTTGGACTGGAAGCGCGGGATGTTCCCCTGGGCAGGATGGCTTCCCAGGCTCTTGTTCGGTGGAGTTGAAGAATGAAACCACAGAGGAAAGGTGATATAGCAAAGGTGGAAATTCATTGAGAAACAAGCACAGACTCCCACATGAGGAGGGGAAAAGAGTCCCACTGAGTTCCTTTTTCCCATGGTTTATGAAGGCTGCAGATTTTTGTGCCTTGCTGTCCCCTCTGGTCACTATTCCCTTAGATTGGTTACCATAGTGACAAGCATGTCAAACTCGCAGCCTGTGGGCCACATGCCATGAGTTTGACATGCTTGCTATTGCAACTCCTGAGCTTAAGCCTCACATGAAGTACCTGAAGTGCCCTCCTTCTTCTTCCTTATTGTTCTCCTATTCCCTCTGGACTTTCTTCCTCCTTTCCTTTATTTTGTAAATATAGACCTTTTGCTACTCCCAGCTCCCTTGTCTTAAGGAAATGTACCCTTTTGCAGCTCTATAACCCTGTGCCTTTTTCATGGACCCTTTAATTTTTAAAAATTTCCTAAACCCGCCTATTTCACCCCTAAAAACTCCTTTCAACACAAGATGGATAAAAACCCATCTTTAGTTTTTTTATTTTTATTTTTTAATCCTCACCCATGGATATGCTTTATTGATTTGAGAGAGAGAGAGAGAAAGGAAGAGGAAGAGAGAGAGAAACATCTATGTGAGGAACTTCGATGTACTCACTCTGATTGGGGCTCAGACCCACTACCTGGGTATGTGCCCTGACTGGCAATTGAACCCGTGACCTTGTGCTGTACAGAGAATTCTCCAACCAATTGAGTTACACAGGCCAAGGCAATCTTTAGTTTTAACTCGAGAAGTGGAATTGAACATTCACATTTCTTTCTATTATGTAAGTCAAATTCATTTTTAAATTTTGAAGGTGATCATTCTCATAGCCAATTCCGGACCCATTTAAATTTATTTTCTTCTATTTTAAAAACATCCTAAATTCTTCCTTATGATACCAAATTTTTGGTCTGGAACCCAGATTCTTTGTTCACTGGAATCTAATAATGAATCCACGGACAGAAAGTGGTATAGCAAAGATGGAGATTTATTGAAGAACAAGTACAGACTCCCACAGGGGGAAGGGGAAGAGTCCCACAGAATGGACTCCCAAGTAGGGATGGGGAGAAGGATCCCACAGAATGAACTCCCATGTGGGGAGGGGGAGAAGGGTCCTACTGGGTTCTTCTTCCCAATGGCTTATAAAGGCTGCAAATCCTGGTGCCTTGACATCCCCTATGATTGGTCACTATTTCCTTAGACTGGTTACTATAGAAACTCCTGGGCTCACAGGTTGAACCTCACCTGGGACATGTCCCCACCTGGGACATGTCCCAGGTGAGGTTCTCCCCCGCCCTCCATCCTTCTGAATGAAGGGCTTCCTTCTCTTTATTTTGTAAATGTGACCTTTCTTGGCTACTTCCAGTTCCCTTGTCTTATGTAAATATGCCTGTTGCTGCCTCCTTGTCTTCTGGAAATGTAACTGCACCTGGCTTCCTTGTGTTATGGAAATGTACCTTCTCCCAGTCTGCAGCCCCGTGCTTTCCACGGACCCCAATTCTAAAAAAATCCCTAAGCTGCTTATATCCCCCTAAAATTCCTGCTCACTTACAATATTTAAGGCATTTAACATGAATTGTTCATATCAACTAGTAGAATATATATATTTCTTAAAACTAAAAACTTTAAAAATATAGTTGTTTAGCCAAATAGAAATATATTTTTTCTTCCATCTAGAAGTCCAGAATACAGTCAGTGGAAGCTGGTAGGATGGCTGCACAGCCCTTTTGCTTTCTATAGGCGGCATAGGTTTTATTTTCTGCTGCACTCTCCTGGTGCAAGGCTTCCATCCTAAAGTGTAGTTCATAAGTAAAGATGGCTGCTCAAGCTCCCACTGTGCTGAGAAGGCTAAAAAGGGCTAATTCCAGGATAACCCTGATATTCGGGGCTAGTGATCTGAATCCAAGCCAGCAAGCTCAATGTACATTCCTGATAACCTATAATTAAGTCTCTCTCTCCTTCCCAGATACTGGTCTTGCAGAATCTGTTACTGTGAACAGTGCACTGCCCGGAGGGAGGGTTATTAACGCTAGCGGCCAGGCCAGACCATCAGATATGGCCTGGAGATCCCCTACACCTGGGGGCCTTCTTGCAAGGCCTGAGAAAAGGACCGGAAGCATAATCCATGTTTGTGGGATAAAGATCACAGGGAGGGAGATATAAAGGAAAGCCCCATGCGTGTTCCTTCACTCAGATTTGGAAGGCTGTTCCCTGAGTCCGCTGGCGTATTAAACAGTGTCCCTCCTTTTTTTCTCAGAAGCGTCCTTGGTTTTCTTTGGTTTTCTGCAACAGTGCCTCTGTGTTCCAGGTAAAAGCTTACTTATGTGGTATAGTTAATCGCAAGAGAACCTGTGAAGGATGCAGTACTTTTTAACTCAAGTCATTTCTGCTTCAAACAAAATCATGACTATGTTAGTAAAGTTAAAGAGGAGGAAGGAGAAAGATCATCAAACCATCTGCTGTGACATCAGAACAATTGATCTGAATTCCTTTCTATGTGTAAAATATCTCAAATTTTTCAGACTTGATTTTATTAATTACTTTATAATATATTTTGAAGATGCTAGCATTTTATTTATGGAGAAAGTCAGTTAATTTAAACTTCTATAATAAACAAATATTTATTTATTTATTAAATTCATCGGGGTGGCATTGGTTAATATGTTCATACAGGTTTCAGGTGTGGATTTCTATGTTGCAAGACCTGTGTATTGCACCATGCGCCCACCACCCAAAGTCAAATCTTCTCCCTTCACCATATATTAACACCCCTTTCCCCCTCACCTTCTTCCCTCTGGCAACCACCACACTGCTGTTTGTGTCCAGGAGTTTCAGTTTTATATCACATATGACTGAAATCTTGTGGTTCTTAGCTTTTTCTGACTGACTTAATTCACTTAGCATAATGTTCTCAGGATACATCCATGTTGTTGCAAATGATGCTTTTTCATCCTTCCTTATGCCTGTAGAGTATTCCATTGTGTATATGTACATCTTCTTTATGCAGTCCTCTATCATAGGACACTTTGGTTGTTTCTATGCTTTGGCTACCGTGAATAATGCTGCAATGAACATATGGGTGCATATACCTATGCAAATACATGTTTTCAAGTTTTTCAAGTATATATCTAGGAGAGGGATTGCTGGGTTGTATGGTAGCTCTATTCTTAATATTTTGAGGAATCGCTGGATTGTTTTTCATAGTGATTGTACCAGTCTATATTTCCATCAGCAGTGAATGAGGGTTCCCTTTTCTCCACAATCTTTTCAACACTCATTATCACTTATCTTATTGATAATAGCCATTCTAACAGGTATGAGGTGGAATCTCATTGTAGTTTCGATTTGAATTTTCCTAATTTCTGGTGAGGTTAAACATATTTTCATACTAGTATTGAAAGGTAAAGAATTTTGTTTACTTTATCTTATCTGGGCAAATCCTGAACTTCTTAACTCCAGAGATTAAAAAGCAACAATGGAAAATGGAGCTTCAGGAAAAAAAAGCAAACCCTAACTGAAAGAGTAAAGTTTTTTTTACAGCTGTCCGTTTTTATCTTAACTCTCCAAGGTCTCCCCCCTCCGCCAGTGATGGGAACAAGACCCTTATACCTGTCCCAGGAAACAGCCCTGAGCTAAGAGCAGACAGAGCAAATAGTGCTCTGACAGATAAGAAAAGCAGGACATGAGATTACCGGATGGGACGGTTGACTGAAAACTTAGGCCCTGTCATTAAACATGTTATTAACGAGCCCTGTTGGAATTTCCTGGCGGCTTTGTCCTCTCTTCCCCCTCACATGTGTAACCCCCCCCCCCCCCCGATGTATGGTTTTTGCCTATATATACTTGTAAGACTTTCTGCTCGGGGTTCGACTCCTCTGCTCCCGTGTGAGTTACGAGTTGAGCCCCAGCGCGCTGGAATAAAGCCTCTTGCTGTTTGCATCAAGTGACGCCTCCTGCGGATGATTGGGGTTGCCGTCGATCCGTGGGATAGAGTAAGGGTCTCCCTCTGGGGGTCTTACAGTATATCTATTGGCTGTCTATATGTCTTCTTGGGAGAGGTGTCTGTTCAGATTCTCTGCCCATTTTTTGATTGGGTGATTTGTTTGGTATTGAGTTTTATGAGTTCTTTATGTATTTTAGAAATTAAACCTTAGCTCCAACAAATAAATAAATATTTAAAATATTAATGATTTTATTTTAACAGCAAAAAGACAAAAATCAAAACTGTTAAAAGAAGATTAGTAAATATGTCAAGATTAAACAGTGATATGATGCTTTTAATACTGTGTGGATGTTGTAACAATCATAATTCAAGTTTGTTTAAGAAATTGAGTCCATTATTATAAAAACCTATACAATTTTAACAATGTTTCCAATTTACAGTAAATATGTGCTTTTGAAAAAAAAATTTGACATGGAAATGAACATAACTAAAGTAAAAAAACCATAAATGACAAAATACATGATAATTTTGACTCATGACATCCAACAAACACAAATATGGAAAAGCTTGCAAAACTTTACAAGAATGTTTGCTAAAACTCAGTAAAACTAATTAAGATAGATTTTATAAAAAACAAAGGCAACCAGAACCTATGAAAAAATGCTTGAATGCAAATATAATATGAAAAATCCATATTAAGGAACATTAAAAACTATTTCCCACCTGTCAAACTGGCAAAAATCCAACTTTGAAACTACAATTTGTTGAGAGGCTATAATGAAATAGACCCTTTTGTATATGGGATTTTGCTTGTGGAATTTTAAAGCCCATCTGGAAAGAGATGGGTTTTGAAACAATATTCTTTTGAAAGAGATGGGAATATTTAACAATACTATAAGTACATTTACCTTATAACTCAGTAATCTTATTTATATATATCTGTGGAAAACCCACCTCCACAAATATGATTAAACAACTAAATACTGTTATTTATTAAAAGATTAAATTAAAAGATTAAAAGCAGTCCAAATGTACCTCAGGACATTGATTCAGTAAATTATAGAACAATGGCTTACAACCCACTAAAAATATAAAAAAGGTACCCATGTAATCAATTACTTTCCTGGAAGCATTATTAAATTCAAGTTGGAAAAGCAGTACTAAACAGTGGCGAGATTAGTATTGGGGAATGTCTTCTCTTACAACTTTTAATATCCTTGTTAACTTTGAAATATATGAATGTGTTGAATATTTTTCAAACAAATCAGATAAAAAATTAAACCAGAAAGGAAACAATAAAACTAAACAAATTTAAAATTAATATCATATCCACACAGATAAAAGACTTATGTCAAGTAAGTTTGAAAATATAGTATTCTGTACACACAGTGTTAGTTTGTTTGCTTTACATCCTTTTGTTTTTAATGAGGACAAACGTACCTCAAGTAAGTGTTATTTTTCACTCAGATGATTTAAATGTAGTAGAAATATTGATTTTAATGTTTTTAAACTATATATTAAAGCATAAAGGTAAGTAAATAATAAATATATTAATATTGCTAGGAATTAATATTTTCAGTATAAAATTGAGAATAATAATCCTATCTAATAAAAGAGTAATATGCAAATTGACCATCATTCCAACACACAAGATGGCTGCCCCTATGTGGTCAAAGATCCTGCCCCCATGTGGACACAAGATGGCCACCACAAGATGGCCAGCAGGGGAGGGACCAGGTCTGCAAGGGAGGGCAGTTGGGGGTGATCAAGCCTGCAGGGGAGGGCAGTTAGGGGTGACCAGGCCAGCAGAGGAGGGAAGTTGGGGGCGACCGGGCCTGCAGGGAAGGGCAGTTGTGGGGGAACCAGGCCTGCAGGGGAGAGCATTTGGGGGGGACCAGGCCTGCAGGCAAGGGCAGTTAGGGGCAATCGGGCTGGCAGGGGAGTGGTTAGGGGGTGATCAGGCTGGCAGGCAGAAGCGGTTAGGGGCAATCAGGAAGGCAGGCAGGCGAGCAGTTGAGAGCCAGCAGTCCTGGATTGTGAGAGGGATGTCCGACTGCCCCTTTAGGCCCAATCTGGGATCGAGGGGTCCCAGATTGGAGAGGGTGCAGGCTGGGCTGAGGGACACACCCCCCATGCACGAATTTCGTGCACTGGGCCTCTAGTAAATAATAAAAGAAGAAAACTCTGTGATATTGCATTTGAATTTAAAATACTGATGGAAATTAACATTTCTACAGTCACTGCAAGGACCTGGCAGCAGTGACGTTCAGTAAATGTCGCTCTGGTTCTGGGGCAGTGAGTGCATATGATGAGCTTAGGCCATTGTGTACTGTAAGAAAGTGAGAAAGTCCTCAATGAATAATAGTTGCTTTTGTGTCTCTTTCTCTAAAATAAAATAAAATAAAATAACTCTACAAGTTCAGATTAAACTGGTTAAATTTTGGATGACTTGGGTATAAAAATTATTATAATTAAATATAACATATTTAACAGTTAAAAGTAATGATTCTATAGGAAATTTTCATGAAACTATGTTCTACCTCTAGTATTGCCATGTTAGCTCATGATAAACCCTTCTTGCTAATTAAAATACAGGGTGTCCCAAAAAACATATATGTACTTTGAATGATTATAAAGTCAGTGTTTATTAATTAAGATATAGTTCCTTTTTTTTTTTAATTTTATTTTTTTATTTTTTTATTTTTTTTATTTTTTTAAATAAATCTTTATTCAGATTATTACAATTATTTCCCTTTTCCCCCCCATAGCTCCCCTCCACCCATTTCCCACCCCACCTTCTGCCCTTACCTCCCCACCACTGTCCTCATCCATAGGTGTATGATTTTTGTCCATTCTCTTCATGAACCCCCCATACCCCTTTCCCCCTGAGAATTATCAGTCCACTCCCTTTCTATGCCCCTGATTCTATTATATTCACCAGATTATTCTGTTCCTCAGGTTTTTAATTCACTTGATTTTTAGGTTCGCTTGTTGATAGATATGTATTTGTTGTTCATAATTTTTCTCTTTACTTTTTTCTTCTTCCTCTTCTTTAAGAATACCTTTCAGCATTTCATATAATACTGGTTTGGTGGTGATGAACTCCTTCAGCTTTTTCTTATCTGTGAAGCTCTTTATCTGCCCTTCAATTCTGAATGATAACTTTGCTGGGTAGAGTAATCTTGGTTGTAGGTTCTTGCTATTCATCACTTTGAAAATTTCTTGCCACTCCCGTCTGGCCTGCATAGTTTCTGTTGAGAAGTCAGCTGACAGTCGTATGGGTGCTCCCTTGTAGGTAATTAACTGTTTTTCTCTTGCTACTTTTAATATTCTCTCTTTGTCTTTTGCTCTTGGCATTTTAATTATGATGTGTCTTGGTGTGGTCCTCTTTGGATTCCTTTTGTTTGGGGTTCTGTGGGCTTCCTGGATTTGTAAGTCTATTTCTTTCACCAGGTGGGGGAAGTTTTCGGTCATTATTTCTTCAAATAGGTTTTCAGTATCTTGCTCTCTCTCTTCTTCTGGCACCCCCATAATTCTGATGTTGGTACGCTTGAAGTTGTCCCAAAGTCTTCTTACATTATCTTCAACTTTTTGGATTTTTTTTTTTGCTTTTTGCTTTTTCGGTTGAGTGTTTTTTGCTTCTTTGTATTTCAATTCTTTGACTTGATTCTTGTGTTCCTCTCTTCTGTTTCTGGGTCTCTGTATAATATTTTTTATTTCAGTCAGTGTATGTTTAATTTCTAGTTGGTCCTTTTTCATATCTTCGAGGGTCTCGTTATATTTATCGGCCTTTTCTAGGATATTCTTAAAAAGTCTTATAACCGTGGTTTTGAATTCTATATCCAGTCGTTTGTTTTCCTCCATTTCTTTCGTTTGTGATCTGATTCTTTGACCCCGCATTTTCACTGATTCCCTGAGTTGGTAAGGTAGATATTTGTGCTAGGTTTCCAATATGGCCCAGTGGGTCTGCTTCCCCAGTTAACCTGAGGTGGACACTCTTGGTGCACCCCTTTGTGGACTGTGTGTACAGCCTTGTTGTAATTAAGTCTTTATTGTTGTTGGTATCACTGGGAAGAATTGACCTCCGGGCCAGTTGGCTGTAAGGATCAGCTGTGTCTATGCTGGGAGAAGTTCGGTGCTGGAGACAGCCTTATTGGATTAGACTTGCCAAATTGCAATAGCCTCTGTGCTCAGCTTGGATGGGGTGGAGTCTCAGTCTTGGCTTCCTGTCAGCCTTGCCCTTGCGCGCATGTGCGCTTTCAGTCCTCCGCCTTCCCCAGCTCAAATCTCCGCCTGAGAGTCCAGGCTCCCCCCACAAGAGCGTGGGTCCCCAGGGGCTCGCCTGGAACTGGGGTTCACTGCAGTCAGAACTGGGGCTCAGTGCCGTCAGGAGCCTCTGACTCCCTTTCACTAGGGAAAGCCTGTGGCAACCTCCGCAGCCTTTGTGCGCACCAGCGCGTGCGCGCACGTGTGCTTTCAGTCCTCCGCCTTCCCCAGCTCCCGAGTCTCCGCCCGAGAGTCCAGACTCCCCCCACAAGAGTGTGGGTCCCCAGGGGCTCGCCTGGAACTGGGGTTCACTGCAGTCAGAACTGGGGCTCAGTGCAGTCAGAATCCTCTGACTCCCTTCCACTAGGGAAAGCCTGTGGCAACTTCCTCAGCCTTTGTGTGCACTGGCGCGCGCGCGTGCGCACTTTCAGTCCTCCGCCTTCCCCGGCTCCCGAGTCTCCGCCCGAGAGTCCAGACTCCCCCCACAAGAGCGTGGGTCCCCAGGGGCTCGCCTGGAACTGGGGTTCAGTGCAGTCAGAACTGGGGTTCAGTGCGGTCGGAGGCTTCCTTCCCCCTTCCGCCAGAGAAAGTCAGCCAGGCTCTCAGCCGCCCTTCCTCTCTGGGCGCACAAAGACCCTTTGCCGTACCTCCAATTCTCTGTGAGCTTTTGTCTTTCCTTCTAGTTGTAGAATTTTCACTCAGCCAGCTTTCCTGTGGTTCTGGATGGTGTCCGTTCTGTCTTTTAGTTGTAGTTTTGAAATTGTTGTGCGAGGCAGCAGTTTAGGTGTTTACCTATGCCGCCATCTTGGTTTCTCTCCTAACAGCCTCTATAGTTCCTTTTTTAAAAATATAATTTTATTGATTTCAGAGAGGAAGGAAGAGAGAGAGAGAGATAGAAACATCCATGATGAGAGAGAATCATGGATTGGCTGCCTCCTGCAAGTCCCTCACTGGGGATCGAGCCCACAACCGGGGCACGTGTCTTTGACCAGAATCGAACCTGGGACCTTTCAGTTCACAGGCCCACGCTCTATCCACTGAGCCAAAGCATCTAGGGCTATAGTTCCTTTTTTAAAAATGTAAAAGAATCTGCAGAAATGAATACTATTTTTGTTCAATGTCTGTTTTCAAACTGATGACCATTCTGGTCCAGGAACTGCTGATAATGCAAAGCAATGGAATCACAAACATCAAGAATCACTTCATTTGGTAATTATGTACCCCCAATCCGTTGACTTTTGCTGTAAACTTTATCTTTTATGTATCCCCATAAAAAAAAAAAGTCTAGTAGCACCTTAAATATTCTTTGTTCAAAGCTTAGTCTGGCTTTACCTATTATTTCAAATCAGTTAAACCTGAAAAGGAGAGAAAATTAAGTGAGTAATTATCTGTTAAAGTGTGTATACATTTTTTAGGGACAGCCTATATTATAAATTCTGAACAAATGCAAACAAAATAAAACAGAAAAAAATCCCATGTACCTTAAATCTCTGAAATTAAACAAAGAAAGTCACAGTCTGGAGGGTATTTAACATTTGTAAAAGGAATATGTTAGGCAGAATCCCCTAAATCCTCTCTTGATACACATGCCCTGTGTAATCACTTTCCCTGGGACTGCGACCCGTGAATATGATGAGATACCCCTACTATGATAAGATTATGTGTTATGACAAAGGTGAAGGGATTTTACAGCTGCCATCAAAATCCTAAATCTGCTGATTTTATCAAGAAGAGTTTATCTGGATGGGTGTGGCTTAATCAGGTAAAATTCCTCAAGAAAGGATTCCACCTTTCTTAGAAAAAGTAAGTGGTATTTACTGAAGAAGCAAATAATCATGTTATTAACTGACTATGGATCATAGTAGCTTTTAAGAACTGAGGCCCTTACTCTTACAAACTGCTAGTAACTAAATTTAACTCAAACCATCTTGGAAGACGACTCACAATCCAGAAGAAAATACTTCTTGGCTGACATCTTGTTTACAAGTTTGTGAGATCCTGAGTAGAAGGCATAGGCAAAGCCAGGCCCTGACTACTGACCCATCTATGGCCTAATCAATATCACTTGCTTAAGTCACTAAATTTATGGTGATATAGCATACAAGAAAATAAACAACAAAAAAACTAATACAAAAAATGAGCATGAGATGACATTCCCATTTTTATGATTTTTGGTCACAGCAACTTTGCAGTCAGTACTTTATGGGATTGCTGAAACTGACCGAAAAAATTCAGTCTTTCTGGCCTGAAGAGCCAGAGGTATAGTTTTGAAGGGAGAGAGGGAACAATTTCTGGGGTAGAGAGGGAACAATTTCTCTATATAAAACCTAATATTTGGGTTATCCCTGAAACATGCATGCTCAGGTCAGACTCTAAGCAGCTCAGCTAAAGATGAAGGAAATAACCTAAGTTTAAGATTTAATCTTAATCCTAAAACAGTGTTTACCACCTGACCAAGAAAATTGTCTGTTAAAACAAAATATTAACACTATTAAAAAAAAAAAAAACAGTATCAGAATAAAGAGTTGCCAACAAAGTATTCAAAAATTCTAGTAAATAAACTAAAATCATTTGACATGTGAAAATTCAGGAAAATATGACCAATTTTCCTGAGAAAAGCAGATCAATTCTGAGGTGACTCAAATGTTGGATTTGACAGAAAAAGACTTATGTGGATAGCATACTACACTAAATAAGGTTAAGAAAAATATGCTCAGGATGAACGGAAAATTAAAAAAAAATAATTAGAAAGATAGGAGCTACAAAAAACTAATAGAATTCTTAATACTAAAATGCACAAAAATTGGACTAAAACTCAAAGGAAGAGTTTGAAAGTAGAATAGAGATAACAGAAGACCCAGTGAACTTTAAGATAGATCTATGAAAATTATCTGAAATGAAGAAAGGAGCAAAAATACTTTTTAAACTTGAACAAATAGTGGCATGAGGAGCAATATTAAAACCCCTAAAATTTGTGCAATTTGGAGTCTCAGGAGGAGGAAGAATAGGAGAGAATGGTGCAAAACAACATTTGAAGATACAATGACCAAATGTTTCCCAAGTTTTGTGAAAAATATAATTTACAGATTCAAAAAGCTTAGTGAACTCCCAAGTGGAAAAAATAAAATGGCATCATACCTATACTCGTTATATATCAACTAGTAGCACATTGCACGATATAGCACGCAGTAGGCTGCCCATCGCTTCCACGGGAGCTGGCGGGAACCACGGCATGCTGCTGGGAGTTGCACTGCTTCCACGGGAGCTGTGCGGCTTCCACGGGAGGCAGAAGCGACCCGCTGGCAACGACGGGAGCCAGGAGGGAGCCGTGCTGCTTCTGTGGGAGCCAGGAGGGACCCACGCCAATTCCATGGGAGGTGGGAGGGAGCCACACTGCTTCCGCAGGAGGCGGGCCCACCATCTCCTCTCTGGGCCTGCACTCAGCCACGGAGGCTGCGGGCCGGCCCCCCTGTTCCTGTCCGTGTCTGCTCCAGCTCTGGGGGGCTGGCCCGAGCTGGGGCGCAGCGGCTCACAGCCCCCCCCCCCCCCCCCCCCTGTCTCTGTCTCTGCTCCAGGCCTCACCTGCACACACAACCTCCTCCTGTCTGGTCATGACCCGTTATGGCCTCCTGGCCTAATTTGCATATTTCCTCTTCATATATATAGATGAGTAATAAAGATAAAAGGACAACCTTGAAAGCAAAAAATAATGACACATAACATATAGGCCCAATAATACAAATGACTTCTCATTTCTAACCAGACATATGGAGACCACAAAACAGTGGTAACCTATATTAAAAGTACTTAATGAAAAAAGAAACTTTTGGGGCAGGGGATGGTGCAGGCTAGAAGAGGTCAATGGGGGAGAAGGGGACATATGCAATACTTTCAATGATAAATATTAAAACAAACAAACAAAAAGAAACTTTCAAACCAGAAATCTATACTCAGGGGAAAAAAATTTTAAAGAGCTTTGAATATGAAAGCAAAAATGAATGCATGAACTGTCACTCTATTCTTATTCAAAAGAATAAGAAGTAAGAAGTTTGAAGAGATTTAAATGTGAACTGATATTAAATAATATTATGGAATTAGTAGTGGCCTGGTGCGCGGAGTCATGCACATTGAAAGAAAATTAATTAGAAGAAATATTTTAATATCACTATCTGCCCATTCTCTGTAATAGAAGTGATGAAAGAAAATTAGTAAAATGTATATGAAAATAATATATAAATTGATTAATAAATAAGCAATAACATGATATAACAACAATAAAGACATGATATAAAAACAATAAAAACATGATATAAAAACAACAAAAACATGATATAACAACAACAAAGACGTGATATAAAAACAACATTGATAAAAACAATGACTGATAAATTGGTTAAACTTATTCTAATATCTCTCTGTATACAAAATTAAGAGTAAAAACACTTTCAGAGTGCTTCACTAATTTCCCTTGTGATGAAGTATTTACAACTTTACCTTTAATGTCACACGCTCTTCGAACTCGAGAGAAAGCAATATATAATTGACCATGTCCGAAAATGGGTTCAGGTAGAAATATTCCTACTTTGTGTAAAGTTTGTCCTTGTGATTTATTAATAGTCATCCCAAATGCTGGCATCACGGGAAACTGTCTTTGGATTAATTTAAATAGGAGGCCAGTGTCAGACAGGGACAAATAAATTCTTGGAATCAGTACAACCTCTCTTTCCATAGATCCTGTTAATACTTCAGCTTCTGCCAAAACCGGTTTGGCTCAGTGGATAGAGCGTCGGCCTGCGGACTGAAGGGTCCCGGGTTCGATTCCGGTCAAGGGCATGTACCTTGGTTGCGGGCACATCCCCAGTGGGAGGTGTGCAGGAGGCAGCTGATCGATGTTTCTCTCTCATCGATGTTTCTAACTCTCTATCCCTCTCCCTTCCTCTCTGTGAAATATCAATAAAATATATTTAAAAAAAAAATACTTCAGCTTCAGTTATGTTAGGTCATAATCTTTCGATAATAAATCTAGTACCATTACAGAGACCCCATGTACTATTAAGATTTCTCAGTAGCGTGATGATTGCACCTACTATCAATTTTAATTTATGACATGGCATTACCAAAGGAGTAATACTATTAAGAAATTCGTAAATTTTCTTTTTCAGCATCATCTGTTGAGTCAATGGTATCATTACTCAAATAGATGTGAAAATCTCCATAGAGTATATCCAAAATTTCTTCATTTAATTTATGAATATGCTCATTTTTAGGACAAAGAATCACACATTTAGATATATTTTTAATATTATCTATATATATACTATTTCCAAAGATAGCTTCAATAATAGATCCATTACAAATCATTTGACAGGGGATTTCAATAATGTCTATTCCTAAATGAAAACTGATATCAAGTTTGCCATCTCCAAGTTTTACTAACCATTCACTATAAGCAGAATCCTCTGATCTCAAATTTGTTTTAAGAGACAACTGTCTGAAACATCCCCAAACACTATAGTACTTTAAACTCATTGACAATGACAGATCGAAACACACGTGTGCAATTGGTACCAGTGAGAGCTTTATATGTATCACGTATGAGTGAGACAACGTTTATTTTTAAATTGTCAGTGCACATCATATAACCAGTAGGCCTGTCGGCTGGATGTAGGATCAGTAACTTAGCCTTTTATATATATATATATATATATATATATATATATATATATATATATATATATATATAGACTGTTAATTTTATTAGATGTGTGATGTGGATATTTTAGTCATATAGCAAGATTGTCATAATTATTTCTGCAAATATCCTTCAAAGTTTCAGAAAAATAGTATATAGAGATATGTATGTTAATTATTACAGAATTAACATGGAAGGACTAATTTCACAGGGAATTACTAGTGGTTATTTACTCTTAATACTTAATTGGAATAACTATGCTGGAAAATAAAAAGAAAGTAGAAATGTTTTCTGTTGTTGAACTTACTCATATCCAATAACCTAAAATTTCATTTTTAGATATACCCAACAGAAATGCATCTATATGTGCACCAATAAGATGAATTCAACAATTTGATGGATTATTATCAGTTCTCACTCTATACTAAACAACAGAAATGTGCATTACTAACAGAATGGGAAATACTTTATGGTATTAGAATTCTATACAGCAATGATAGAATTCTATACAGCAATGATAATTATTGAACTACAGCAACACGGCCACTGTTAAAAAATGTTAAGCTAAAATAGCCAGACACAAAAGAATAGACACTTATAATTTCATATACATATAACATTGAAATTGATTTACCTAAACAACTTTTTATAGAAGTAAAGATAGTTGTTACCTTTGGAGAAGAATGAGGGGTTAGTGATTGAGAAAGAACATAAAGAAATTTCTGGGCTCTGGATATGTTATATTTCTTGACCTGGCAGTATTTATTCAGATAATTCATTGACCTGTGCATATATGATTAGTGTATCTTTCTGTATATGTGTCATGTTGAATAAAATGTAAATCTCTCTAAATCCTATATCATCTTTCTTTCTATTAACATCCAAATTTAGGGAGAAATGGAACATATTTTTTCTCTGCTTTCTCACCTCCAACTCCTTCCTCTGCCAATTTCTAATTCTACATCTCTCATTAACACATTTTTCAAATGTCTCCTGATTATCTTACTGCATTTTAGAATGCTTTGGGCAATGCATGAGCACCGAGTGGGCAGTGAGCTGAGACTTTTAATCTTAGACTAGGTGCTTAGTCTGAGCAGTTTATACAATACTAAATTCAAATTTGATAGTGACTTTTAAAGGTATGTATAGACCCTATCTTCTCTTTCACAACCCATATGTCTTTTCTTTTTAATGGACATCAACTATGTTACTATCTGCTCTATAATAGGACCTGCTGCAGCATATTTAGTTCTCTAACTTTTCAATCCTGCTATGAGTCTTCAGGCACTAGTCCTTCCACTTGCTACATCATTTCAACCTGGCTCTTTGGATATTTTTAGGCCTAGGTAGTTCATCACACACTATAAAACTCCATTATAGGGGGGAAGTTAAAACTTTAGATCTGACCTGGCTTTGTCAACTAACTACTCTTCCTTAGGTCAGCTACTTTTAGAGAGGAGCAAATGTAATAGAAAGTCAGAAATAAGTGATTAGGTAAATGACACTAGCATTATTGGAAAAATAGCCTAGAAAATACTTGGTGTGAGCTAACATATCTAACTATCAAAGAATGAAGTCTAACGGTGAACCCTCTTTCTTTATGCCACGTTAAGATAAATTAGACATAAGCACAGAGTCAAACATAAATCGAAAATCAATATTATCCCTACAGTGGAGATCACAGCCTCGGAGAAGCAGTCTCAATGGACTTGCTAATATTTAACCTCTTAAATATATAGTTACTAATGCAGATGGACAACTGCACATAACCTTATAGGAGCAGCTATGTTACTTAGCACAGATAAACAGATCAGGAAAGGCCTAAACTAAACATGTATTTCTCTCAAATTTCAAATCACTAAAATTATTCTTCTTTTCATTAGGAAAACAGTAAATGAGGGGTGAAAAAGGAGGCCAGGAGTGTCACTAGGTAGATTTCCCTGACATGGAGTTAAGGAAACAAACCACAGACTGTGGTTCAAAAGTTATATGGCTTGAGTCTTTCCACTTAAGACCCACCACAGAGCTTAACATTTTTGAGATCTCTGCCCTTTTCTGAAACTCTTTCCTTCTTTGCATTCCTTTTAATCCAATTCATGCTTCTTAATCTTCTTTTATTATCCCATTTCTATGTGCTTTTCTAATTTATTTTTCACTTCCTGGACATCACATTTTTGCATTTTTAAAGTGTTAATTCTACTTTCTCCCTTCTACTCTTTTCCTCTTCTCTCTTTTCTTTCTTCTCTTTTGTTCTCTATATGCATTCATTTGAGACACTTTATTCTTTTTTTATGGCTTTATTTACCACCTCTAATTAGACCAATAATGACTTCATAAAACATTTATTGTGCGATTACAATGAACAAATATGCTAAGTGACTCAAAGTAATACAATGGGTTCTCTTTAATAAATAAATCTTTAACTTAGCAATTAATAACTTGAAAGCAAAAATATAGTAGTGATTTAGTGCATGTCCTCTGAAGCCTGACCTGCCAGATATCAACCCTAGCTTTACCACTTCCAACTATGAGGCTTTTGACATATTACTTATGCTTTTTATACCCCAAGTCCTATATTTCTGTGTATGTGTGTTCATTCTAGGAGTTCAATAATTATTTAAAGTTTATATTTAAATATTGAAATTTAGATTACAAGGCTTTCAATATGCCATATATTATTCATTTTTGCAATAATAACCTGGAAGAAATTATTATGGGTTTTTATTTATTATTATTATTTTTTAAATATATTTTATTGATTTTTTACAGAGAGGAAGGGAGAAGGATAGAGAGTTAGAAACAATGATGAGAGAGAAACATCAATCAGCTGCCTCCTGCACATCTCCTACTGGGGATGTGCCCGCAACCAAGGTACATACCCTTGACCGGAATCGAACCTGGGACCTTTCAGTCCGCAGGTCAACGCTCCATCCACTGAGCCAAACCGGTTAGGGCTATTTATTATTATTATTATTATTATTATTATTATTTTATAAAGTATTACATATATTAGTACATATATCTCCTTTTTTTTCCCCATTGACCTTCCCCCAGACTCCCCTACCCCCCGTCACATGCCCTCATCCCACCCCCCCAGTGTCTTGTGTCCATTGGTGTGCTTATATACCTAAATGCCCATCAGCAGATGAGTGGATTAGAAAACTATGGTACATCTACACAATGGAATACTATGCTGCTATAAAAAAGAAGGAATTCTTACCATTTACAGCAGCATGGATGGACCTGGAGAGCATTATGTTAAGTGAAATAAGCCAGGCAATGAAAGAAAAATACCACATGATCTCACTCATTTATGGAAAATAAAGAATATTTATTATTTTTAAAATATATTTTTATTTATTTCAGAGAGGGAGAAAGATAGAAGCATCAATGATGAGAGGAAATCTTTGACTGGCTGCCTCCTGCACACCCCTCACTGGGGATCGAGCCTGCAACCTGACACCTGCCCTGATCTGGAATGGAACCTTGACCTCCTGGTTCATGGGGCCACCTCAGCCACTTAGCAAGCAGGCCTGGCTTGTTATGGCTTTTTTTTAGAAAGTAAATAAAATGGATATTTCCTGAGGCTTTTTAAAAGTTTAAGAAAATCATAAAACAGAAATCTAATTTTAACTTCTAACTCTCATCACAGCAGCTGCTCTAAATTTATCTTGATCTCTGCTCTTTCTTCTAAGCTCCAGTTCCACAACTGTTTACCTGGGCATCTCATTGACACCGTAAAATCAACCTCAAGATAAGCAGGTTCTAAACTAAGTCATCTACTCCCCCAAACTGTTTCTCTTCTTGAATTCCTTATCTTTGAGTGAGAGAAGTTTTCCCAGGCAAGAAATTTCAAAACATTGATATTATCTTCTGTTCCCCTCCATAATTTCCATAGACATCCCATCTCCTAGACAGACTCCATCTATAGTCTATAGTATTCCTTCTATTATATCCCACTTGCCAATCATTCTGCAATAATGTTAATCAGAGCTATTAACTCTAGTTAATATTAATTAGCAATTTATTTTCCTGTGTAAAGTCTCTGTAGAGACTAATCTAATATCTGGCCAGCTTGCACTTATGTACTTCACACACATTATTTTATTCAATTTTCACAACAATCTCCAAAATATAATTTACCAGTGAGCTTAACAGATGAGGGAATTGAAGCTGAGTTTCTTCCATTTATATAGTTGGAATTGAAATACAGACAAGCTTAATTCCAAATTTGTGTATTATCTCTCTGATTTTCCCCCTTTCATCATTTACTGCCCTGCTCAAAATAACACTGAGACTAGCACACGTTGTGCCTAATCACATTAGACTATTAGTCTCAATTTACCATTTTAACTCACTTTTCTTTTCATTTTATAGATAATTTTATCATAGTCAAACACTAGTCAATCTAAATGAACACAGTTTACAGTGTTCTGCTTCCACTCTGGTAAGACAATTAGTTCTTCTAGTTAGATTGCCGAGCCGATCTCTAGCTGTCCAATTCACCCATCTTTGTAAGGTCTAGCTAAATGCTTCCTTCGTAATGTGATCATCTGAGTTCTTTCAACAGAATTATTAATTCTTCTTCTGAACTTTCACAATTTCTATAACTTTCTAATTTGTATTTGAAGTTTAAAAAATATTATGCTCTTTCCTAAAATAGTATATGTCTGTACCTAACTACCTTTGCATCCTCTAGGCCTCTGTATTGTAATCAAGATGAGAAGGACTGCTGTCTAAATTTTACTTTTCATTTTGCATTAAAATATTGGTAAGATATTATAGGCAGTAATGGTAAAATAGAACCAAGTATATTCTATTTGGCATGGAGCGACAGGCACCAAAGTTCAGTTACTAGATATAATAAATTAAGCTATAAATTTTAACTCTTTTGACAGAGCATTAGAAAATTGAGCTAAAAATAATCAATGCGGCTGAAATGTTTTAATAGCTCCTTAAAATTTCTTCATTTTGTTGTGTTTTAATGGAAATCAATTATAGATTTTTTTCTTTTAAAATGCTTTTTCAAAGATAATTTTCTTTGTTAGTGGGCTCCATATTATTTATGGAGAAAAAAATCTATAAAAAACAGTGTTGAAAATTTAACCATAATTGCTTATAATGAGGCTTAAATAAAGAGTAATAAAGAAGTTCAGAACAAGTCTCTTAAATATTAAATATAAACTATTTATCCTTGCTATCACTTATTTGAGATGACGCATACAATGCTTTAATTAGGGAAACCTTAATTAAACCTGCCCATTACAGCCACAATGAATATTTAAAGTTAGAAAGAATTCCTTCATATAGTCCAATTTTAGTCACAATAATGCATTTTTTATATTTTTACCCCAAAGTATAAATATCTGTTTATTATTTTTCTCAATAAATCGCTATCTAAACATAAATAGAGTACTGAAAGAGTAGGAGAGGCAAGGGAGGATTTATCAAGATCCTTTTGAAAATATTTAAGGTATATGAGGAAAAAAATATTTTCTTGTTCAAACTTTATTAAACTAATACTTAGATTCAAATATTTTCTTAGTTTAGTTAGTATAGTTTAGTTTGTTAGTATAACATAGCTTTAAGTTAATTATTTCATTTCTATATCATTATATTATTTTGGGGTGGTTCAAAGCTAGTCTATTCAATTTTACTCAACATTTTTATCAAAAAACTTTGACAATAACTAGAGGCTCAGTGCATGAAATTCATGCATGAGTGGGTCCCTAGGCCTGGCCAGCGATCAGGGCTGATCAGGGCCCAAAGGCTGCTGCAGGGTTGGGAGAGGAGGTGATGGTAGCCAGGCTGGGCCGGGCGCAGAAGGAATGGATGCAGACGCTAACATCATTGGCACCCCACCACCACACAGTTCCCTGCCTCCCCCACTCCTCCTTCCCTCACTGCTGTGCTGCCACTGTGGCAGGCTGGAGGGAGGAACAGGGCACAGGAGGTTGGCCACCGGCCCCAAGGAGGGAGCTTGGGAAAGGGGCCATGTCCGCCACCATCCACACCCAGTTCCCCGTTCCAGCCTGAGGCTCGGCCTCGATCAGGCGATCGGGCTTGCCGGCTTGGGGGAAGGACCACGGAAGGTTGGCCAGCCAAGGGAGGTTGGCTATGGGAGTGCACTGACCACCAGGGGGCAGCTCCTGCATTGAGCATCTGCCCCTCAGTGGTCAGTGCACATCATAGCGACCGGTCATTCAGTCGTAACGGTCACTTAGACTTTTATATACATAGATATGTTGCACCCTTATATATGAGTTACCTTTTCTGGGCATGAGAATTCTTAGAACAATTGTGAGCTCAGAGCCTTGATCCAAGTGATCAAGGTATATCTCTTTAATATTACCTCTATTAACTTTAGAGACACATTTCTGTAAATGCTCACATTTCTATATTATAGTCTTCACCAACTGTAATTATATTGCTCTACTATTCAGTTATTATTAACTACTAGAGGCCCGGTGCATGAAATTGGGGGGGGGTGTGTCCCTCAGCCCAGCCTGCACCCTCTCCAATCTGGGACCCCTCAAGGGATGTCCGACTGCCCGTTTAGGTCTGATCCAGGTAGGATCGGGCCTAAACAGGCAGTCGGACATCCCTCTCACAATCCAGGACTGCTGGCTCCCAACTACTCGCCTGCCTGCCTTCCTGATTGCCCCTAACTGCTTCTGCCTGCCAGCCTGATCACCCCCTAACTATTCCCCTGCCAGCCTGATTGATGCCTAACTGCTCCCCTGCCAGCCTGATTGCCCCTAACTGCCCTCCTCTGCAGGCCTGGGTCCCCCCAACTGCCCTTCCCTGCAGGCCCAGTCACCCCCAGCTTCCCTCCTCTGCCTGCCTGGTCACCCCTAACTGCCCTCCCTTGCAGGCCTGGTCCCTCCCAACTGCCCTCCCCTGCTGGCCATCTTGTGGCTGCCATCTTGTGTCCACATGGGGCAGCCATCTTTGACCACATGGGGGCAGCCATCTTGTGTGTTGGAGTGATGGTCAATTTGCATATTACTCTTTTATTAGAAAGGATAGAGGCCTGCTGCATGGGTGGGGGCCAGCTGGTTTGCCCTGAAGAGTTTCCTGGATCAAGGTGGGGGTTCCCTTGAGGTGTGTGGTGGCCTGGGCGAGGGGCCTGTGGTGGTTTGCAGGCTGGCCACACCCCCTGGCGACCCAAATGGAGGCCCTGGTATCTGGGATTTATTTATCTTCTATAATTGAAACTTTGTAGCCTTGAGTGGAGCCAAGCCTCCTGCTCGCTCCGTGGCCGCAGCCATTTTTTGTTGGGATTTACTTATCTTCTATAATTGAAACTTTGTAGCCTTGAGAGGAGGCCAAGGCAGGCCAGGGCTGTGGGAGCTTGGCTTCCTCCATCACCGGGGGCAACTCAAGCCTCCTGCTATCTCCAGCTTCGTGGCTGCCACCATTTTTGTTGGGATTTATTTATCTTCTATAATTGAAACTTTGTAGCCTTGAGTGGAGGCCTGTGCCTGCCAGGGTGTGTAGAAAGCTTGGCTGTCTCCATTCCAAGGGAAACCCAAGCCTCCTGCTCACTCCATGGCTGCAGCCATCTTGGTTGGGTTAATTTGCATACTTTCTCCTGATTGGCTGGTGGGCGTGGCTTATGGGTGTAGCGGAGTGATGGTTAATTTGCATATTACTCTTTTTTTAGATAGGATAGTAGTGATATACTCTTCAAAATATGAACCATAGCTTCTGCAAGTTTCTTATACTCTTATAATTGGTGATTCAAGTGCACAGATATGTAGTAAGAAAGGAATGTGCAGGTTTAACAATCTCTTGGTAAGTTCTTTTTCCTCTCTTTATTGAGTTATCATTTATGTACAAAAAACTTCACGTAATTAGCACAATTCAATTTGCTGAGTCTAGACATACGTATATACTTGTGTTATCATCACCACAAACATATCCATCATCTCTCAAAGCTTCCTTATATCCCTTCTTTTGTGTGTGTGTGTGTGTGTGTGTGTGGTAAGAACATGTAACATGAGATCTATCTTCTTATATTCTTAAGAATACAATACGTGACATGTGCTGTGAATTGTTAAATAGAGGTACTATTTTGTACGCTAGATTTCTGGGACTTACTCATCTTGTATAATTAACTTTGTACCCATTGAACAACTCTCTATGTCTATTCAAATCTTTTGCCCAATTTTTAATTAGGTTATATGCTTTTTGTTATTAAATTTTAGGAGTTCCTTATATATTTTGGAAACCAACCTCTTATCAGATAGATGGTTTGCAAATACTTTCTTCCATTCCATGAGTAGTCTCTTAGCTCTGTTGGTTATTTCCTTTTCTTTCAGAAACTTTTTAGTTTGATATAGCCCCACATCCATTTTTCCCTTGTTACCTATGCTGGTGGTATCATATTTGAGACCAATTTCAAGAGCTTACCCCTATGTTTTCTTCAAGGAGTTTCAGATTTTACATTCAAATATTTAGTTCATTTTAAGTTATTTTTTTGTATGTGGTGAATGATAAGGATCCAATATCATTAACTCTTAACATTTTTTTTTTCTCCTTGGCTACTTCCTGTATCTTTCAACAATATATTCTTTGGAGCAGTTTGGGTTTTACTAGTAGAGTATTTCATTTTATTTTGTTTCATTGCCTTAGTGTCCATTCCAATTCTGTAAGTTATAAATGTTTCACTAATTTTCAGAAGAGAAAAATCACATAATATGGTGAAGTTTTATTAGTAATGTAGTGTAGATATTACAAGAATACACTATCTAGAATACAAAAAGGCTCCAAAAAAAGGAGCGACACATTCTGAATTGGGAGTATTGTGTCAGGGAAACTTTACTAAAGTCCAAAATGTTTTGTGTCCACAAAGCTAAAACTTTTCAGATGGACATTGGAGGAAGATCAGTGCAATGGAGAGGGTAGTAAGAACAATGACACAAATGTGAAATCACAGGGATATTCATTCAGAAGGTGTTTTGAGACTGGCATGGGAAATGAGATTAGCATTGTGAAATAAACTGACTAATTAAAATGAAATGGATCTCACAGTATTTTTCAGACTGTATGTCACTGTTTGAATTTTATTTTGTCAATGAAAGATCCATTAGCAGAGATTGGATTTATGTGATGACCTCAACCCAAACAAATGGTGGTGAAAAAAAATGAGAAAGAGTGAACAAGTACGGCAGGATATGAGAATAATGTAGAGCTAATGAAACATTATCACTTGAAATATGTAGGCTGAGAGAGAGTGAAGCCATTCCATTTTCTAAATAGGGAAATATGAAAAGAGAAAAATTTGGGGGAGGAATTAATATATTTAATTTCAGCATGTTGAAATATATTGATCTGTTGCACACTCATTGGAAAAGCCAGCAAAGAGGCTTAAGTGACCAACAGAAATTTGGGAAGTATCATCTCATATGTGGGAGTTTAAGCCTTCAGATTAGATGAGTTTCCCAAGGAAAACATACAGATATGTGAGATCAGATGCTGGAGAGACTAAAAATTAAAGATATTCTGAGATGAATTTACACAAAATATCCTGGAAAGAAATGTCAGAGAAATAAAGAAGAATCAGAAAAAAAGCAAGGATAAAACAGAATTAAAGGGACATTTTTCAAGGGCAACAAACAAAAACTGTATGATAATGTCCTAATTTTATAGGAAAAGAACAGGAGGTATCTGTTTATTTAGCAGCACAGGTGACCATGGTAATATTTGTCAAGGGAAATTCAATGCTGGGAATTTGGGTAGAAGTATAATGGGTAGAAATTGAAGTGAAGAAGGAAAGACAATGAACAGCTTTGTTTTTAAATATTTTATTTATTTATTTCAGAGACAAAGGGAGAAAGAGAGAGAGATAGAAACATCAGTGATGAGAGAGAATCATTGATTGGCTGCCTCCTGCACGCCCCTTACTAGGGATTGAGCCACAACTGGGGCATGTGTCCTTGACCCAAATGGAGCCTGGGACCCTTCAGTCCATAGGCCAACGCTCTATCCACTGAGCAAAACCGGCTAGAGCACAATGAATAACTTTTGAAAAAAATATTATTTGAAGGATCTTGGCTTTTTAGAAGAGAGATAGGTTGTCACTAGGCAGAGGACACAATTATTAATGGAGAATTTTTCTTCTCTTTAACTATGGAAGTATACAATAAGGTATTTACTAGAAAAAACTTTAACAGAATCAGTACCCAGGAAAAGACATACTAACCAGTAGATCAAATCCCTTATAAGAGAAAGGATGAGTGCAGAGGCAAGATTAGTTTTGGGAAAAAGGTGATCATAAAGAAACGCCTTTCCTCTGAGATTTTACTGAGGTCTGTGCTGGACAGCTCACTGTTTAGCCTGCAGTATAGGAAAATGCACTCTGTCGAGGTAGAACAAAGAACTTAGTATTTTATAAGATTTAAAGATTCTTTTGATAGTAGAACATAAGACACTGGTACTCCATAGGTTGTGTGCTCCAATAGATTAAAGGCAAAACTCTGTTACAGCTCTGGATGAGAGAAAGGTGCTGTACAGGGCCACACAATCTAGGAACAAGGTAATAGCGAGCTGGAACTGTACCGGACAGCTTATGTATGACAAGTGGGGTGGAGTTGACTAGATTGCAATGGCTTCCCATAGTTTGGCTAATTTGAATACTGTATCAGGCTCTGGAGCATACTTGTATGGTACCTGACTCAGGGGCAATTAAGGACGGTGTACCGTTGCCCAAAGGGTGAGAGCCTGCTAAGGGTTGGAGTGTGGTCTTAATCAGCTGCTCAAGAAGGAGAACTGACTAGCCTTTAGCCAGGGCATCAACACAAGGTCAAGAGAGCACTTCAGACAAACAGGCAAAAACCCTTCATTATACATAATAAGAAAAATAAGATTAGAGAATGTATTTGACATGTGTTGTGAATAAATCAGGTAAGGAATATGACACACAAAAATAATAGCCAAGCTTATAATTGACTTCACTTTCTGGCACTGTTTTGAGCATTTTGCATGTGTTATTTTAGTCTTTACTACATAATGTAAGTACAATAATATCTTAGATTTACAAATGAGAAGTCTGAGCTACAGAGACCTTCAGTAATATGCTCAAAGTCCTGAAAGTCCTATGTCAGAAATAAAGGAGCCAAGACCGTGTTAGCACTAGATCTCAGGCTCTTAATCCCGGCTCTCCTAGCCATACTCATTAAATGTCGATTATCTTGCTAAGAGAGAATTTATGAAGACCATGTAGGTGTAATTACATCTTCACACAGATCTATGTCATTTATCCTGGAAATGTTAAGTAACCTATAAATAAGAAAGAAAGAATTGAGGTTTATAGGATAATCTCTGGCAGGGTAAAGGATAAGGATATGGTAAGTAAGGATATGATTAATAATACTAAACTCTCACCTTAATTCCCATGAAAAGTGATTACAGAATATGGCCTCCCTTCTGACAAAATTGCTAATTCCTCTTCGTCTTCATGTTAGGTATACTTGGCCATCACTGGTGCAGCTGATTAACTGATTTCTGGCCTTCTCATTCGAGGGAAGATTTCTTTCCATAGGACAGAGAGGTGATAACTATGCAAGATCTATTTAAATAGACTGGCTCCTAAAAGGAAAGAGGCTGAGGCAAGCATGATCAGTTTCTTCTCTTAAAATCAAAGATAATTCACTCTTCTTTCTCAAGTAAAAATGTGTGAAGAATGGAGAGAGGGCCAGACCTGTTAGTTTAGTAGAAGGCCCTACATGGAGACAGAAGGATTAGAAAGCAGTCATCTTCCCCATCTCCACCTCCTTGCAATTTTGAGTTCAGATAAAATAATTAATGGAGGAGTGTCGCTTATTGAAATGTGGATTGAGAAAAAAGTATGAATTTGAGGGCCTGGAAGTCTCTGGTAGTGGTGGTGGTGGGGGTGTAAATAGGGATATATTTGTAGGAAAACCAGAAGGTGAGAGGTGGTGATGGAAATAGGTCTAGAATTGATAACAAGGAGAGATAAGCTTCATCTTGTGAGCTAATCCCAGATGGTTGGCATGGCCACTTAAAATATTTCTTGAGAGAATTAAAAAGCCATGTTAAGATGTTTAAAACAATGCTAACACATTTTTGTGGTCAAGCATAGTTATGGAATAGGTATGTAGAGGTTTGTCTGCTGAATACTTGCTATTCAGTGTACAAGCAAGAGTAAAGTTTGAAGTGAAATGAAGATGAATATTTTTTGGTAAAAGGAAGAATAAAAATATCATTATTTGTTAATGAGATTCATTTTAATAAATTTTCTCAGAATATTTGCAAAAATAGAGTGAAATAGATCATTTTAAAGCAAAGACAAAATCCATAGTACTAGTAAATGCATAGGGCATTTTAATTATTTAACAAATAAAAATTTTTACAGATGGATAAGACTGGCCAAAAGCCATGAAGAGGCACTAGGACAGTACAGACATTTTTCACTCTTTGCCCCTGAGATAGAATGCACTATTGTCAAAATATATTTACTGCCCTTCCAACTGATCCCTGCTTACTGGAGACTTACATTTCATTTGCTAATATGATTGGCTTTAAGTATATAATTATGAATGAAAACATTGTCATGTGTGTCTCCTCTTGTGCATGTCACTCTTCCAGGAGACGTGTCCCAAATAGGGACAGCATCTTCAGTAGGGTCGGAAATAAAGACGCAAGAAAGTTGAGTCACAATTGTAGCACAACAGACACCACATTTGTCACTTTTAAGTCAGCTGTTTGTTACTTCAGTCTTACTTGGATTTAGATATCAGACAGTGCCGATACCTGAGTTTGAGAAGTTTGAATGTTACTATTTCCTACAAACAGAGAAGTAGAAGGTAGTTAAATTGATTATAACTCATGCTTTGATATAAGTGTTGTAAAGATAACTAATGCTAATGAGGACTAAAATATTCATTCCTCAGTGACCATCAGGAGTCTAATTCTAGTCATTACGTGGCTAATAATATTAATGTGGAGAGTTAAGCCCAAGAACCTATTAAGTATATTGAAAACTCAGCAATAGTTTCTAAATTGAATAGCATAATGTGCTAATTCATCAAGACTCTCATTGTAGTAAGTTAATTAAGCATTCTTTCATTTAAAATACACACAATTGTGTTTACTCTTACATTTTCTGAAGCATAATGCAAATGAACTTTTAATGCAGCAAGATCTAATAAATTACTTTATAAGTGTTTCTTTGCTTTTCACACCTAACAGATGCTTCAGTTTAGAAATGTCCATTATACTCAAAAGGAAGAATTGTCATTCATGAATAAAGCATGCTTAAAATTTATAAAACTCTTAGTTGGTCCCCAAATCACACTCCATGTTGCCTCTTCAAAATACAAAAGAAAGTGGAAGAAATCGTGAAGTACATATATAAGTGGAAGTAATGGAAGAAACAGAAAAAAAACATGAGGTAGAAAAACAAAGCAATACAAAAGCAATAGAATGTTGGTATCAAGTAAGTTAAACTTTTCTTCATTGCATAATGCCTGGCTTAATGGCTTCTTTGTTGAATATATTTTAAAGGGCTACTTAGATTACCTTTTCCAGTTGATCCCCACCCCATATTTAAGTCATGTAAAGACGGTAGTCTATGCAGAGTACCCAGGTCTTTTCTAGAAAAACAGACATTTTCTACAAGTATGATTGTCTTGTAACATAGAATTTTATGTCTATTTTTAATGTTTTTGTGTTATATTTCATTTTTGCTTGTGTATTTATTTTTTAACTAGATTGCACATCTAGACCATGACAGATGTTTCATATGTATGATTATATTATAAATGTTTAGCACATGTTAGAGATTTATTAAAGGTTTCTGAGAACTACCTAACATTTCTCTGCTTTGCTGAGCATCAAAGGTTTTAGGATTCATTTGACTTTATTTTGTTTTGCTTGTGACAACTTTGGATGAGTTTGAAATGGTAAATAAGTCAGTAATTGAAGATTTCAAACTGTCAAGTATATGTCTATAATTATTTATAAATTTTCAATGTAAATGTAAAAAGACTCAAGCATATTTTCATAGATTGCTTTTCCTCTGATCAGTATATCTGATTAATCTTATCACTGGTATATCCTCATTTTCAATTCATTATTCATTATGCTTCAAATCTTTTAAAGGAAACTGACTAGGAGTTTTTAACAAATAGCTGCATTGGATAAGATATATTTGTGTTTGCTAATTTGCATATTTGCTAATTTTTCATGGGGGGAATAAAATCATCCTTTGTTTTTAGAAAGAAAATAATTTTTTATGGAAAAATAGAGAACTTGCCCAGCCGGTGTTGCTCAATGGTTGAGCATTGGTCTATGAACCAGGAGGTCACAGTTTGATTCTTGGTTGGGGCACATGCCTGAATTGTGGGCTCAATACTCAGTAAGGGGAGTGCAGGAGGCAACCCATAAATGATTCTCTCTCATCATTGATGTTTCTATCTCTCTCTCCTTCTCCCTTTCTCTCTGAAATAAATAAAAATATATGTTTTTAAAAATACAAAACTTACTTAGATATTTTCTTGTCTTCCCAACACTAATGCATGGATCTTTTAAGTCTGAAATCAACAGTAACAATAGAAGATTGAAATATTTATATATTACCATATTTAAATATCTGTCAACAGGCAATGTAATGTGAATATCATAAATATGTGCCACAAAAACACCTTACATGAGAATCTTGTAAAGGATATTGTTCAAGGAGCTAAATACATAACTGCTGATTTCTCATAGTGTGAAGACAAAAATAACTAATTTTGAGAATCGTGAGATGATTGAACATGGTGAATTTTAAAGAATTTTCATGATATTCTTAGTAAATCATGAAAATCATTCTAAATAAAGCTCAGAGTAATGAAATAAGAAATATTCTTGAAATGATCCCATGGGGGCCTGACTTGAACAATTCTAGAATATTTGATAAGTTTTCATTTGAAAGATTTGGAAAATAGACCCTGGAAAAAGCTTGGGACATGCGCAAAGACGGAGGAGTCTCTCCAGATCCTTAATAATTCTGATTATATGGTAGATAAGATCAAGTGAGCAAGGTGGAGAAGTAAAGTTTTCCTATCTTTGAAGACATTTCACAACACACTCACACACACACAACCTATATTTATGCATATACTAGTACACACACAGCACCATACACAAATGTTATGTGTAGATAAATGTACACATGCACATATACTAGTACACATATGGATCTGTTTATTTGAATGTGCAAATACAAAATCCATGTTTGTATGCATATATGAATGTCCAAATACACCAGGTATGTATATGTATGTGTATGACCTCTAAGTTGAGCAAATATCCTGAGTAATAAAAGATAAAAGCAACATATGGATCCTGTGACATATTGCTATTTTGATCCACTTTCCCAATTCAAATATCTTTTTCCAAGGGGTATTTTCAAGTAAATTAACAGCTTTATTATAGAACTTTGCCACACATTAAGATAATGCACTGTACAAATATAAAATTTTAAATTTAGTAAAATGTCTAAACTCTTCTTTAATTTGTTCAGATCCTCCCTTGTCTTTGTGGTGACATTTTCCACTGTCTTCCTGTTGCACTCATTGTTTTTTATAATCACAATTTACTAAATGTTTAAAATGCTGACATTTAGTATTCAATTTGAAGAACATGATTAAGTATTTTAAACTGATATTGAAAATTATGGATCTACAACTTAAAAGGCTTACTATCAAAAAGTTCAGTACATTTTTGTACCTTGGTCTGATTTTAAATATATCCTTTTCTTCAATTGATTTTTTAGAGTGAGAGGAAGGGAGAGAGAGAGAGAGAAACATCGATGTGGGAGGGATACCTTGCCTCCTACATGCCCCCGACTGGGAATGGAGCCCACAATCTGGGTATATGTCCTGACAAGAATCCAACCAGCAACCCTTCAGGGCATGAGAAGACACCCAACCAACTGAGCCACACTGGCCAGGGCTGATTTTTCTTTTTGTTGTTGTTAATCCTCACCTGATGATATTTTTCCATTGTTTTTTTATAGAGATTGGGAGGAAAGGGGAGAAACAGAGAAAGAGAGAACCATCCATGTGAGAGAGACACACAATGATTGGTTGCCTCTGGCACGTGCCCCCATCCGGGTGGGGTTCAAGCCTGCAACTGAGGTATATGCCCTTGACCAGAATCCATCTCAGGACGCTTCAGTCTGTGGGTGGAGACTCTTTTCTACTGAGCCAAACTTGCTAGGGCTGGGCTGATTTTAAATATATCTTTTGAAAGGCTCACATATTTCTAAAATCCAATTAATGATGAACAACATAAAGAGAGCATATTACTACCATGTTGAAGTACTGTTTAACATTCAACGTTAGCTTTGTAACAACAACTTGTATTTCAGTAACTATAATTATAAATTGACTTTGTACTATAACTTATTACAAAGTATTTCTATGTTTGGTGTCTTAATTGGAACTTTTTTAGAAAACAAGCTTTGCCCTATTATATTTTTAATTTTTATTATAAAATGTAATTTTATCTTTAATATTGAACTTTTAAATCTGAAGTTATAACCACCAGTAATTTTTGGTGCTTCATTTTGACAAAGAATTTTTAAAAAGCTTTATTTCAATTTCATCAATTCATTACCAAAAAAGAAAAATCAGACCACTCTTGCAATTAACCTGATTTTCTCTTTGGAGAATCTGATGTCACCAATAAAAAAAACCTGGCATTTTATCTGTTTGTAATTTCTTCTTCTGTAATGGAAGCCAACAGATTAACAGTCATATATGCAATGAAATACTTGGATTTGAAAATAAATAAAAATAATTTAAAAGGAGGGTCACTTTATTTAAATAAACAGCCTGGTTTCATGGAATGATATTGTAGATACACCTTCTGTAGCTGCATATGTATAACAAGCTTTAAAGAAGCCACCCTTCTTTTTCTTTATTAAACATTTTTAATGTTGACATTATTGTAGGTGTCCCCCTTTGCCCACCTCCAGCCACCCCTTCTCCCCCCCACCCTTGGCTTTCACCAAACTATTGTCTATAACCATGAGGTATATGTTTTTAGCAGTCTTCTTAGTTAATTACAAATTTTAAAGTAAATGCTGATGCTTCTTTAGCATTCTTGTCTATTCTGATTGTGTTCAGTCAATGATATCACCAAGTTCCATATTGTGGATGAAATCAACTTTCTTGGAAAATGCACATTTAGTACATGCATTTTATTATTAAACATTTTTGTTTTTAGTTCACTGATGCAAAAAAAAACAACAGTTATGAAAAAGAATTTAGCCTTGCAGCACAGTGTGTACATAAAGCACTATAACAAAAATATTCAGACTACTTCAATTTGGTCCCTGACACTAGTTTTTAGTTCAATTTCCTGCACAAATTTGTTGTACAGTTGAGTTATCATTCACATATCTCCTCCACGGCCTAGAGACTGGAGGCCAGGTCCACTGGTGCACCAAAGTGGGTAGGGGTCATCAGTAAAAGTGGTCAGCCCTGGCAGTGTGGAGCATTTATCACCTCCATTGTATAGAATTGCTGGGTCATGATGGCATTAAAAAGTAGAAAGACAGACTGATTTTTAATCAGCTTTATTATTGTTTATAAAATCTCTGTGGACAATGCATCCCATTATTGCCTGCACCAGGGACAATCCGCATTTCCCTCATCTCACTACCATTCTATGATAACTCCCTGCCTTTTACACACTGGCATACTGACCACAGCACAGGTAGATGCAACAACTAGTAGCTGGCAAGGTGCAGATGTATTGGATGAAGACTTCTCCTGTGGAAGGGGTATAGCATTTCATGGCTGCTGCTCTTGAAAAACTGCAGATACTGTGTTTAGGACAACGGTACTTGTTAAGGTGTATTTGGGTAAAAGGTTGAGCAAAGAGATATATGTTTTTCCTGGTATGGTGGTCTTTAGTCAACAAAATAAAAACTCTACTCACTACTCCTGCACGTCATGGTTTCTACATAGAGTCATAGCAGAGGTTGGAAATAGAAAGTTGGCATAGGCCGCTGGTCGGCAAACTCATTAGTCAACAGAGCGGCAAACCATGGCTTGCGAGCTGCATGTGGCTCGTGAGCTGCAGTTTGCGGACCACTGGCATAGGCAAAACCACTCTAGACTTTCAATGTGATTGTTAAAAAGATTAATTTTCAAACAAATAAAAAATCCATGAAAAAGGTAATTAAGACAAGACTTTGAGACTGCATTCTGATTAAAAAAATTAATTGAGGATCCTTGAGCATGCTCTCAGTGAGACCCTGAGCTTGAAGAGTATAAGGCACCAAGCAGTCAGGGTTCCCAGCGTGAATAAGAACAGCTACTTTTCTGAAAACTGGTAGAATCCCTGAGAAAAACTGTGTGATGGTGAACTTGTGATTCAATTAGACGACACTCAACAAAAAGACATAAGACTTAGCCATTGGCCTCCCCTGAGCTCCATTCCAGCCAACACATTCTGAACTGACAGACAAAGACTTGGTCAAATCAACCACTAACGTTCCCTTGTGCAGCTTTGGGGCTTTTGCCTTTAAAAGCCTCAGCCTTGCTTTGGTCACAGAAACTGTGATCTAAAGTCTCTCTCTCTCACCTATGTATGAGCCCTGTCTATTTATCATCTACCTCCCTATCAATTTATATTCTGCTTTAAACACATTTTCTCTGAGTTATTCTTTGACAATTAGGCACCATTTCACTGATCCCAATACATTGTTTTGGGATCAGATTTTTCTGTCTTTTTTGTTGTTGTTTTGCAAAGCTTAAATCAGAACTGACCTAGTCAAACCAGAACACATGGTAACCTTAGAGCCAGCAATGTGAGTTCTTCAACTCAGTCCATCTTCTACTTAAGTTGTACATTCTGACAATGCCAGAACATTCTCATTTGATGACTGAGAATTAATCAACTCCAAATTGGTCTTTTGGAAGATCAACTGGTACCCTAAAAATAATATATCAGGGATTTGAAATATTTTATTTTGTTGACTTTTTGAGCAAGCCTAACTATAAATAAGACATATGTCTTTGTTCATGTTAAAAGAAAATCAGAAAGATGGGTTTATACAAAATAGTGACTGAAATAACTGTTTATTTCTTCTCTCATAGTCCTCTTTCCTCCCAATTTCTATCAATTGTTTAAATCTTAGGTTCCACTTCATTCTTAATTTACTTATCTGCTCTAACTTTCATTTTAGTCTAGTAGCTCTCAGTCAATTAGCAGAGGGAATAAAGCTTAAACCTTTAATTCAGCTGCTCAAGGGATTTTCTATGCGTTTCAATAGCAAGTGCATCTTCATTAGTATTTATTTCTAGCAGGAGAGAGACAAAATCTATATAGATGCTAGAAAGCAAGTTATAGCCTGAATTAAAGGTATGGAATACTAACGTTGAAAGGTGTAAACAAGTATAAAATGACATTATTTAAGGAATTAGGCCTTGAAAAGTAGAATTAAAATGGGTATTTAGGTCAATGTCAGCAAAAAAACTTCTTAATGATAATTATTTCTTAACGGTGATGAGTGTATATATAACACTCTCTCCAGGGAAGAAATGAAGTTATCATTTGCAAACTCTGCAGCTGAACAGGATAAAGGATAAACCAATAAACCACTAAAGTGACTAAACAATATTCTTTTGGGATTAATATGCACTGGCATATAGGTAAGATGAAATAGTCTCAAAAAATGGAAAATACATTTATGACACTTTTTTCTATGCTATAATTTTAGCAGTAAAATGAAATTGCCATTAACTTTTCTGAATGATAATAAAACATATCTAACTAAAATTACTTCTTTAACCATATTTAAATGAAAAACTCATCCAGTTGTTTTTTCTTGGAGTATCTGCCTAATAGCTATAGTTATCCTAAATGTTTTTACTTACAGGGTGGGGGAAATAGTTTTACTGTTGTGAGTATGCAACAGTATTATTATTTACTAATTATTGTATTATTTATTAATTATTGCATTATTTTACATATTAACAATGTAAACCTACTTTTGCCCCACCCTATGTTTAATACTGCTAGTTTCCACATTCTCAGCTAAGGAGATACCAAATACTGAAAAGCCACCACATTTGCAGGAAGGGGACCTGGAAGTCTTGATTTGTGTCAATTAGCCCTGGCTGACGTGGCTCAGTTGGTTGAGTGTCATCCCATGTACCAAAAGGTCAGGGTGTGCACCCAAGTTATAGGTTCCATGCCCAGTTGGGGTGTACACTGGAGGCAACCGATCACATTTCTCACTCACATTGATGTTTCTCTCTCTCTCCCTCTCCCTTCCTCTCTCTCTAAAATCAATAATATATTAAAAAAACAAAATAAAATAAAAAGTACATAAATTAAAATGTAACCCATATCAATCATTAATATTCAGTCACATGAAAAGTAGTACCATCTACAAATTATTTTTTAATACGTAACATAGTAATAAAACAGTAATAAGATTTCCAACAGCTTGTTGATCTCAGCTAAAGCACTTTAATTATGTTCTTTGACTATGAACAATAAGAAATTTTCAGGGTCGTGATATAAAATGAGGTTATTTTCTTTCTAGTAGAAAAAGCTTTTTGAGAATCAAGGCTAGAGTTAGGCAGGAACAGAGCAACATATAATTTCACAGAATTCTATTATCCCTTTGACACTTAAGGGGAAAATATTCTAGAAATGGTTTCCTGCCAAACAGAGCACATATGCATCACAAGACTTTGTTTTGAAAAATACCTTTGATTAGATTGAGACCAATGTTCCCAAGAAACATCGAGGCCAAGTGTGCTGTCAGAATCCTTTCCCTCACACAGGTGTGTCAGCTAAGGGTGAAAAACAACAACCACAAACAGAAAACATGTGGGCTTTATTTTTATTTTGTGAGATTGTTTATCATTGAAGAGTTTATATCATCTTTAGTAGAAAATACTAAATGGTAAATCCTACCTGGTTTGGCTCAGTGGATAGAGTGTCGGCCTGCGACTGAAGGGTTCTGGGTTTGATTATGGTCAAGGGCACATGCCTGTCTTGCAGGCTTGATCCTTAGAAGGGGGCACTCAGGAGACAGCCGATCAAGCATTCTCTCTCATCATTGATGTTTCTATCTCTCTCTCCTTCTCCTTCCTCTCTGAAATCAATAAAAATATCTTTAAAAATATTTTAGTCAGCTAAGAAACATTATTTCAGCTTTATGTGTAACTTTTCATAAAGGGTTTCAATAGCTATGTCTGAAAGATGATTTAGTGAAAGGAAGCTTACTGTTCAAAATATGTTTTAACATAACAGCCAAAATCAACAACTGAGTGAGCTATTTATTGTTATTCAGAACATGCTCCTGGAAATTTACAAATGTGAACAACAACAACAACAAACCAAAAACTGAAACTGAGATCTTCTAGTGAATGGCACCATGTTGACTAGGGCTTACCACATATTGGAACTGTCTCTTCCATTTTCCTAAACATTCTTTCAATTTACAAGTAAAACAAAATTATGCTGAATAATGCAAAAATATATTAATGTAAAGTAACCTTTTGTTGAAGTAGGAATTTTTGTATGAAATTAGGATTGATTGAAAACTGGAAGGTCAATGAGTCTATGATATTAATTTCCTAACTTTATTAATTAGACATGGATTTAAGCATTCATATGACTATATATATATATATATATATAAAAAGCCAGCGACCTTAATGCCATAATGACCATAACGACTGGTCGCTATGATGCCCACTGCGACCAGCAATCAGTGAACCTGCCTGATCGGAGGGGCGGGGGCCAGTGGCTAACCTCCCTCGGCCCCTCCCCGCCACTGGCTTCTCCCACAATGGGCCCCTACCACCTGATTGGCCTGCAGCCCCTCTTCCCAACCAGCCCCACCCCTGATCGCCCCCCTGACACCAATAGGGGGCTGGGCCCGACCAGCCAACTGCCCGTGCCCCCTCCCCCAAGTTGGCCCAGCCCTGATCAAGCCCTGATCAGGGCGGGCTGGCCGGTGAACCTCCCACTGTCTTCTCCTCCCGACAGGCCTGGCCCTGATCCACCCCAATTTGGGCCAGGTCGGCCAGACCCCCCCCCTCCTGTGCACTGGACCTCTAGTCCTATATAATAAAAGCATAGTATGAAAATTGTCCCCTTGACCGGAGTTCTTCCAGGAGTTCAACCAGGGGGCGGGCCAGCTGGGGGAAGGGAGGAAGGGCCCCGGCCGGCAGCTGGCAGCTGGCAGCCATTAGGGACCCTACCAGTGCACAAATTTCATGCACTGGGCCTCTAGTGTGATTATAAGAACCATCGTATTAAAGTAGATTCTATTTCTAACAATTATAAATTACAGAACACTCTACTTATAAATGTTTGTGTCTGCTACACAAAAATTTACTTAAGACTGCATTTTTGTTCAAAAGCATAGAAAATGTCTGCTAAGAAGTTCTTTCCATGGGGAAACTTCCTATTTGATGCAATTAAGTTTAATACATTTTCTTTATAACACAAAATATTCTATATATATATTTTTGTTGTTAAATATAGTATCCATAGGATAGAAAATAGTTTCATAATTTAGGATTTGTGGCATATAAATTTTAGAATATGTTGTACCTTTCCCCTCTCCCCCAAATTTCCAACTCTGGTAGCTATTTATATAAACTAAATATAGATGGTGCTTGAACTGTAATCATCATGATCATTAAAATCATAGTCAGGATCTGTATAGGAAATATACTAGGTATCTATAAATTTTTGCTGCCATAAAAACAGAGAGATGTGAACTAGGACCCATTAGATAGTACTGGAATTGTCAATTTTAAGAACTCTTCAATTTTTGAAGAATCAACAGCCCCAAAGGTCAGTTCTGGCATAAACATAAGATATATTTAGATCAAGCTATGGAGCTGGTAATTCATTCTGTTATACTTTAATCCCCTTACACATTCAAAGCCTGCAAGCAGGCAAGGGCAGGATTTACTCAAATTTCACTTTATGCTTAGCTTTCCCACTCTGCAGAATTAACTGAAACTCCCAAAAGATAACAACAAGCTAAGATGAGCTCATCTAAATGCAACCCAGTCATTCAGGTTTAGATAATAGCCACTGCCAAGATAATTTATGGTTTTCAACACTTGTTAGCATTGGTAACCAACCAGGCCCTAGCAACTGTATTAAGTCAGGAGCTGACACAATTGCAAAGCAATTTGCACAGGCTGAAAAAGGAGAGTCACAAAGAACTTTAATAATGTAAGTTTTATTTGAACTTTGCCATCACCCTAGTTTACAGAAGTTAATTCCTACACTCAGTTTCAACAGACAAAGATTAATTGACCCTCCTTATCTGTGTGCTCTTCGATTAGAAATGTTCTTTTCTCACCTATATCTTCCATCATAGATGGTGGTCGCTCAATAAAAAGATGTGCCCTGAACCAATGCTTCCATTTTTCAAAAGAGCAATATGTGGCTACAGGTTACTGCTTTTGCAAAGCTATTACTTCTACTGTCAACGTGAATGCTGCCCTAAGATGTCTCATTAGGTGGAATAAATTGAAGCAAACAAACACAACAGTTGACCAAACACCTTCCTCCCCCAAAAATATATGCTGTGGTGATAAATAAATAAATAAATAAATAAATAAATAAATAAATAGCTTCCTTATCAGAGATTTTAAAAGAAACTGGGGAATGGGAGTTAACTCTTAAGTGTATCTCCAAGAAATGTGTTATTGAATAAGACCAGGAGAAGAACAAGATCTCCAGTGTTACTCTAAAAATCAGAAAATAAGGAGCTTTTTAGTACATACTGCATTATAACACAAAAATATAAAGAAAACTATTTGAAGATTTAAAGACAGACCAAATATTCCATATCTAAGAAAAGCAATTGATTTATTTACGAAAGCTAGTTAAGCATATCAGTTACCCATGTGACAAATTCATTTAAATTCTAATTTCTGAGGGAAAGCAGATGAAAGATTAAATTGAGCCAACACTGAAGTTTTCACTTGTGCTGTCATTTATAATTAGGACTTTAAGTTTCTAGCTTGATTTCCTATTGAGAAATAGTCAACTCTCTTAAACTATGCAACCAAAGAGAATGATTAATTTTTGTAAAATATTTTGTGAATGAAAACTGGGCAAGAACCCCTGTCTTAAGTTTATCCTAATCAATATTATCATTAGCTCTTACTTATTTTTAAGACCACTCACATAATAGCCAACAACTAGCTCTGTCTTACATAGATTATAGATTTTTTTGGATATTTAGATAAACAAGTAATTTTATTCAACATCTACCTGCTTATCATTTAGACTCATACTTGTTCTTCAATATTTTGAGGGAAAAGTATTTATTTTGTATAATTCTATCTGTTGATCAATACATAAATATTACAGGTTGAACAGATTCCTACCCTTCCCCCCCCAAAAAAAAAGATGTGTTGAAGTTCTAATACCCAGTATTAGCATGTGACCAGTACTTCAGAATGTGAACTTGAGAGCAGTGTTGATTTAGTTTTAATTAGTGAAGATGACATCATATCAAAGTACAGTGGACTTCTTGTTCAGTGTGACTGGTGTCTGTATAAGAATATGGCCATGTGAAGACACAGTGAGAGGGAGACAACACCAGGTGATTATGGAGACAGATTGGAGATAAATAGCTACAAGCCAAGAAATTCCAGGAACTGCAATAACACCAGATGTTTAAAGAAAGGTGTGAAATAGATTTTTCCCTAGATTATGGTTCTGCTGACAACTTGATTTTGGACTTCTAGTCTTGAGAACTGTGCAAAAAGTTTCCGTGTGTGTATGTGTGTGTGTGTGTGCTTTTTAAAGCCACCCAGTTTGTGGTACTTTGTAAGAGCACCCCCAAGAAACTAATAAAATAAGTTACACAACATAAAATTTTGTTTATTATAGAAATGATCAAACCTAGATATTCTTCATCTCTCTCCTCTCCCCTAATTATTCCAACATTTTCCTGTGTTATGGGAATCAATTGTTGCTGACTTCCCAGATCTAACCTAATAATGTAAGAGCCAAGCCACATTTTATGGCCGGAGAAAATGTCTGATTCTTCTTTCTCTAAAACACAGAACATATGCCCGAAACTCAAAACTTGAAAGAAAACTCTAAACATGAACTTGTTAGGGGCAGAAATAGAATATTGGGGACCAGCTACAATTGTAAGAAATATTAATCATGCTCTGTTAGCCATGATAGTTCTGTTCTGATTAGAGAAAGCACATTCTAAACTCTATGGGAGATACATGCCTTGGGACATGGGAGATAACATTGGAATGCAGCCCTGGAGGCATCTGGACTGGGAATTTACAATCCCCAGCCCTATTACCTGTAATCTGGTCCTGGAGCTCCCGGAGGCACCTGCTGTCTCCTAGTATGACTCCCCCCAAGTCCGCATGACTTGTAACCTGTAATGATTATCCCAAGCTCATTTTCCCATACATCTAATTCCTACTTCCACATGTAATCTACCCAATATAAGCAGCTGGTTTATGGTAGGGTGAAGAGCAGATTTTTGTGGATGACCTGCTGTTCTCCCATAATGCCGGCATTATTGGAATAAACACTCATACATGAACCAACCCTGTCTCTGCTTAATTAACTGAAGTAGTGACAGGCAGCCCGGAGTTCTTGGTTGTCTAGTTACAAAATGAACATTTCAGTAACTGGAAAATCATTGTCATGTCTAAGTGCCTGAGCAGAATAGAAAAATTGAGGATTTAACAAAGGTTGTAGAAGGTACGGTTTGCCGGATATGGTTCAGGCAAACTACTGAACTAAATAAACTGTTAGACTGCGTAAAAGCTAAGATTTCACCATATGACCCCATACCTAGAGGAAAGCTAATAGAAGGCAATTGGGTAAAGAAGCAGACTACCGATGGGATTCAATAAGAGAATGTAGACATACAAATTGGACTAACATATAAAAGAGAGGCTAGAAAATATACTTATACTACATCTTTCCTGTCATGTTGATCACCAGAATGAGCTAGGGACATAGTTTAATTCTAAACCCTAACCCTACTACTAGCTAATTTTTGCATTACTCTTTACTTCTTAATCCTTTCATGACTAACATTGAAAGAGTTCTTACCTAAGCCTAGAAAAACACACAAAAACAAAAAAACTATTAGTAGATGCAGTTGGCAGGAGACAGGTCTGTTAAGTTAAGAAATGAAGAGACTATTCATTATCTAGGAACTAACATTCAATTTACAATGTTTTTCATTCCTTATGGACCAGCCTGCAGTCTTAGTCTTGCTGATGATGGAGTCTCACCACGGTAAGAAGACCTGAAACTCAGAATACCAACTGGTTTATTAATATGATACTCTTTATACTGTGGCTAACATATAGCCATTCCTTCTCCTCTATATTCTCAATTTCTCTAACTCTACTCTTTGTGATACAGTTCACTTTGACTTTTCATCTTGTGTTTCTTTAAATTCTATTAGCACCATCACTTTAATTAACCTGAGAGATAATATAAGCACCTTTTTTTTATGGTGAATCTATGCCAAACATCGTGTTATATCTTTTTTAAGGTGTCATTTCCAAATTTTGGCAGTTTTAAAGAGGTTTCCCCCCCCCCCCCCTTCTATCTTTAGAGTCATCTGTGTTCTCCAGATTTTTATTTGCTTTCCTAATTTTAAAATATTTGATGTCCTTACTATTTCCAACACTTGTAGTTCTGTTATTTGCTCTCTTGTCTTTGTCCTCTGGCCTTAGTCAGAAGTCTCACTCACAGTAGTCTTTCATTGTATCTTTCGTTGTAACCTGTGAATAATTGCTTAAGGAAAGTTCTGGCATCTAATTAAATTTGACATTAATTGCTTTCTAACTTTGTTAGCTCTTATAAATGAAAGTGAGCACTTTATGGACTAATGGATTTTTCCTTAGGATGAAAAGTGATTCAAAACACTGGGATTCACACTGTGGTCTTCTCTATAGACATCACACAGTGTAATAGAAAAATAATAAAGCATAAAAGCAGAACTGAATATAAATTATTAGACAATGTCATAAAATGAAAAACTCTAAGTAAATGCAAAAAACAACAAAAACCTCTCTTCTGTTAGTCATTTAGTAAACATGCATTTAAAAAACAAAACTATTATAAGCCAAGCACTTTTCTTAGTGCTATAAATTCAGAGAGCTGTATAAGCTTTGACTTTGGCAAAACTACTGTGTGATGAAACTTATATATATGAAACAACAATAAACTCTATTGAAGTAAAACTGATGAGCATTCTGACTATGAAAACAATACATTTTCAGAAAATGAAAATATCAAATGTTAATAAGAATGGATTTGGAGTTAGGTAGTTGTATGAACCCTCCTACACATGATAACTTTAAAAACTGAATAAATTATTTTCAGAAAACAATAATTTAAAGGCATTGGAAAACATTTAAACACAGACAGAAGCCCAAAGAGAGTTTACTTTTGAAAAGCTGCAACTAAAAAGGGTAGATCATTAGTTTGTGACTTTCTGGTTACGAAGGTAGAAAATAATAAAAGCTGCAGGTTTACTGATGTGGTGAGAGAAACACTTGAATGAGATAAAAATGTGATTATATATAAACTCTGTTTAAATTCAGGAATGTGGCTAAATTATGCAGACACAAGGGAGAGCCCAAGAGTCTCAGTGGTGTACCTCCTAATTTTACCTGATAAATGTAAGTATCACCTCCTAATTTTTTATATATGAGAAAGGAAGTTATCATGATAAAATCTGTTTGCTCCTGCTTTTCAAATTGAGTATATTTTCCAAGATTACACAAAACACCCCTCACAAACCTGACATCTCAGAAGACAGCCAGAAATGGGTAGAACAGCAGGAAATTTGGAGCTGTGAGAAATAACGAGTCGCAGAGGGAGAAAGCCCCCAAATTTGAGTAAACTATTTATTTAAGTCTGTGGCTAACCACCAAATTGTGCAGGCACAGCAGAGGAGGTTCAATTAAAAGCCACAGACTTGATAAGACAAAGCAAAGACATTACAAGCCATGTAACAAGGGTTGTAGTTTGAGTCTTGGCCAATTTATCTAATTATCTACTGAGAACAAAGAAACAAATATACAAGAATCACCAGATAGAATTCAGAGTGGATGCAAGGTTATTATCTATAATGCCCAGTTTTTGTATCTTAGGGAAAATATCCTTATTTACATGTCAACTAATTTGATTCTCAAAATAACCTTATGAGATTAGTACCATCACTATCATCCACATTCCACATGTGAAAATGGAAAAATCATAGAAACTGTTTTTTTTTAGAAATTTCTAGTAAAGTGTATACTACTTAGATGGGATAACTTAAAAATACACAATCATAATGAATGCAGTTCTGCTAAAGCAAAGTATTGGCACTTTTTATTTTTTTTGCCAAATAATATAAGTTTGCACAGGTCATAAACAAGCACAAATTAACATTGGTAATATTTTTGTGATTAGAGAAGTTAAATAAACTGAGATATATCATATATATATATCTATGTTTATGTATTTATCTATGTATATCAATAAACTTATATTTTCAATTTACTTATTTTTTATCTTTCTATATCTTCCAATTATTATGGTTATAATTTGTAAAATGTAAATCATAACAATATATGTTTATTTTAAAATATAGTGTCTGTGGGCATACAGGATCATATCTTTCATATATGTCTTAATTGTTCTTATGCTGCCTATCAAAGCACATTCATCCGGAAGTGGAGTGACTTTCTATAAGATCAGAACAGAAATTAACAGTTATTTTTTACATAGATATCAAATTATTTCCAACACTTAGATTCTGGAATGTAGTTTTTAAATTGGACTGTGAATAAGAATTATTAGTAAAAATGTTAAAATTAAACTTATCATCCTGACTCCAAAAGTTTCTTAGTTCAATAGATCTGGGTGGGCCTTAGGTGCTGTTTTTGTTTTGATTGTTGTTTGACTTCTAAGCCAACAATATTATTTTCTCAAGTATTTTAATGAGTTTAAAAGATGGGATAGATGTGAACACATCCATTATTTCTACAATAGCCCCAAAAAAGCTGGCTGACACTAGTATTTTTTTCATATCTGAACTGGAAGTTAAAAAAGGTCCTTTCTCCTCCTCTGTGTTATTGTCTGTCTTCTAATTCACTTTTCTCTGTATTTTTTCTAAAAATCCATTGAGTAGCACTAATTTAGATTGCCCTTTCTCAGTCTAAAGTTTAACTACTGACTAAATTTTAATTAGTTATTCATAATAAATCCAACCTACTTTCTCATTTCACATTGCCTGCCGCACAGGAAGCTGTAATTTTAACAAACTTTCTCATATGCATTGAACCTCAATTAATAGTAAATAACATCTGTGTACTAATTTCTCCCAAATGCCTTAATTTTACTTATTTTCAGGTCTTGTTTAAGCCCTAGATGCAATCCTGAGTATTTTAGAGAACCACTTTAGGATAGTCTTCAAATCAAAATCATTTGAACTATTATTAAAATTATGCAGACTTGGTTGGTTACCAATTCCTGACAAAATGAGAAACTAGCAGAGGTGTTTGCCTTTCCACTTTGATTCTCAACCCTATGAAAGAAAGGGATCTTGACTGAATTCATGACTAAAAACCAAACATGGTTCCATAGCAAAATACATAAATTAATTAATTAAATTTAATTTACTTAAAAAGTAAAAACAAAACACTGTTAGAAATCCTAAGGAGTCCATTTTGAGAGGGAAATGACAGCTCAGTACAGTATCAGTAAACATAGATGAGACATAGATTGAGAAAAAATTTATAAATTGTCTTGTGACATTATGCCTCCTTCAACATGTTCTATATATATATATATCAGAAGCCCAGTGCACAAAATTTGTGCATGGGGGGTGTGTCCCTCAGCCCAGCCTGCACCCTCTCCAATCCAGGACCCCTCGGGGAATGTCCCACTGCCCGTTTAGACATAGATATATCATAGATATATATATATATATCTGATATATCTCATTAGATGAAATAAAATACTTATTTTAAAAAACTATTAAAAATAAATAAATATAAGAAAACATCCTTAAGGTAAAAGTTATATGTAAAAATATCCAGTAAGAAACACATTTGTGGAGAAATATTAAGCAAACCTTTTAAAGACACACAGACAAAGGAAGCCCTTCATCACTGCTATTGTTCAACAGTTGCACATATCCTGACCAATAAATTAAGATGAGAAATAGAAATGGATGTACAAAGAATGCAAGGAAATATGGCAGTGTCATTATTTACAAATAATATAATTATACTAAAAACAGGTAAATTAATAAACACAATGGTTTAAATGAGATTTTGGCAATTTCAACATAAAAAAATTTACAGTTTCCAGGTATACCAGCAATAGCCAATTAGAAAATGTGAAAATAAATCAAATATATTTGTGAAAAGAGGTATATTGAATATTTCTGAGTACTATGTAACTTTAAAAGGGGTTTTGTCTTGGTCAATCATGACATTAAGTCATAATCACAGAAGAATAAATAAATATCTCAAAGTTTCTTTTTGTTTGTTTTTTCATATTCTTGAAGTCCTTAAACAGAAAAGTATAATTATAGCTGAAAATATTAAGAATCAACTTCAGATTTACTAAAGTAGAAGATTCATGCATGAGAATCTTTAATCTATATTTGAACAATTATCTAATCACCATCACAGAAATAATCATAGCACTTTCAAATAAAAGTACACTTTTTTCAGCATACAAATCTTGGTTTCTAAACACCATTCTCTAGTAGAAGGAATCAGGAAGAAATATTTATGAATCCATACTGATATAAAGAAATGGTTGAATAAAGGAATAAATGAAATAAGAGAGACAAATCTTTCTTACAGAATTTCAAGTTATACTGTATATATTGATACTCCCTCCTCTGAAAGGTGGAGTCTAATCTTTCTCCTCCGCCCCATCAAGTATGACTTGATTTTAGTGATTCACCTCCCAAGAATACTATCAAAAAGAAGAAAAATAACTTTACAGTAGAGAAACCTGGCAGACACTCCCTTATCTAAGTGGCCAAGGTTAATATCACTGGTGATGAGCTGTGTTGATTGCAGGTATCCTCTGATATGCTATGATGGAAATGACATTTCACTTGTGTAATGATAGAGTTTTAAAAATTCCAAGCAAACCCAAATTAAGAAACATTTCAAAAGAATGCATAGCCCATATACATCTCAAAATCACCAAGGTCATAAAAAACGAATTAACGATGTAAAATAATTACAGTCCAGAAGTTACTAAGGAGACTTGTCTCAATATAACACAGCATCCTAGATTAGATCCTAGCGTAGAATAAAGACATATGTGGAAAAGTAGTGAAATGTGAAGAAAACATAAAGTTGAATTGATGATATTGTACTAAATGTTAACTTTTTACTTTTTTGTTTGCTTTTTGTTAATCCTTGCTCGAGGATATTTTTCCATTGATTTTTAAGGAGAGTGGAAGAAAGAGGGAGTCAGGTGGATTGGAAGAAGGCAACCGGCAGGAAGGTAGGGAGGGAGAGAGTGTGAGAGAGTGAGGGAGCCATAGAGGAGAGTGTAGATGTGTGGTGTGTGTGTGTGTGTATGAGCTAGGGACAGTTAGATTCTGCAAGTCCTCCAAGGGGCTGCCAAACTGGGCAGTCTTAGATGGCACAGCCCCGCACAAAAAGTGGACACTTCTGGGCAGCCAGTGAGGGCACAGAGACTACGCCCTTGAGAAACAGATCTGCTTGAGACTAGGATCCTGGCCTCAGCACCACCCAGTCATGTCTCAGACGCAAACCAGGACCCTGCAGCCACTGAGGACAGAGAACTGCGACCACAGCTCCAGACCAACAGACAACAAGAATCCAGACTTCCCGGCCGCAGATTTCTGTGAGTCAAAGAGCCTATCCCCCTCCCCGCAGGATCTAGGATAGCGCCATAGTAACTGATAGACCCGCCCCTTGCTCAGGCCGCAGTGCCCCTATGGGAATTTGAGTTTGGGAGCACGTGCACGGACCACAGAGCCGCTATGGGAATTTGAGCCTGCACACGCACAGAGACTGGAATCTGCTTCCCACAATGCAATCGGATGACCAAACCCAAAGCCCCCACAGGGCAGCAGTGCCACCTGACTTTGATTCTGGGCAAGCGCACAGGGAAGTCTGTTTTCCGAAGCACACATAAAAATCTGTTTTCCGCTACTCAGCACGCCACAGTGATACTGTGCAACCCAGTCCCCCAAGGTGACCGGAACACACATTCTCCTGGCAAGAGGCAGCACTGAGCACCACTGACTTGACTCTGTTTCTTACCATGTGCGCCTGGTATCCCTGACTCACAGCACATTCCCACTAAGAGCCAGTGACTCCAATCCTTGGTACATGCACACACGGAAACCCTGATTCTCAGTGAGAAGCCGCACAAGGCAACAGAGACTCTGATACTCGATTCTTGGTGCATACACAGGGAAACTCTTACTCCTGGCAAGTGCTAGGGGACTCATTTACGGCACACACCAACAGCGCAGTGCAGGCGGGGTCCATGATTCTAGGTGCGCACACGAGACCACACTGAACTCTAGTAACACTGACCTTGGGTGAGCCTGGTTCCCATCAACCCATGGCAGCCACATGTCCTAGTGTCAGAACACTTCAGTGACACTCAGGTGGTGCAAAGCTCCCACGGCACATGGCCCAGGTCCACACAACTCGAAGTTTGAACCTTCTGGTGATAGTCAGAATGGGGAGATGACACAATCCCCAGAGGAAAGAAAATGAGGAGTCATCAAGAAAGGAAATTAGTGAAACTGAAACATGCAACATGACCGAAAAAGAATTCAGAGTAATGGTCATGGAATTCATACATCGGATGGATGAGAAAATCAACAACCTATGCAAGAATCAGGAAGAAATGAAAAGTGATATAGCTACAATCAAAAACACCATGAAAAGTTTCAACAGTAGACTAGAAGAAGCAGAGGACCAAATTAGTGGGTTAGAAGATCAGGTACAGAAACAAGCCCAATCTGAACACCAACTGGAGAAAAAAAAATTAAAAAGCAGGAGGAAAGCCTAAGGGAGCTTTGGGACAACATGAAACGAAGTAACATACGTATAATAGGGCTGCCAGAAGGACAAGAATAGCAGCAAGGATTAGAAAATCTATTTGAAGAAATAAAGACAGAAAACTTCCTGGATATGGAGAAGAAAAAAGTTACACAAGTACAGAGTCCCAAGCAGGATCAATCCCAAAAGACCCACACCAAGACATGTCATAATTTCAATGGCAAATGTTAACGACAAAGAGAGAATCTTAAACGCTGCAAGAGAGAGACAAAGAGTTAACTACAAAGGACCCCCCATCATATTAACAAATGATTTCTCAACAGAAACACATCAAGCTAAAAGGGAATGGAAGGAGGTATACAAAGTGGTGCAAAACAAAGAACTGAATCCAAGAATGCTCTATCCAGAAAGACTATCAATCAAAATTGAAGGGGAAATCAGGAGTTTCACAGACAAAAAAAAATGCTAAGGGAATTTATCACCACCAAACCAGCAATGCAAGAAATGCTAAAGGGAATACTGTAAAAAGAAGAAATAAAAAGGTAAGAAGGAACACAGACACAAAAATAGATATGGCTACAAACAAGTACCTTTCAGTAATAACTTCAAATGTAAATGGACTAAATGCTCCAATAAAAAGACATGGAGTGGCTGAATGGATAAAAAAAAAATGAGCCATATATATGCTGTTTACAAGAGACCTCAGAACAAGGTAAGATTGAAAGTGAAAGGTTGGAAAAATATCTTTCAGGTAAATGGAAATGAAAAAAAAGCTGGGGTAGCAATACTTATATCTAACAAAATAGACCTCAAAGTGAAGGCCATAACAAAAGATAAGGAAGGCCACTTCATAATACTAAAGGGATCGATACAACAACAGGACATAACCCTGATAATCATATATGCACCCAATGCAGGAGCACTCAAATACATAACAAAACTCCTGGAAGATATCAAGGGAGAGATCGACAACAATACAATCATAGTGGGAGACTTTAATACACCACTGACATTACTGGATAAATCCTCTATACCAAAAATCAGCAAAGACACAGCAATCCTAAATGACTCACTAGATCAAATGGACTTAACTGATATCTTCAGAACATTGCATCCCAAAGCCACAGAATATACGTTCTTCTCAAGTGCACATGGGACATTTTCAAAAATAGACCACATATTGGGTCACAAGCAAAGTCTCCCCAAATTCAAGAAGATTGAAATCATACCAAGCATCTTCTCAGACCACAATGCCATAAAATAAAAAATGAACTACAATAAAAACAATCCGAAAATCGCAAACACTCGGAAGCTGAATAGCATGCTATTAAATAATGACTGGGTTACCAATAAGATCAAAGAAGAAATTAAAAGCATCCTGGAAACTAATGACAATAAAAACACAACAATCCAAAATCTAGGGGACACAATGAAAGCAATCCTGAGAGGGAAGTTCATAGCTCTACAGGCCTACCTCAAAAAGCAAGAAAAAATGGTAGTAAATCATCTAACTCAACAACTCAAAGGATTAGAAAGAGAGCAACAAGAAAAGCCCAGAATGAGCAGAAGGAAGGACATAATAAAGATCAGAACAGAAATGAATGACATAGAGACCAAAAAAACAATACAAAAGGTCAATGAAACCAAGAGCTGGTTCTTTGAAAGGATAAACAAGCTTAATGTACCTCTAGCCAGGCTCACCAAGAAGCAAAGAGAGAGGACTCAAATAAACAGAATCAGAAATGAAAGAGGAGAAATAACAACAGACCCAACAGAAATACAAAGGATCGTTAAAAAATACTATGAACAACTCTACTCCAACAAACTCGACAATGTAGAGGAAATGGACATATTCCTAGAAAAATACAACCTTCCAAAACTCAATCAGGAAGATTCTAAAAACCTCAATAGGCTGATAACTATGGATGAAATTGAAGCAGTCATCAAAAAGCTCCGAGCAAACAAAAGCATGGGGCCAGATGGCTTCACAGGGGAGTTATACCAAACATTCAAGGAAGAACTAAAACCTATCCTCCCAGACTATTCAAAAAAATTGAAGAGGAAGGAACACTTCCAAGCTCCTTCTATGAAGCCAGCATCACCCTAATACCAAAACCAGATAAAGACAACACAATGAAAGAGAATTATAGGCCAATATCTCTCATGAACTTAGATGCCAAAATCCTCAACAAAATTCTGGCAAATCAGATCCAGCACTACATCAGAAAGATCATACACCATGACCAAGTAGGATTTATCTCAGGAATGCAAGGACAGTACAATATCCGCAAATCAATAAACGTGATACATCACATAAACAAACTGAGAGATAAAAATCACATAGTCATATCAATTGATGCAAAAAAGCATTGGACAAAATCCAATACCCTTTCTTGATAAAAACTCTCAGCAAGGTGGAAATAGAAGGATCATACCTCAACATAATAAAAGCCATATATGAAAAACCCAGAGCCAACATCATACTCAATAGGCAAAAACTAAAACCATTTCTCCTAAGAACAGGAACAACACAGGGTTGCCCACTCTCACCACTCCTATTCAACATAGTACTGGAAGTACTAGCCTTTGCTATCAGAAAGAAGAAGAAATAAAAGGCATCCAAAATGGAAAAGAAGAAGTAAAACTGTCATTTGCAGATGAAAGACTCCATCAAAAATTTATTAGACTTAATAAATGAATTTCGCAATGTAGCAGGATACAAAATTAATGCCAAGAAATCTATGGCATTTCTTTACACCAATAGTGAACTTACAGAAAGAGATACTAAAAAAGCAATCCCATTTACCATAGCACCAAAAAAATTAAGATACCTAGGAATAAACTTAACTAAGGAGGTAAAAGACCTATATGCGGAAAACTACAGGACACTGAAAAAAGAGATAGAGGAAGACATAAACAAATGGAAGAACATACCGTGTTCATGGATTGTTAGAATCAACATCATCAAAATGTCCATACTACCCAAAGCAATCTACAGATTCAATGCACTCCCCATTAAAATACCAAAGACATATTTCACAGACCTACAACGAACTTTCCAAAAATTCATCTTGAATAAAAAATGACCCCGAATAGCCAAAGCAATCCTGAGAAAGAAGAACAAAGTAGGTGTTATCTCAATACCAGATTTCAAGCTGTATTACAAAGCCACTGTTCTCAAAACTGCCTGGTACTGGCACAAGAACAGACATATAGATCAATGGAATAGAATAGAGAACCCATATATCGACCCAAACCACTATGCCCAATTAATATTTGACAAAGGAGGCATGAACATACAATGGAGTCAAGACAGTCTCTTCAACAAATGGTGTTGGGATAATGGGACAGATACATGCAAAAAAATGAAACTAGACCACCCACTTACACCATACACAAAAATAAACTCAAAATGGATAAAGGACTTAAACATATGATGGGAAACCATAAAAATACTAGAGAAATCCACAGGCAGCGAAATCTCAGACATATGCCGGAGGAACTTCACTGATACTGCTCCTAGGGCAATGGAAACTAAAGAGGAAATAAATGGGACTACATCAAAATAAAAAGCTTTTGCATAGCAAAGGAAACCATCAATAAAACAACAAGAATCCCCACTGCATGGGAGAACAAATTTGCCAGTGTCATCACTGATAAGGGTTTAATCTCCAACATTTACTGGCAACTCATACAACTTAACAAAAGGAAGATAAACAATCTAATCAAAAAATGGGCAAAGGACCTAAATAGACACTTTTCGAAGGAGGACAGAAGGAAGACCAAGAGACATATGAAAACATGCTCAAAGTCACTAATCATCAGAGAGATGCAAATCAAAACTTCAGTGCGGTACCATCTCACACCTGTCATAATGGCTATCACCAACAAATCAACAAACGACAAGTGTTGCTGAGGATGGGGAGAAAAAGGAACTCTTTTGCACTGCTGGTGGGAATGCAGACTGGTGCAGCCACTGTAGAGGACAGTATGGAGTTTCTTCAAAAAACTAAAAATGGAACTCCCATTTGACCCAGTGATCCCTCTTTTAGGAATATATCCCAAGAAACTAGAAACATGAATCAGAAAGTATATATGCACCCCTATGTTCATAGCAGCACAATTTACAATAGCTAAGATTTGGAAACAGCCTAAATGCCCATCAGCAGATGAGTGGATTAAAAACTGTGGTTTATCTACACAATGGAATACTACGCTGCAGTAAAAAGGAGTTCTTATCATTTGCAACAGCATGGATGGAACTGGAGAGCATTATGCTAAGTGAAATAAGCCAGTCAGAGAAAGATAAATACCACATGATCTCACTCATTTGTGGAATATAATGACCAACATAAACTGATGAACACGGACAGATCCACAGACAGAGAAGCATCGATCAGACTGCCAAACCTCAGAGGGAAGATAGCGGAGGGTGGGGGAAAGGAGGAGAGATTAAACAAAGGACTTGTATGTATGAATATAAGCCTAACCAATGGACACAAACACCAGGGGAGTGAGGGCATGAGTGGGGGTGTGAATGGGGGGTTAATGGAGGGATGAGGACACATATGTAATACCTTAATCAATAAAGAAATTTAAAAAAAAGAAAGAAAGAGGGAGTCAGAGAGAAACATCAATGTGAGAGAAACGTATTGATTGGTTGCCTCCTGGCTGCAGAGGATCCTGCAACCAAGATACATGCCCTTGACCAGAATTGAAACTGGGACCCTTTGGTCCTCAGACCTATGCTCTATCCACTGAGCCAAACCAGCTAGGGCTGTTAAGTTCTTACTTTTGATAAATGTACCACAATAAACATAAGATGACAGCATTAGGTCTATGGAAACATTCTCTACCATCTTGGCAACTTTTCTGTAGATCTAAAGTTATTACAAAATAACAAGTTTAGCCAAAACCGGTGTGGCTCAGTGGATAGAGCGTCGGCCTGCGGACTGAAAGGTCCCAGGTTCGATTCCGGTCAAGGGCATGTACCTTGGTTGCGGGCACATCCCCAGTAGGAGGTGTGCAGGAGGCAGCTGATGGATGTTTCTCTCTCATCGATGTTTCTAACTCTCTATCCCTCTCCCTTCCTCTCTGTAAAATATCAATAAAATATATTTTTTAAAAAATAACAAGTTTATTTAAAAATGCACTCCAACATACACACACAGACACACACAGTGCTCAGAAGAATTGGTGTAGGATTTGCTGACTTCCTGTTAGAGGAGTAACCCTTAGTCACTGTCAGAGAGGAAAAAATGCATTGAAAGAGTTAAACAAGCAAGAAAGTCATAATTAAAGTCTACAGTAACAGGAGATAAAGATTTAACTCAACTCTTCTGAAATAAAAGGTGGGAGAGTGTTTAAGTGCTAAAGTGAGTTCATAGGAATGTACTGGTGGATACAGTGTGAGGGGGGAGGATGGTCAGTGTGATGAAGCCATCTGTGTTTGCTAATGGTCATCTATTGAAGTTAGGTTCTTACTCTCCCACAAAGACTGGGAGGCACGGGCACTATCATTCTGGATAATCACATTTCAAAGGGATGGGTTCCAGGTTCTTGAGAAAGGCATTCTTAGATTATAAAGCTGGAACAAGGCTGGGATAAGAGTTGTATCTTAAAAGGGGGAGAGATAGATTTTATAATTACACGTCTTCTAAAGAAAATGTTCTGATGTACACAAGATGAAAGAGAGGTCAGAGACCTACATTGGGAAGAAGTCTTTCTTAAAATTCAAAGAAGCTGAGGGAATGTTAAAGTCATCTTGGTTAACCCTATTCTTTGTTTCCATGTAGAGAGCTTTCCTTTCTTATAAAACTCAGGTCTCTCTTTGCTGCTTTACTAACTCCTGTCTAGAGGAGAAAGACTGTTGAAATTGACTTACCAGTTTGGGAACCAGACCTAGGAATGAGTCCTCAGCCTCATCTGTGTACTCCTCTGAGCTCTGCCTGCTTGCTTAGTGCCCACATCCTGCTTTGTCCTCTATTAACATGTAGCTCTGTAGATGCAGGCCTATAGTTTCCCGATGTGAAATTAAAAAAAAAAAAAAAAGTTACTCACATCTGTTCTTTCCCCCCAGATCTTTGCCACTATTTATCTCCATGCCATTGATATTGTGTTTGGCTACATATTTGCTTTCACCAATGCAATATTGGAAAGAAGGCTTTAGGAAGGATCCTGTGATTGTACTTGCCCTTCTTATACTTCTAACATGAAAACAGCATGCTCTGGGGAGCCATGATTCCTAGCATGAGAGACTAGTAAAGCAGAACTCTATCTGAATGGCAACCTGAAGCAGAGCCACTCCAGCTAACCCACACACCTACGAGGAGGAGAAATAAATCCTCTGTTAATTAAGACACCAAGATTTTGGGGTTCTCTGTTTTACAGCATTGTCACATGAGCTACACCAAGATTGAGTGAATAATACCAATTCTGGGCACGGGAGTGAAGGCAGGAAACACTCTCAGCGAGTCTCTTAAGTCTAGATTTAAAGCCAAGTCCCTTAATTCATATTTTATCTTTAACTAGAGGCCCGATGCATGAAATTCATGCAAGAGTAGGCTTTCCTTCCCCTGGCTGCCTGCACCGGCTTTCCTCTTGCACCCAGGACCAGGGCTTCCTTCTGGCACCCAAGACCAGGGCTTCCCTCCAGCCACTGGCAGGCACCCTGGACCTGGGCTTACCTCACAGACCCAGCTTCGTCTGGAAGGTCATCCAGAAGGACATCTGGAAGGACGTCTGTCTAATTAGCATATTATGCTTTTATTATTATAGATAATTCTAACATGGTTTTTATCTGTTACATTATTTTATTTCTCACTTTATTCAAATTATTTTATTCCAGATAAATAGATTCACCAGTGGGACAATTTAGAAGAAAAAGAACTTAAAAAAGAAATAATCTTTAAATAAAAATATTTTTAAAAGTAATATTTCCACTCTTACACAAACTATTTTAGAAAATGCAAAAGAGGAAAGACTTCTTAACATGCCCTTTGGAGAAGAATAATCTTCACACCAAACTTTATGAATAAATAAATAGCAGAAACTTAAAAAGTAAATCTCCTTTTTAAATATGTTTTTTATTGACTTTTATTTATTTATTTATTTTTTGAGAGGAAGGAAGGGAGAGGGAGAGAGAGGAAGAACATTGATGTAAGAAAGAAATAACAATTGCCTGTCTTTCATGATCTGGTTCTTAGAGAAAAATACCAAATCAAATTCAATGTCCATTCATGATTAAAACTCTTAACCAAGTTAGAAAATATTTCCTTACTTTGATAAAGATATCTATGTAAATCTACAGTAATCATCATGATTAATAATAGATGTTTACAGCTTTCCCAGTGCCAAAATAAAACAAGGATGACTACTGTAACATCTAGATATTGAATATATTAACCATTTGGCTGGAGTTCTTAGTCTATACAATAAGAAAAATAAATGAATAAATGACACAGGATAGAAAGTAAGACATATAATTAATTAATTCTCATTATTTAAAAATTATTCTTAATATTAATAAGCATATTAAAACATTTTCTGAATAAAAGTTAAAATAATCTATCATATAACTATATATCAAGAAAATAACTTGGAAAATAAAATTTAAATAATAATGAAAAAAGTCATTAATTTTAAAAACATTAGGAAGATTTTGCCATGCATATATACAGTATTAGAATTAATAAGTAAATTTAACAGGGTTGCTAGATCAAGGTCTACATATAAAAATGAATTCTATTTCTATATGCCAGCAAGAATAAATTGGAAAGTAAAATTTAAAATACATTATGAAAAGATACACATTGAATTAATATTTAGAAAATTTTTAAACAGGCATCTAAAACTTATAAATTATGTCTTTTGCTGAATTTTCTGAAACCTAGTAGACATCTAGCACTAACCTGAATGAGCGATCACTATTTTCATGAATAAATAATTTATCTTTAGAAACTGTAAGACCTTGACTTCCCTACATTTTCAGCTTCAATTCATTCTCTTAATAGCATTTTAAGGCAATTATTTATCTAGATATGTGTAGCAATATTAACTACTATGAACTGAGTGAGCAAGGTCTCTGCCTCTCCATAATTACATATCAGATGTCTCAATTCCAGAAGCAAGAGTTCAGCATCAAATACATTAAATGAAATGTTGACTAGATAGATGCATTTGGCTGTTGGGGTGTATGTTTTGTGTTCTTTTTTTCTAGGAGATTTATTCAACCTTACAAATGATCTCAGGAAAAAAGAGAATAGAAACTGGCAGATATAGCATAATAAAATTGATCAAGTATTAGGCATATGATCATTACATAAAAATAAAATTCCAACAACTTTGGTGTGTTACTGTTCACAATCTGTATCAAAATTTCATGACAACATTAATTTTTCATTCTGGGCAAATCAAAGCTCATTGGGAAATTTAAAATTAAAGAGAGAAATATAGCCTACCAGTGTTCTCTGGCCAGACAAGTAGGTTAAAAGATTCAAATCCTTTGTGAGTTTGGATATAATGTCAACAAGAATGAGAGTCCTAAAATATTCCATCTTTAAACAGCAAATAACCCCTCTCTTTCCATGGGACTTTCTCTCACCTATGGTAATTTATACTGGGCCATTAATTCAAATATTTTATTCCAAATTATGTAATACTAGAGGCCCAGTGCATGAAATTTGTGCACAGGGGGAGGGGTGTCCCTCAGCCCAGCCTGCACCCTCTCCAATCTGGGACCCCTCGAGGGATGTCTGACTGCCCATTTAGGCCCGATCCCTCTCACAATCCAGGACTGCTGGCTCCCAACTGCTCACCTGCCTGCCTTCCTGATTGCCCCTAACTGCTTCTGCCTGCCAGCCTGATCACCTCCTAACCACTCTCCTGCCAGCCTGGTTGATGCCTAACTGCTCCCCTGCTAGCCTGTTTGCCCCTAACTGCCCTCCCCTGCTAGCCTTGTCACCTCTAACTGCCCTCCCCTGCAGGCCTGGTACCCCCCAACTGCTCTCCCCTGCAGGCCTGGGTTCCCCCCAACTGCCCTTCCCTGCAGGCCCAGTCACCCCCAACTGCCCTCCCTTGCAGACCTGATCCCTCCCAACTGCCCTCTCCTACTGGCCATCGTGTGGTGCCCATCTTGTGTCCAAATGGGGGCAGCCATCGTTGACCACATAGGCAGCCATCTTGTGTGTTGGAGTGGTGGTCAATTTGCATATTACTCTTTTATTAGATAGGATAGAGGCCTGGTGCACAGGTGGGGGCCAGCTGGTTTGCCCTGAAGGGTGTCCCAGATCAGGGTTGGGGTTCCCTTGGGGCATGGGGCAGCCTGGGTGAGGGGCCTGTGGTGGTTTGCAGGCTGGCCATGCCCCCTGGCTACCCAAGTGGAGTCCCTGGTATCTGGGATTTATTTATTTTCTATAATTGAAACTTTGTAGCCTTGCGTGGAGGCCAGGGCAGGCCAGGAACTTGGCTTCCTCCATCTCTGGGGAAACCCAAATCTCCTGCTCGCTGCCATCTTGGTTGGGTTAATTTGCATACCCACTCCTGATTGGCTGATGGGCATGGCTTGTGGGTATAGCAGAGTGGTGGTTAATTTGCATATTACTCTTTTATTAGATAGGATGCTGTAGTCAATGCAACTTTAAGGGGAAATTGAAAATATTTTATTCATTGGTGTAAAGAGCTTCTTTCTGAATATTTGGGTAGGGGTTAGGAGAACAAATGTATCCCAGAGAAGACTCAGTACATTGGTATTATCAGTGTTAATGTTAGAACTCACATTCTCTGGAATTTCATATTAAAATCCCAAACAATTTTCTTATGATTATAGATAATGGGTCTGCTTAACCTACTCTAATATCTATATCTATATTTATATCTATATCTATCTATATCTATATCTATATCTATATCTATATCTATATCTATATAAAAGTATATATATACTAGAAGCCCGGTGCACGGATTCAGGCACTGGTAGGGTCCCTCAGCCTGGCCTGCAGGGATCGGGCCAAAACCAGCTCTCTGACATCCCCTGAGGGGTCCTGGATTGCAAGAGGGTGCAGGCTGGGCTGAGGGACCCCACCAGTGCATGATTGGGGACGAGGAGGGACCACAGGAGGGCTCCAGGGCATGTTGGCCTGTCTCACCCAGTCCCAATCAACCAGACCCCAGCAGCAAGCTAACCTACTGGCCAGAGCATCTGCCCCCTGGTGGTCAGTATGCATCATAGTGACTGGTCAAACGGTCGAGTGTTTGGACACTTAGCATATTAGGTTTTTATTGTATAGGATGACTCCAATTTTCAAAACTCAGTTACTAGTTTGCAATTTTCTTCTTAAGGATAATTTATAGCAGAAATATTCATTGTTTTTTTTTAAACATCCTATCTTATCATAAAATGTGTTTGACCTCTGCATTCTAGTGTGTTTCTTAGAGTCTGACTTATTGAAGCTTGAATATCACAACATGTTGGACATCAGAATGAGCTGTTACAAAACTGGTCTTGTTAAAAACTTAAAACTGTTTCAAATGTGATGTGAAAAGAGTGTGGGTTCTACATGACACTTCTAGTATGATTCTGGCCTCACAAGCTCACAGGAAGACGTGCTGGAATAACAAGACCTCATATCTCCTAAGACAACTGTCCCTAAACCCAAATTTTTTAGGGACCTGCTATTTTAAATCTCTGCTTTGAAATGTCAAATAATGAAAAACTTTAACACTGCTAATGATGTACTGAATTTACATTAGTAAGCACTATTCTTAGCTTCTAATTTTGCATCATCTACTTTGAGACTAATGAACTGGTCAGTTTTTGCCAAGAAAATTGCAGGTGTGTTGCTTTACATTTCTATAACAGAGGGGCCTATTATGGCTCTTCGGAAGTTTGCTTTTGTTTGTGGTATTGAATTGGTCTCCACTTTCTGAAAAATAAATAATATTACTAAATTTTAAAATTAATTTGCCCTGGAGTACAAAAATGACTACAAGTCCCAAAGCACTGGACTCTATTTTGTGTTTGTGTTGTATCAGAATCCTACCGTTCTCCAACAGTCAGCTACACCCTCCCATGTTCTGTTGTTTTTCCTTCTTTTTTAGGATAATCAAACAATTGAACAACAGTATAAACCATAAAAATGCAAAACTCTTTCACTATCTGTTATTTCCACTTCTTAATAACAACATTCATTAGAAGTATATTACTTCATTAAGAAAATTTCTCAAATTACTAGAATAATGAAAGACAGTCAATTTTAATTTTTCTTTAGTTATCCAAGTGGTATGCTTTAATTGATCACTCAACATAGTACATTTTATAAAGGAAATGATTTTATCAATTATGTATACATGTATATAAATATGTAAATGTATATATGTATACACACACATACATCAGAATATATCTTTGTTCATTCACTTACTTACAATCTTTTTTACTCCTTAATTTTCACCCTTTCAAAAACATAAACAAAGTTTTTGTTTGTCCAAACTGAGATTTTTTAACAATGTAATTCACTGTGATCACTGATACATTTAATATTAATTATGCCATATTATTTTATATTTATTGTATATCCTTTTTCATTTCAAATTTTTGTAAAAGTAGTCATATTTTAGTTAAGTATTAATATTTAGAAGTATTTTCTATTTTAAATGGTTAACTAAACTTAACAAGATACTGTATATCTGTACTTATATAATCCTTTACCCAAAATATGATGAGATTCACATATTCACAATATGCTTAATATTTGAAGGCTACATAGTTTATTTTGTATATAAATACACCATTTCAAGGACAATCTACTGGCTTCTATGCTTGGTAACTGCCCATTAGGAAATATCACTCTAAAATATCTTTAGAAGGTGCTAACATCATCATTACTTACATCACAATTGCCTCTCTTATCAAAAAGCATTGCTAGCAAGTGCCAATGTTCTCTAATTAATTACATATATATATATATGTATATATATATATATATATAACATACATATTTATATAAAGCTATAAACTTGATCTTTAACATAGGACTTTTGATAGATTTTTAAACTTTAAAGTTATTCTTAATTTCTATTTGATGCTAGAATATTGGGATTCTTGTCTGAAGACTACAAACACATAACTATAAGTTGATACCCTTTAGATTATCTTCTAAATTTCATAGATATTCTCTAGCATTTTAACTGGAATTTAGAAATGGCTTTTCAAGATCATGTGAAAGTTAATTTATCTTAATTTTGTCAAAGATTTCTATTTTATTCTTGGCTATTTTTGAATGCAGCTTGGAACTAGAAGAACAGTAATCTTTTATAAAAGTCAGTCTTCTCGCATAATGTCTAATGGTTAGATTTATCCCCGAGGATGAATGTAAATTCATTGCAAATGATACTTTAATGGAGCCTAGCTTTTTTGTCATGCAAAGAAATCCAAATGAATGTGGCAGCCAGCAGCAATTCCTTTGGGAAACAGTTCAACATGAAGCATGTGATCTTGTCAGAAATAAGTAAATAAATACCTCTAGCTTTCCCATTCGAACAATTTTATCCCATCAAAGAAATGCAGAACATGATTTACGTGTTGTAGATAATCTTTTAAAAGAATGAGTCCAAGTGCTAGTGCTTGTTTGCACTTATTGTAATAGACCTGACA